>NW_026712328.1:443547-1008488 GCF_030504385.1 Musca domestica | reverse complement strand
TTATGTCTGCAGGACCTTTGGTATTGAAAATAGGCCATGCAGGTCCAAGTGTTGGTATAATCCCCATATAACGGTACCCTCCCGATATTCTGTATTTTGATGATTTTAGCGGCATTATCCACCGGAATTGTTTCAAATTTGGTATTTGTTCGCAATGGATACTTCAGCATATGACAGGAGATTGTCTGTGCAGGTCCACATCTTCGTACAACCCCCAAATAACGGTACCTCCATATACTTAGTATTTTGTTGATTTTAGCGACTTTATTCATTGGAATTGTTTCAAATTTATTATTTGAAATTCGTAATGGATACTACAGCATATGACAGGAGATTGTCTTTGCAGATCCACGTCTTCGTATAGCCCCCATATAACAGTACCTCCCGATATTCGCTATTTTTATGAGTTTAGCGACATTATTCGCCGGAATTGTTTCAAATTTGGAATTTGAAGTTCGCAATGGATACTATAGCATATGACAAAAGATTGTCTTCGTATAGCCCCAATATAGCGGTACATCCCGACATTTTCTATGTTGATGATTTTAGCGACATTACCGCAATTGTTTTAAATTTGGTATCTAAAGTTCATAATGAATACTACAGCCTAAGACAAAAAACTGTCTGGGCAGGTCCACGTCTTCGTAATACCTCCCGATATTTTGTACTTTGTTGATTTTAGCGACATTATTCACCGGAATTGTTTCAAATAACGGTACCTCCCAATATTCTGTATTTTGTTGATTTTGGCTACATTATTCACCTTTTTTAAGTTTCGCATTTGAATATTGTAATGGCTTATGACAAAAGTTACTCATGTAGGTATATATATATATATATATATATATATATATATATATATATATATATATATATATATATATATAGCGGAACCTTTTTCATCTAATACTTTTTCTTTTCTTTCCATGTAACACTGCCTTTACACAGTGGCATTTTTTAACCATGCATTTTTTTGTTGGTAAAAGGTGTAGAGAAACAAGTGTAGAAGAAACAAGTAAAAAAACATTAAGTTCGGCCGGGCCAAACTTTTAATACCCTCCACCTTAGGGTAAAGGAAACATTAGAAGAAATGTGGCAAAAACCATTAAAATGCCGAATATCGGGAGGTACCGTTATATGGGGGCTCTACCAAATCGTGGACCTACACATGCAAGGTTCCGCCAATGGAGCTAGAACCCATTATGACCTACAAATACCAATTTTCAGACAAATACGTGAAAAAAAGGGGCAAAAATCATCAAATTACCGAATATCGGGAGGTACCGTTATATGGGGGCTATACCAAAACGTGGACCTATAATTACAATGACTCGCCACACGAACTGGGACCCATTATGATCTACAACTACCAAATTTTCAGTGAAATTCGTGAAAAAATCAGTCAAAAATCATCAAAATACCGAATATTGGGAGCTACCGTTATATGGGGACTATACCAAAACGTGGACCTATACATACAATGTTTCGCCGCACGAACTAGGACCCATCATGACTCACAAATACCAATTTTTACACAAATCAGTGAAAAAATTTTGCAAAAACCATCAAAATACCGAATATCGGGAGGTACCGTTATATGGGGGCTATACCAAATCATGGACCCATACATGCAATGTTTCGCTACCGGAGCTGGAACTCATTATGACCTACAAATACCAATTTTCAGACAAATCCGTTAAATAATGTGGCATAAATCATCAAAATACCGAATTTTGGGAGGTACCGTTATATGGGGACTATACCAGAACGTGGACCCATATATCTCATTTTCAATACCAACCATCCTAGACACAATACCAATTGCTCTGCTAAATTACGTCAAATAATGTGGGCTGTATCGTGATTTCAACAGACAGACGGACAGACAGACAGACGGACATCGTTAAATCGACTTAGAATTTTATGCTGATTATGAATATATATACTTTATGGGGTTACGACGAATATTTAAGGATGTTACAAACGGAATGACAAAGTTAATATACCCTCCTTTCCAAGGTGGAGGGTATAAAAATGGCACGATAAGCCACCGCACAGGGTTACATGCCATTTTCTTTGCATTTCTCTTTTTGCTTCTTCCGAATTTTTTATGATTTCGACATTTCATATCGTTTCTTTATTGCAATTTTTGATGCGTTTCTTTTATTGTGATTTGATGTGTTTAGTGATTGAATTGTATAGTGAATTATATGAAAATTAGTTGGAAGTTTTAAGAAGTAAAAAAAGAAAGTTTAAATATAAGTTAATAATTTTAATAAATAGGCATATTGGCCACTGTTTCAAAACATTCTAATAGCCCCAAAACAATGCCGACATCAAGCTCATTACTGAAATCTGAGCTTTCCACTGCAATATTTAACACCTCAATAACTCTTTCCATCATTTCTTCTTTAGATTCACACATTTAATTTTAAATCACTTCTTTATAAATATCTATTACAAACAATTAGCACAACAATACAGCTCTATACGAAATACTGAATAAAATAAAATGTCAGAAAAAATGCCAAGCACTTATATCGTAAAATGCCACCGTGTAAAGGCGCGAAGATTTACGCAGAAATTTTAAAAGAGAATTGATAAAAATGCCAACTAAAAATGCCATCGTGTAAAGGCAGTGTAAGTTGGTTTTGTCTGTCACAACAAAAACCCCTTCGTCGACGGTCCCTTGTCGCCACTAATAGACAAAGGTTTTTTTTCTAATAACAACATTAATATGATTAAACCTTACTGTTTGCAGCAACAAAAATATTTTTATATAAAAATATCTAGATTGAAAAAAAAAGACAAAAAAAAAACAACGTGGGCGGAGCCCTTATATAGGGGACTTACCAAACCTTATATTACGTACTATAGCTACAATTTATATATATATATAGTTTTGGTAAAATTGATCAAAAATGATATTTTTCTAGTAATCGGCACCTCCTGCCGACTACTGGCAAATCTCTTTTTTTCTGTTCCTAATGTCGGCATTAAATAATATAACAGATTAATGCTTGATTTGTATGTTTTTATGTTATAAAATGACCTTTAGACTCTTATTTACTATTATAAAATATTTCTAATTCCAAAAGTATTAAATTTAATTTACTTAAATCGGTTATTAAGTTGACGCCACCACTATTTTTTTCTTTACAAACAAGCACTATCGCACGCATTGGAAGACACTCACTGACGAAAACCGTTATTCTCTCATAATAAATGATCGGAGATCATTGTTTTTTTACAGAAAGAGAGCAGAGAACACTGTTGACTTTTTTTTGCAATTATCTCATTATTTGTCGCCACTAATAAACAAAGGTTTTTTTTTCTAATAACAACATTATAATGATTAAACCGTACTGTTTGCAGCAACAAAAATATTTTGAATATATATATATTTAATAATATATATATATATATTATATATTATATATATATATATATATATATATATATATATATATATATATATATATATATATATATATATATATATATATATATATATATATATATATATATATATATATATATATATATATATATCGGGAGGTATTACGAATACGTGGACCTGCCCAGACAATTTTTTGTCTTAGGCTGTAGTATTCATTATGAACTTTAGATACCAAATTTAAAACAATTGCGGTAAATAATGTCGCTAAAATCATCAAAATAGAAAATATCGGGATGTACCGCTATATGGGGGCTATACGAAGACAATCTTTTGTCATATGCTATAGTATCCATTGCGAACTTCAAATTCCAAATTTGAAACAATTCCGGCGAATAATGTCGCTAAACTCATAAAAATAGCGAATATCGGGAGGTACTGTTATATGGGGGCTATACGAAGACGTGGATCTGCAAAGACAATCTCCTGTCATATGCTGTAGTATCCATTACGAATTTCAAATAATAAATTTGAAACAATTCCAATGAATAAAGTCGCTAAAATCAACAAAATACTAAGTATATGGAGGTACCGTTATTTGGGGATTGTACGAAGATGTGGACCTACACAGACAATCTCCTGTCATATGCTGAAGTATCCATTGCGAACAAATACCAAATTTGAAACAATTCCGGTGGATAATGTCGCTAAAATCATCAAAATACAGAATATCGGGAGGTACCGTTATATGGGGATTATACCAACACTTGGACCTGCATGGCCTATTTTCAATACCAAAGGTCCTGCAGACAAAATAGGGTAAGTGCGCCTAAGTTCGGCATGTCCCAGTAGTCGGCAGTTTTGAAATTTAATCTTAAATAACTAAGAATAGAATTGACCAAATAATGAGATAATTGCAAAAAAAAGTCAACAGTGTTCTCTGCTCTCTTTCTGTAAAAAAACAATGATCTCCGATCATTTATTATGAGAGAATAACGGTTTTCGTCAGTGAGTGTATTCCAATGCGTGCGATAGTGCTTGTTTGTAAAGAAAAAAATAGTGGTGGCGTCAACTTAATAACCGATTTAAGTAAATTAAATTTAATACTTTTGGAATCAGAAATATTTTATAATAGTAAATAAGAGTCTAAAGGTCATTTTATAACATAAAAACATACAAATCAAGCATTAATCTGTTATATTATTTAATGCCGACATTAGGAACAGAAAAAAAGAGATTTGCCAGTAGTCGGCAGGAGGTGCCGATTACTAGAAAAATATCATTTTGATCAATTTTACCAAAACTTGAGAAAATAATAATCCAAAAACTACTTAATAAAGAAATAGTCTTGAGTCGGCAGTTCCTTTTATTTGTGCTTTTTGATCAACTATTCTAAATTAAGTAGGTTTTTGAATCAATTATTTGACGTTTAGATAGCGGTGGCATTTAAAAAAAAAATGTTTGCTATCTAAAGGAAATATATGAATTCACAAACTCCAAATATAATAAAATATATTGAAAATCCATATGAAGGTAACCATACTATTCTTGATTTTCTACCTGTATTTGGTTTAGAAGGATAATTAAATAAAACACTATTTAAAAGCCAAATTAATCTTGATCAAACTGTGAATTAGTAATATAGCATTGTTTTATACTATTTGAAATAAAAAATATACAAAATAATATTTTTTTTACAGAAATACCATATGCCGACTACTGGCAAATAGACATGCCGAGCATTGAAAAATGGTGCCGACTATTGGCAAAAACTACTATTTTAGCAAAATTGCAAATTTGGCCAATTTAATAAAAACAAATTCAATTTTTGTTTATTATTTCGAAAACTATACAAAATTTGGAATCTGAACAACTTTATTTTTCTGCAATTAAAAGATTTCACACAGAATATTGAAAGATTGAAAAATCGAAAATCCTAAAAGTGAGATACACTTACCCTATACATTTGAGTAAAATTTTAACAATCTCCTTCAATTCGTTCGAAAGCTAGGGTGATTTCCACAGACGGATAGACGGACGGACATAGCTAAATCGAGATAGAATTGTATATATATATATAATTATATATATATATATAGTATATATATATATATATATATATATATATATATATATATATATATATATATATATATATATATATATATATATATATATATATACAATTCTATGTCGTGCAAAGGCGCGAAGATTTACGCAGAAATTTTAAAAGAGAATTGATAAAAATGCCAACTAAAAATGCCATCGTGTAAAGGCAGTGTAAGTTGGTTTTGTCTGTCACAACAAAAACCCCTTCGTCGACGGTGCCTTGTCGCCACTAATAAACAAAGGTTTTTTTTTCTAATAACAACATTATAATGATTAAACCCTACTGTTTGCAGCAACAAAAATATTTTGAATATATATATATATATATATATATATATATATATATATATATATATATATATATATATATATATAGATATATAATATATATATATATATATATATATATATATATATATATATATATATATATATATATATATATATATAAATCTTCGCGCCTTTACACGGTGGTATTTTACGATATAAGTGCTTGGCATTTTTTCTGACATTTTATTTTATTCAGTATTTCGTATAGAGCTGTATTGTTGTGCTAATTGTTTGTAATAGATATTTATAAAGAAGTGACTTAAAATTAAATGTGTGAATCTAAAGAAGAAATGATGGAAAAAGTTATTGAGGTGTTAAATATTGCAGTGAAAAGCTCAGATTATATATATATATATATATATATATACATATAAATCTTCGCGCCTTTACACGGTGGTATTTTACGATATAAGTGCTTGGCATTTTTTCTGACATTTTATTTTATTCAGTATTTCGTATAGAGCTGTATTGTTGTGCTAATTGTTTGTAATAGATATTTATAAAGAAGTGACTTAAAATTAAATGTGTGAATCTAAAGAAGAAATGATGGAAAAAGTTATTAAGGTGTTAAATATTGCAGTGAAAAGCTCAGATTTCAGTAATGAGCTTGATGTCGGCATTGTTTTGGGGCTATTAGAATGTTGTGAAACAGTAGCCAATATGCCTATTTATTAAAATTATTAACTTATAGTTGAACTTTCTTTTTTTACTTCTTGAAACTTCCAACTAATTTTCATATATTTCACTATACAATTCAAAAAGAAGCAAAAAGAGAAATGCAAAGAAAATGGCATGTAACCCTATGTGGTGGCTTATCGTGCCATTTTTTCTTCTATACTTGTTTATCTACACCTTTTACCAACAAAAAAAAAAGCATGGTTAAAAATGCCACTGTGTAAAGGCAGTGTTACATGGAAAGAAAAGAAAAACTATTAGATGGCACAAAATGGTTCCCATATATATATATATATATATATATATATATATATATATATATATATATATATATATATATATATATATATATATATATATATATTTATAATGTAGCCAAAATCAACAAAATACAGAATATTGGGAGGTACCCTTATATGGGGGCTATAGGAGCACAACCTCCTGCCATAGGCTGTAGCATCCAATACGAACATCAAATACCAAATTTGAAACAATTCCGGTGAATAATGTCGCTAAAATCAACAAAGTAAAAAATATCGGGAGGTATTACGAATACGTGGACCTGCCCACACAATTTTGTGTCTTAGGCTGTAGTATTCATTATGAACTTTAGATACCAAATTTAAAACAATTGCGGTAAATAATGTCGCTAAATTATCAAAATAGAAAATATCGGGATGTACCGCTATATGGGGGCTATACGAAGACAATCTTTTGTCATATGCTATAGTATCCATTGCGAACTTCAAATTCCAAATTTGAAACAATTCCGCCGAATAATGTCGCTAAACTCATAAAAATAGCGAATATCGGGAGGTACTGTTATATGGGGGCTATACGAAGACGTGGATCTGCAAAGACAATCTCCTGTCATATGCTGTAGTATCCATTACGAATTTCAAATAATAAATTTGAAACAATTCCAATGAATAAAGTCGCTAAAATCAACAAAATACTAAGTATATGGAGATACCGTTATTTGGGGGTTGTACGAAGATGTGGACCTACACAGACAATCTCCTGTCATATGCTGAAGTATCCATTGCGAACAAATACCAAATTTGAAACAATTCCGGTGGATAATGTCGCTAAAATCATCAAAATACAGAATATCGGGAGGTACCGTTATATGGGGATTATACCAACACTTGGACCTGCATGGCCTATTTTCAATACCAAAGGTCCTGCAGACATAATAGGGTAAGTGCGCCTAAGTTCGGCATGTCCCAGTAGTCGGCAGTTTTGAAATTTAATCTTAAATAACTAAGAATAGAATTGACCAAATAATGAGATAATTGCAAAAAAAAAGTCAACAGTGTTCTCTGCTCTCTTTCTGTAAAAAAACAGTGATCTCCGATCATTTATTATGAGAGAATAACGGTTTTCGTCAGTGAGTGTCTTCCAATGCGTGCGATAGTGCTTGTTTGTAAAGAAAAAAATAGTGGTGGCGTCAACTTAATAACCGATTTAAGTAAATTAAATTTAATACTTTTGGAATCAGAAATATTTTATAATAGTAAATAAAGGTCTAAAGGTCATTTTATAACATAAAAACATACAAATCAAGCATTAATCTGTTATATTATTTAATGCCGACATTAGGAACAGAAAAAAAGAGATTTGCCAGTAGTCGGCAGGAGGTGCCGATTACTAGAAAAATATCATTTTTGATCAATTTTACCAAAACTTGAGAAAATAATAATCCAAAAACTACTTAATAAAGAAATAGTCTTGAGTCGGCAGTTCCTTTTATTTGTGCTTTTTGATCAACTATTCTAAATTAAGTAGGTTTTTGAATCAATTATTTGACGTTTAGATAGCGGTGGCATTTAAAAAAAAAATGTTTGCTATCTAAAGGAAATATATGAATTCACAAACTCCAAATATAATAAAATATATTGAAAATCCATATGAAGGTAACCATACTATTCTTGATTTTCTACCTGTATTTGGTTTAGAAGGATAATTAAATAAAACACTATTTAAAAGCCAAATTAATCTTGATCAAACTGTGAATTAGTAATATAGCATTGTTTTACACTATTTGAAATAAAAATATACAAAATAATATTTTTTTTACAGAAATACCATATGCCGACTACTGGCAAATAGACATGCCGAGCATTGAAAAATGGTGCCGACTATTGGCAAAAACTACTATTTTAGCAAAATTGCAAATTTGGCCAATTTAATAAAAACAAATTCAATTTTTGTTTATTATTTCGAAAACTATACAAAATTTGGAATCTGAACAACTTTATTTTTCTGCAATTAAAAGATTTCACACAGAATATTGAAAGATTGAAAAATCGAAAATCCTAAAAGTGAGATACACTTACCCTATACATTTGAGTAAAATTTTAACAACCTCCTTCAATTCGTTCGAAAGCTAGGGTAATTTCCACAGACGGATAGACGGACGGACATAGCTAAATCGACATAGAATTGTATATATATATATATATAATTATATATATATATATATATATATATATATATATATATATATATATATATATATATATATATATACAATTCTATGTCGTGCAAAGGGGCGAAGATTTACGCAGAAATTTTAAAAGAGAATTGATAAAATGCCAACTAAAAATGCCATCGTGTAAAGGCAGTGTAAGTTGGATTTGTCTGTCACAACAAAACCCCTTCGTCGACGGTGCCTTGTCGCCACTAATAAACAAAGGTTTTTTTTCTAATAACAACCTTATAATGATTAAACCGTACTGTTTGCAGCAACAAAAATATTTTGAATATATATATATATATATATATATAATAATATATATGCTTGCATGCATTTTTTCTGACATTTTATTTTATTCAGTATTTCGTATAGAGCTGTATTGTTGTGCTAATTGTTTGTAATAGATATTTATAAAGAAGTGACTTAAAATTAAATGTGTGAATCTAAAGAAGAAATGATGGAAAAAGTTATTGAGGTGTTAAATATTGCAGTGAAAAGCTCAGATTTCACTAATGAGCTTGATGTCGGCATTGTTTTGGGGCTATTAGAATGTTGTGAAACAGTGGCCAATATGCCTATTTATTAAAATTATTAACTTATAGTTGAACTTTCTTTTTTTACTTCTTGAAACTTCCAACTAATTTTCACATATTTCACTATACAATTCAAAAAGAAGCAAAAAGAGAAATGCAAAGAAAATGGCATGTAAACCTATGTGGTGGCTTATCGTGCCATTTTTTCTTCTATACTTGTTTCTCAACACCTTTTACCAACAAAAAAAAAAGCATGGTTAAAAATGCCACTGTGTAAAGGCAGTGTTACATGGAAAGAAAAGAAAAACTATTAGATGGCACAAAAAGGTTCCCATATATATATATATATATATATATATATATATATATATATATATATATATATATATATATATATATATATATATATATATATATATATATATATATATATATATAGATATATATATATATATATATATATAATATATATATATATATATATTTATAATGTAGACAAAATCAACAAAATACAGAATATTGGTAGGTACCGTTATATGGGGGCTATAGGAGCACAACCTCCTGCCATAGGCTGAAGCATCCAATACGAACATCAAATACCAAATTTGAAACAATTCCGGTGAATAATGTCGCTAAAATCAACAAAGTAAAAATATCGGGAGGTATTACGAATACGTGGACCTGCCCAGACAATTTTGTGTCTTAGGCTGTAGTATTCATTATGAACTTTAGATACCAAATTTAAAACAATTGCGGTAAATAATGTCGCTAAAATCATCAAAATAGAAAATATCGGGATGTACCGCTATATGGGGGCTATACGAAGACAATCTTTTGTCATATGCTATAGTATCCATTGCGAACTTCAAATTCCAAATTTGAAACAATTCCGGCGAATAATGTCGCTAAACTCATAAAAATAGCGAATATCGGGAGGTACTGTTATATGGGGGCTATACGAAGACGTGGATCTGCAAAGACAATCTCCTGTCATATGCTGTAGTATCCATTACGAATTTCAAATAATAAATTTGAAACAATTCCAATGAATAAAGTCGCTAAAATCAACAAAATACTAGGTATAGGGAGGTACCGTTATTTGGGGGTTGTACGAAGATGTGGACCTGCACAGACAATCTCCTGTCATATGCTGAAGTATCCATTGCGAACAAATACCAAATTTGAAACAATTCCGGTGGATAATGTCGCTAAAATCATCAACATACAGAATATCGGGAGGTACCGTTATATGGGGGTTATACCAACACGTGGACCTACATGGCCTATTCTCAATACCAAAGGTCCTGCAGACATAATAGGGTAAGTGCGCCTAAGTTCGGCATGTCCCAGTAGTCGGCAGTTTTGAAATTTAATCTTAAATAACTAAGAATAGAGTTGACCAAATAATGAAATAATTGCAAAAAAAAGTCAACAGTGTTCTCTGCTCTCTTTCTGTAAAAAAACAATGATCTCCGATCATTTATTATGAGAGAATAACGGTTTTCGTCAGTGAGTGTCTTCCAATGCGTGCGATAGTGCTTGTTTGTAAAGAAAAAAATAGTGGTGGCGTCAACTTAATAACCGATTTAAGTAAATTAAATTTAATACTTTTGGAATCAGAAATATTTTATAATAGTAAATAAGAGTCTAAAGATCATTTTATAACATAAGAACATACAAATCAAGCATTAATCTGTTATATCATTTAATGCCGACATTAGGAACAGAAAAAAAGAGTATTGCCAGTAGTCGGCAGGAGGTGCCGATTACTAGAAAAATATCATTTTTGACCAATTTTACCAAAACTTGAGAAAATAATAATCCAAAAATTTACTAATAAAGAAATAGTTTTGAGTCGGCAGTTCCTTTTATTTGTGCTTTTTGACCAACTTTTCTAAATTAAGTATTTGAATCAACTATTTGACGATTAGATAGCGGTGACATTTAAAAAAAAATGTTTGCTATCTAAAGGAAAAATATGGATTCACAAAATTGAAAATCCATATGAAGGTAACCATACTATCTTTGATTTTCTACCTGTATTTGGTTTAGAAGGATAATTAAATAAAACACTATTTAAAAACCAAATTAATCTTGATCAAACTGTGAATTAGTAATATAGCATTGTTTTATACTATTTGAAATAAAAAATATACAAAATAATATTTTTTTTTTACAGAAATACCATATGCCGACTACTGGCAAATAGACATGCCGAGCATTGAAAAATGGTGCCGACTATTGGCAAAAACTACTATTTTAGCAAAATTGCAAATTTGGCCAATTTAATAAAAACAAATTAAATTTTTGTTTATTATTTCGAAAACTAAACATAATTTGGAATCTGAACAACTTTATTTTTCTGCAATTAAAAGATTTCACTCAGAATATTGAAAGATTGAAAAATCGAAAATCCTAAAAGTGCCGACTACTAGTACACTTACCCTATACATTTGAGTAAAATTTTAACAATCTACTTCAATTCGTTCGAAAGCTAGGGTGATTTCCACAGACAAATAGACGGACGGACATAGCTAAATCGACATACATTTGTACGCTGATCTAGAATATACATATATACTTTGTGGGGTCTAAAATGTATATTTCGTGGTGTTACAAACGGAATGGCAAACTTAATATACCCTCCATACTATGGTGGAGGGTATACAAATGTTGGGTTTGGCTTCCGTGAGCTTTTTATATCAATCACCATAGTATGGAGGGTATATTAACTTTGTCGTTCCGTTTGTAAAACCTCGAAATATACATTTTAGACTCCACAAGGTATATATATTCTGGATCAGCATAAAATTCTATGTCGATTTAGCTATGTCCGTCTATCCGTCTGTGGAAATCACTCTAGCTTTCAAACGAATATTCGATATTTTGAAGATTTTTGCGACTTTATTCACCGCAATTATTTAAAATTTGGTATCTAAAGTTCGTAATGAATACTACAGCCTAAGACAAAACAAGTAAAAAAACATTAAGTTCGGCCGGGCCAAACTTTTAATACCCTCCACCTTAGGGTAAAGGAAACATTAGAAGAAATGTGGCGAAAACCATTAAAATGCCGAATATCGGGAGGTACCGTTATATGGGGGCTCTACCAAATCGTGAACCTACACATGCAAGATTCCGCCAACGGAGCTAGAACCCATTATGACCTACAAATACCAATTTTCAGACAAATACGTGAAAAAAGGGGCAAAAATCATCAAATTACCGAATATCGGGAGGTACCGTTATATGGGGGCTATACCAAAACGTGGACCTATAATTACAATGACTCGCCACACGAACTGGGACCCATTATGATCTACAACTACCAAATTTTCAGTGAAATTCGTAAAAAAATCAGTCAAAAATCATCAAAATACCGAATATTGGGAGCTACCGTTATATGGGGACTATACCAAAACGTGGACCTATACATACAATGTTTCGCCACACGAACTAGGACCCATTATGACTCACAAATACCAATTTTTACACAAACCAGTGAAAAAATGTTGCAAAAACCATCAAAATACCGAATATCGGGAGGTACCGTTATATGGGGGCTATACCAAATCATGGACCCATACATGCAATGTTTCGCCACCGGAGCTGGAACTCATTATGACCAACAAATACCAATTTTTAGACAAATCCGTTAAAAACTGTGGCAAAAATAATCAAAATATCGAATATCGGGAGGTACCATTATATGAAGGCTATACCAAAACGTGGACCTATACATGTTATGTTTTGCCACACATACAGGGACCCGTTATGACCTACAAATACCAATTTTCAGACAAATCCGTTAAATAATGTGGCATAAATCATCAAAATACCGAATATCGGGAGGTACCGTTATAAGGGGACTATACCAGAACGTGGACCGATATATCTCATTTTCAATACCGACCATCCTAGACACAATACCAATTGCTCTGCTAAATTTTGGCGCTCTACGTCAAATAATGTGGGCTGTATCGTGATTTCAACAGACAGGCAGACGGACATGGTTAAATCGACTTAGAATTTTATGCTGATTATGAATATATATACTTTATGGGGTCTACGACGAATATTTAAGGATGTTACAAACGGAATGACAAAGTTAATATACCCTCCTTTCCAAGGTGGAGGGTATAAAAATTGGGTGTACAGGTTCACGTCATCGTTTAGACTCGTATATGACGGCTGCATTTGGTATTTTTAAGATTTAAAGAGAATTTTTAACGGATTTTATTATTTTTTTGAAAATGACCAAGTTCGTTTCAAATGGTGGAGGGTCATTTTGTCATTTCATTTAAAAAATAATATTAGTAAATGAATTATGTTGATGCCTATTGTTCGTTAATATTATGAAATTTCTTTTTTCTGTTTATATAAGTTTTCAGTATTTCAGTTTCTGATCTGTTACAACATGGTCGGCGTCTAATTCGGTTACGGTTACTTTTCGAATTTTAAACTACGTTTATCATTTAAATAGACTATACCTGTTTGGATATCTACATTCCCACGGGTTTCATTTAAATTATTTATGATTCTTTCTTTGGTTCTTATTATTTTTCCTTTTAAAGTCTGTTGGTTTTTTATTTCAAAATTGTTTTATTTCAAAATTGAATAGAAAGTATTTTACTTATGCGCAATATGTTTTTTATTTCATTTTAATTAGCGTTATAAATTGTCATTACATTTCTAAGACATAAACTGATTTCCCGTTCGTCATCACTGTCCATAACCTCGTCTAATTGTAATATTTGGTAATAAATTACCTAATTTAATTTTCAAAAAATTAAAATTATTTATGGTTGTATTATCTATTATCTTATAGTTGTATTCTCTATTATTTCTATAGTTAATTGTGATGTATGATTCGTTCATTGTTAACGTTCCATTAGGTGGCATTGGATAGTACTCACAATTGAAGTGAGTAGCAAAAGTTTTGGTCATTTCATCTAAAAACTAACATAAGAAATTAAATTATGTTGATGCCTTTTGTTTGTTAATATTATGAAATTTCTTTTTTCTTTTTATGTAAGACTCATAGTATTTTAATTTCTGATCTGCTACAACATGGTCGGCGTCTAATTCGGTTACGGTTACTTTTCGAATTTTAAACTACGTTTATCATTTAAATAGACTATCCCTGTTTGGATATCTACATTCTCACGGGTTTCATTTAGTTTGTTTATGATCCTTTCTTTGGTCCTTATTATTTTCCTTTAATCATCGGTTATTCATCTTGACTGATTTTTCCATTTTTAAAGTCTTTTTTTGATCAGTTGTCGACTGAATCGTGTTATTGTAATACATTATTGTAATGCATTAAAGCCCGTATTTGGCTGTCTTAAGTCATCGGCTGGTTTCTTCGTAGATGAAGGAGTTTTAGGTTGACTTAGTACGATTTTGGCCCTAGGCTCCTTTGTTCATTTCCGAAGCGGTCAATCGATGACCCCAGCCAGCCAGATAAGCGCTTTATGTATTCCCACCTTTATTCTATACATTTTTTCTTCAATACTTTCTGTGTCTCGGTAGGGTTATGCTTTAAAATTCGGATATGTTCATTGATAGTATTGTAAATCTGCATTTGATATATGGTTATTGCTTTAAATCCTAGTTCCTTGTCCATAACTAATTTCTCTATACTTCCAACGGTGTAGAGACATTGTGAAAGCGTTTTCTTAAATTCGATCCATGATATAGTTTTTATTTTAATACCTTGAGTATGTTTTGAGAATTTGTCTAAAAATGTTAAAAAATATTGTTTTATATAACCAATAGAAGACGTCTGTGTGATTTATTTTACCGGGTTTAACAGATGTTTCAGTAATTTTATATTGCTGTTTAATATGATTTCTTTCATATTTTTCTTTGTTACATATGTCGCAATTGTTTATGAATTGTGTTGTACGTAACATTAGCTGTGGATGATAGATTTTAGTTTTTAGGTCCGAAACATTTTCATTAGTTCATCTATGGTTATTTTTATACCCTCCACCATAGTATGGAGGGTATATAAGGTTTGTCATTCCGTTTGTAACACCTCGAAATAAACATTTTAGATCCCACAAAGAATATATATTCTTGATCAGCATAAAATTCTATGTCGATTTAAAAATGTCCGTCCGTCTGTGGAAATCACTCTAGCTAAAGTAAGAAATGAAGTAAGTTTAAAAATTTACTTAAATGTGTATTATGTCTGCAGGACTTTCGGTATTGAAAATGGGCGATGTAGGTCCACATCTTCGTATAGCCCCAATATAACGGTACCTCCCGATATACGGTATTTTGATGGTTTTAACCATTGACATTATTTCCGGAGTTATTTCAAATGTTGTATTTGAAGTTCGTAATGGATACTACAGCATATGCCAGAAAATTGTCTGTGCAGGTCCTCGTTTTGTATATCCCTATATTCGGTATTTTATTTATTTTAGCTACATTATAAACATTTTTTTGCAGGACTTTCGGTATTGAAAATGGACGATGTAGGTCCACATCTTCGTATAGCCCCAATATAACGGTACCTCCCGATATGCGGTATTTTGATGGTTTTAACCATTTATTTGACATTATTTCCGGAATTGTTTCAAATTTGGTATTTGAAGTTCGTAATGGATACTACAGCCTAAGACAGAAAATGAGCCATGTGGGTCCACCTCCTCGTATAGCCCCCATATAGCGGTATCCCCGATATTCGGTATTAGGATGATTTTAGCGACATTATTTACCGGAGTTATTTTAAATTTTATATTTGAAGTTCGTAATGGATACTACAGCCTATGCCAGAAAATTGTCTGTGCAGGTCCACGTTTTGTACATCCCTATATTCGGTATTTTATTTATTTTAGCTACATTATAAACATTTTTTTGTCAAGTTATGCATTTGAATATTATAATAGCTAATGACAAAAGTTGCCTATGCAGGTCCACGTCGTCGTATAAACCCTAATATACGGCTATATTAGGTAAGATTTTAACAGAATTGTTAATGGATTTTATTTTTTTGAAAACTACCAAATTTGTACCAAATGGTGGAGGGTATTTAAAATTTCGGCCCTAAAATGCAGCATTGTGTTTACTTTGTGCTGATTCGATTCTGTTCCTTTGCCCTCTCCAGCAAGTTGGATAGAAGCAAGGCATTTGTCATATGTCTTTTCACTTTATCCCAAAACGACGTAGCCTCAGAAGATTTAACTTCGGGAATATAATGAAATTGGTTTCGAATTGAATGATAGCCTCATCTTGAATAACAAAGGAGACTTATCGAAAAATACGAAAAATTGTGAATAATACACTATAAAATTATTTCTGAAAATAAATATTTAAAAACCAAGAATAAATTGCCAAACAAAATAGTAAAAATCAATACATTTTTTCTAAATTAATGAGCAAAGGTAGGTTGCACGGACTGTAAAATTAACGTAAGCAATTAAAATCACAAATATTCAAAAAAGCAAATAAAAAATTCTTTTAAAATATAAACTAACTGTTGGAGCTGATTTTCCATAATTAGAAAAAAATTAGAATTAAAATGTTTTTTTTTTATTTTTCCTTAATAATTTTATTTATTAAATTATTATTTTTAATTTAATAAAATGAGTTTAAACTTAATACAATTATATTGTGAGTTCCATGGATGTTATTATAAGTATTAAAATAGTATGTAGATCTTAATGATGTTAGCTGTAGGAAAAGAAAATGTGGAAAACGATGGCAATGTTTACAAAGAGGGTAAGGCAGGGAATACCTAGGTTTCGGAAAGAGCCACCAATCCCCATCAGTTCCCTTGTTTTTTGTCTGGGATATTCTCCGCAGGACTTATTTTGAAAATAACTCCCATGAAAAAAAACTTTTTTTGCCCATGTGACGAGATCGTAAGCTTAATAGAAGAGGAACAAAAGACTTACATTAAACTAACATTCTTTTTGAAAATCTTCTAAATCTTACAACCGCACTTATAAACATTTTCATCTTTCTTCACTCGTTATGATTTCGTTTTACATGAACAAAGTAGCATAACCATGTTATAAGGGGATTAAGCCTGACCATTTTGCAACAACGAAATAGTATCCCGAACAAGCAAGCCAACACTGTTCTAAAAAATGTTAGTTGTTGTATTTACCCACCTTAAAAATCATCGTGTTTTTAAGTGCAAAATCCGACCAGGAATGTCAAAAAATTATAAATAAGTAGACATTTAATTTCAAGTATAAATGGGTATATTTTTTCAAAACTTTAAAAATATACATTAATCCCTTAAAATTAAGGTGATCATTCTTGTGCCGAAATTTATTCACGTTCGTACTGTATTATTTTACAATACACACAATTTATTATTCTTTTTGAACCATTTTGGCAATAGTTATTCGAAGCAAAATAAGACAAACTTAATTATTACCCTCAAATTAAGTTTGGCTCTTTTCTTCTATTTCGCTTAACATATGTCGACCATTGCTATAGACAACGTAACTTAGTGAAAGTTTTTATTGCTTGAAATCTTTATCATTTACATTTGTAAACAAGCTAATGTATTAAATATAATAATAAAATTGGTATTAAAAGCTGATAATCAATAAATTAGATAATAAAGCGAACGATTGCTTAATTGATTAACAAATTAATTGCTTACATCTGATCTAATAAACATTAACGTGTGCAGGGGTTTCTGTTGTTGTTGAAATTTTCTCTTACAAATATATATTTCGATCAAAATGGCTGATGGTAAAAAAACATCAAAATAAGCCCTGCTTCGGAAATTGCCAATATTGACTTTGTTTCGAGGGAAGAAAATTTCGTTCAAGTTTGTTGAATTAGAATGTCGATTAGACTTTCTAAATAAATATTTATGTGTATCGGCAAAGTCCATATTTTTAGGAATATTAGCTAATAATAATAATAATAATAGAAGTAGTATGCCTGAGACATATTTTTTGTGGTCAATCGCATTAGTCTAGATTGCCAAAATATGAGATTAACTAAGTTCAGTGGAAAATATTCCGAATACAAAAAATTTATGAGTCCGATGAAGTACTTAGCACAGTTAATGCTGCTCAAAGATACAATTATATACTACAAGCAATTTAATTTTTTACAAGTCTTAAATACCAAATTTGAAACAATATCGACGATAAATGTAGCTAGGATTATCAAAATACCAAATATCGGGAGGTGTCGTTATATAGGGGCTATACTAAAACGTATATATTCAGTGTTCCCTCACCGGAGCCAAAAACCATTACAAACTACAAAACCCCAATTTTTAGACAAATCCGTGAAGAATTTGGGCAAAAATAATCAACATACCGAATAGCGGGAGGTTCGTTTATTTGACGCTATACCAAAACCTTTTCCGATATATATTATCTTCAATATCAACCATCCTAGACACAATACAAACTATTATGCCAAATTTCCTCTGCCCTCTTCGTCAAATAATGTAAGCTGTATCATGATTTCAACAGACAGAAAAACCTCATTAAATTGACTAAGAATTTTATTCAGATCATAAAAAAATATATTTTATGGGGTCTAGGACGGATATTTTGAGGTGTTACAAACGGAATCACAAATTTGAGTATGAGTATTTGTACAACTTGGAAAAGATGAAATGAGTAGGTATGTGTAGTAACTTTTTTTTAAGTGAGACATCATATTTGGCGGCCCATGTGTGGGGTATAGGGGTGTATGAATATCCAAGCGAAAAATAGTTTTTCTCCCAAAGGAAGGAAGCGGACAAAAATAAAGAAAAACTGCAATGTATCCTTTCAATAACTTTGCGCTTTGGAGAGAGGATGACTCAAACCAAAAAGGGCCTCCGAAAAAATACAAGTCATTCTTTTGGAAGAGCTTGCATGACCTGATTTCGGTACCGCTGATTACAGATAGTACACTTTGCAAACTTTCTTCTGCGCCTTTACTATGATGCTTTGAGGTCTTCGTTCTTGAGAGGGAGAAAACTTCACCCGTGCAACTAATAATAAGATTTTTTTCAATTTGCTACCAATAAGACAGGTTGTCTCTATAAGTATATCAAACAAAAATTATTCTGCCTCGCTCCCACTCGAATTAGAACATCCTCGCCTAATGTTTGTGTGCCGAAACTATCATTAATTTAACATCTATAATTTGCTATTTTAAAATAGGATACGTTGTAATAAAAGAAAGCCCACGATGGGTTCTGCATCGACCTTGGAAAACACCGAATTATTTGGACAATATTACAAATAGTTTTTGTAAAAGATGTAACAAAATTAAATATATTTCCCTTTAAATAGAAAACTGATGATTGACGTATTATTTTCATCTATACTCTGTGAATCGAATTTTCTTTTTTTGCCATTGTTTTTGTCTCTTTCGAAGCCAGAGAGGTCGATGCCATCGTAAATGTTTCATTTCAAGGTCGTGTGGTGTGCAACCGGAAGTATCACTGTCTGTGGGATTTTCTACAGTACTCAGATGACACCAGTCTTAAATTATATAGATCTCATTGTGAACGGAAATACACTTTGCGACTACTGTTTCAAGCGACGGTGTCTTTCTGAAGCCATCAAACCAGTCATATAAAATATCAAGAGCAAAATTCTAAATTAGGGATTCTTTGACACTTAAGTAGTAAGTTTTTAAGGAATTGTTTCCAGAATACCATTATCTTGGTACGAATTATTTTATTCCAATTATCTTTGCATTAGTAGCTTCACGACTACTATGATGAACAGTATCCAGGAAGGGAATCGCATAACCTCGTATTTACAGACAGAATATCTCTTTTAGTATAGACTGTTGCTCTCAACTAGTTTCAACTATGGGTCTCGATCTAGACCGATCATCTGTTGCAATTTCAAAGATGGTAAGGACTAATAAAAAATCACCATCAGCAATGCACGAAGACCCGGACGATATCGGATGAGTGTGAATAAACGGACGTTTAGCAGAGGTCTTCGTTTTAGCAAACGAATTGATGCATTGAGAACCACGCGCAATTTAGTGGTTTGTTTATCCAGATTAATAACCAGATAGTGGAGTAAATAGCAAACTGCAGAGCATGCCGGATACGTCGAAACCAAACTCATGTTTTCTAATTTTTAACATTCCTATTGTAGATACGTTTAATATGCGTTTTTCGAATGAAGAAAATCGCATTACGGAAAAAATAAACGTAAACAAAAAGAGTCTTGTTAAGATCATCTTCAGAAAAATTTATTGTGGTAGTTTATACCGTAATCTTGGAAGAGGAAACTTTTTCAGTAAAAATTCAGCCAAAAACAGTGTTTTAAGCCATAATGACCCTAAAAAGTTGGATTGAATTCCTTGTAGGGGAATTCTAGGATTAAAATCAGAGTACCAGGACTGCCTAGATTAACATGTTGACTGCCAAGGCCATTTTCAGGAAACTGGCCACAAAAGACATTTTGATTTTTTCACATTATATTACTAAAAACTCTATTTCTATGTCATTGGTATCGTCAAAAATCGAAAAATGATGTCTATAAAGGAGAAAAAGGACTTATTAGTTATCTCGCACAAGCCAAATACGAGTTAATTCGTATGTCATTTTTCTCCTAAAAAAATCATTTTTTTCTTTCTATAGTATTTTGTTTTATAGTTATTATTATTTACTATAATTATCATAATTTTATTATTATTTTTCTTCCTGAATAAAAGTGAAATTGAGTACAACGTAAATCTAAGTGATTCAGAACATGATTTCAGCGATGGTAGTAACGACATTTATGAGCCTTCTGAAGATACAAGTGATAGTGAAGATGATGTTATCTCCAAACCTGAAGACGTTTCCGAATCTGATAATAATGACGATGATTTTCAAGCAACAACGTCAAATGAGAATGATGATTTGTGGACAGAAGATCAACACAATCCTGAATTATTTCTTTTCGAAGAAAATATTGGTGTGAATTTTTTTTTTTTTCGGATGAGTTTCTTGCATTTCTTGTAGAACAAATTAATTTATATGCTGCGCAAGCAATTACAACATTCTGAGTGGAATATTTCAATTATTACAAACTTAATTTATTCAGATTCGAAATTTTGTATAGTTTTGGCAATAATAAATAAAGATTTAATAACCTTTTATTAAATTTCATAAATTTGTAGTTTTATTAAAACAATGCTTTTTTGCCAGTAGTCGGCACCACTTGCCAATTGTCGGTATGGCATGTTCCAACAGTCGGCATACCAATTTTTTTGTAAAAATAATTAATAATAATAATAAATTAATTCATTAAAATATAATATTTTTGCTTAGGTAAACTGATTCGACGTCTCACAGAATTTACCAAAAAGTAACATTATCTAAAATAAAACTTATAAATTTCAGAGAAGAATTCGCCATGGCGATGATTGGAGATTTTCAAAAATAATTAATAATAATAATAATAAATTAATTCATTAAAATATAATATTTTTGCTTAGGTAAACTGATTTGACGTCTTTATTGTACTTTTCCTAAGAATATGAATTGTTGAGGACCTTCACAGACAAAAATTTAATTTTTATTAGAATAAATCATCTTTTCTTAGCGAAATTGTGCAGAAATATAGCTGGCAATATATTTTTTAAGTAAACAAAATACATTTAGTTATAATAGTTTCATTTATTTGGGCTTAAAAATAAAAAGTGACGACTACTGTGACATGCCGAACTTAGCCACACTTACCCCATAAGCTTTTGGCGCACACATATGAGCCGCAATCGATTCCAGTTGATACTTTATCTAAAATAAAACTTATAAATTTCAGAGAAGAATTCTCCATGGCGTTGATTGGAGATTTTCAATCAGTTAAAAAAAAACAACAAGTAAAAAGCTGTAAGTTCCGCAAAACCGTACTTTGAATAGCCTACACCATTTGGAACGAATTTGGCAGTTCTCAAAAACAATAAAATCCGTTAAAAATTCTGTTGAAATCTTAAAAATACCGAATGTAGCTGTTATATTAGGGTCTACACGACGACATGGACCTACATGGGTAACTTTTGTCATAAGCCATTACAATATTCAAATGCGAAACTTAAAAAAAGTGAATAATATAGCCAAAATCAACAAAATACAGAATATTGGGAGGTACCGTTATATGGGGGCTATAGGAGCACTATCTTCTGTTTCAGGCTATAGTATCCATTACGAACATCAAATACCACATTTGAAAAAATTGCGTTGAATAATGTCGCTAAAATCAACAAAGTACAAAGTATCGGGAGGTATTACGAAGACGTGGACCTGCACAGACAATTTTTTGTCTTAGGCTGTAGTATTCATTATGAACTTTAGATACCAAATTTAAAACAATTGCGGTAAATAATGTCGCTAAAATCATCAAAATAGAGAATATCGGGATGTACCGTTATATGGGGCCTATACGAAGACAATCCTTTGTCATATGCTATAGTATCCATTACGAACTTCAAATTCCAAATGTGAAACAATTCCGGCGAATAATGTCGCTAAACTCATTAAAATAGCGAATATCGGGAGGTACTGTTATATGGGGGCTATACGAAGACGTGGATCTGCAAAGACAATCTCCTGTCATATGCTGTAGTATCCATTACGAATTTCAAATAATAAATTTGAAACAATTCCAATGAATAAAGATGCTAAAATCAACTAAATACTAAGTATAGGTATGTACCGTTATTTGGGGGCTGTACGAAGATGTGGACCTGCACAGACAATCTCCTGTTATATGCTGTAGTATTCATTGCGAACTTCAAATACCAAATTTGAAACAATTCCGGTGGATAATGTCGCTAAAATCATCAAAATACAGAATATCGGGAGGTACCGTTATATGGGGGTTATACCAACACGTGGACCTACATAGCCTATTTTCAATATCAAAGGTCCTGCAGACATAATAGGGTAAGTGCGCCTAAGTTCGGCATGTCCCAGTAGTCGGCAGTTTTGAAATTTAATCTTAAATAACTAAGAATAGAATTGACCAAATAATGAAATAATTTCAAAAAATGTCAACAGTGTTCTCTGGTCTCTTTCTGTAAAAAAACAATGATCTCCGATCATTTATTATGAGAGAAAAAACGGCAGTGTTTTCTGCTCTCTTTCTGTAAAAAAACAATGATCTCCGATCATTTATTATGAGAGAATAACGGTTTTCGTCAGTGAGTGTCTTCCAATGCGTGCGATAGTGCTTGTTTGTAAAGAAAAAAATAGTGGTGGCGTCAACTTAATAACCGATTTAAGTAAATTAAATTTAATACTTTTGGAATCAGAAATATTTTATAATAGTAAATAAGAGTCTAAAGATCATTTTATAACATAAGAACATACAAATCAAGCATTAATCTGTTATATTATTTAATGCCGACATTAGGAACAGAAAAAAAGAGATTTGCCAGTAGTCGGCAGGAGGTGCCGATTACTAGAAAAATATCATTTTTGATCAATTTTACCAAAACTTGAGAAAATAATAATCCAAAAACTACCTAATAAAGAAATAGTCTTGAGTCGACAGTTCCTTTTATTTGTGCTTTTTAAACCAACTTTTCTAAATTAAGTAGGTTTCTGAATCAGCTATTTGACGTTTAGATAGCGCTGGCATTTAAAAAAAAATGTCATTGGTATCGTCAAAAATCAAAAATGATGATGATGAAAAGGAGAAAAAGGACCTATCAGTTATCTCGCACAAGCCAAATACGAGTTAATTCGTATGTCATTTTTCTCCTAAAAAAAATCATTTTTTCTTTCTATAGTATTTTGTTTTATAGTTATTATTATTTACTATAATTATCATAATTTTATTATTTTATTTCTTCCTGAATAAAAGTGAAATTGAGTACAACGTAAATCTAAGTGATTCAGAACATGATTTCAGCGATGGTAGTAACGACATTTATGAGCCTTCTGAAGATACAAGTGATAGTAAAGATGAAGTTATCTCCAAACCTGAAGACGTCTCCGAATCTGATAATAATGACGATGATTTTCAAGCAACAACGTCAAATGACAATGATGATTTGTGGACAGAAGTTCAACACAATCCTGAATATTTCAATTATTACAAATTTAAGAATAATTAATAATAATAATAAATTAATTCATTAAAATATAATATTTTTGCTAAGGTAAACTGATTCGACGTCTTTATTGTACTTTTCCTAAGAATATAAATTGTTGAGGACCTTCACAGACAAAAATTTAATTTGTATTAGAATAAATCACCTTTTCTCAGCGAAATTGTGCAGAAATATAGCTGGCAATATATTTGAAGTAAACAAAATACATTTAGTTATAATAGTTTCATTTATTTGGGCTTAAAAATAAAAAGTGCCGACTACTGGGACATGCCGAACTTAGGCACACTTACCCTATAAACTTTTGGCGCACACATATGAGCCGCAATCGATTCCAGTTGATACTTCGTTATTTTCATTTGGCTGACAACTCACTACCATCTACCGGTAGATTATACAAGGTGAGACCAATCGTAAAAATATTTGTATTGACGAATCCATGACTAATGAACGAAGGATACATACCAATTAACTATCAAAATAATAGATAATAATATTATTTTACTACATGGCTCCATATTTGAGTTTACGCCGTAATCTGATACAGCTATAAGTAATTTTAATCTTTTGAAAATTAAATTAGGTAATTTATCACCAAATGTTAGAAATAGACGACAGTGATGACGAACGGGAAATCAGTTCATATCTTACAAATGTAATGACAATTTATAACGCTAATTCAAATGAAAAAAAAAACATATTGCCCATAAGTAAAATACTTTCTATTCACTTTTAAAATAAAACAAGTAAAAAAGCAGTAAGTTCGGGCGGGCCGAACTTTGAATACCCTCCACCATTGGAAACGAATTTGGCAATTTTCAAAAATAAATAAATAAAATCCGTTAAAAAATTTGTTTAAATCTTAAAAATACCATATGCAGCCGTCATATTAGAGTCTAAGCTATGACGTGGACCTGCATAGCCAACTTTTGTCATAAGCCATTACAATATTCAAATGCGAATCGGTGAATAATGTAGCTAAAATCATCAATATAGGGAGGTGCTATTATATGGGAGCTATACCAAAATGTGGACCTGCACAGACACTTTTCTGTCATAGGCTTTAGCATCCATTTCGAACTTCAAATACCAAATTTGAAACAATTACTGTGAATAATGTTTTTAAAATCATGAAAATATCGATTATCTGGAGGTACTATACGAAGACGTGGACCTGCACAGACAATTTTTATACCCTCCACCTTGGAAAGGAGGGTATATTAACTTTGTCATTCCGTTTGTAACATCCGTAAATATTCGTATATAAAGTATATATATTCATAATCAGAATAAAATTCTAAGTCGATTTAATGATGTCAGTCTGTCTGCTGAAATCACTGCAGAGCAATTTGTATTGTATCTAGGATGGTTGGTATTGAAAATGAGATATGTCTGTCCACGTTCTGGTATAGTCCCCATATAACGGTTCCTCCCGATATTCGGTATTTTGATGATTTATGCCACATTTTTTCACGGCATTGTCTGTGCCTGTCCGTGCGTGTGGCAAAACATTGTATGTATAGGTCCACGTTTTGATATAGTCCCCATATAACGGTACCTCCCGATATTCGGTATTTTGATGGTTTTTGCCACATTTTTTCACTGATTTGTCTAAAAATTGGTATTTGTAGGGCATAATGGGTCCTAGTTCGCGTGGCGAAACATTGTATGTATAGGTCCACGTTTTGATATAGTCCTCATATAACGGTACCTCCCAATATTCGGTATTTTGATGATTTTTAACACTTTTTTTCAAGAATTTCTCCGAAAATTGGTAGTTGTAGGTCATAATGGGTTCTAGCTCCTTTGGCGAAACATTGCATGTGTAGGTCCATGATTTGGTATAGTGCGTCGGCACTATTAGGATTTTCGATTTTTTAATCTTTCAATATTCTGAGTGAAATCTTTTAATTGCAGAAAAATAAAGTTGTTCAGATTCCAAATTTTGTTTAGTTTTCGAAATAATAGACAAAAATTGAATTTGTTTTTATTAAATTGGCCAAATTTGAAAATTTACTAAAATAGCAGTTTTTGCCAATAGTCGGCACCATTTTCCAATGCTCGGCATGTCTATTTGCCAGTAGTCGGCATATGGTATTTCAGTAAAAAAAATATTATTTTGTATATTTTTTATTTCAAATAGTATAAAAAAATGCTATATTACTAATTCACAGTTTTTATTTAATAATCCTTCTAAACCAAACACAGGTAGAACATCAAGAATAGTATGGTTACCTTCATATGGATTTTCAATTAAAATAAAAATAAGATTAAAAAAGTACCTTTCTTATATTTGGAATTTGTGAATTCATATTTTATACCCTCCACCATACTACGGAGGGTATATTAATTTTGTCATTCCGTTTGTAACTCCTCGAAATATTCATGTCAGACCCAACAAAGTATATATATTCTTCTATTAATAGACAAGGCACGGTCGACGAAGGGGTTTTTGTTGTAACAGACAAAACAAACTTACATGGTTATGCTACTTCGTTCAGGCTGAACGAAAGCATAACAAGTGGAGAAAGATGTAAATGTTTATAAGTGCGGTTGTAAGATTTAGAAGACTTTCCAAGAGAATTTTAGTTTTATTTAATTCTTTGGTTCCTCTTCTATTGAGCTTACGATCTCGTCACTTGGGTAGAAAAATGTTTTTTGTCATAGAAGTTATTTTTTTTTTCAAATAACTTCTGGGGAGAATATCCCAGACAAAAACAAGGGAACTGATGAGGATTGGTGGCTCTTTCCGAAACCTAGGTATTCCCTGCCTTACCCCCTGGTAAACATTACCATCGTTCTCCACTAATAAACGAACGTTGTTTTTATAAAAACAACAATAAAGGGATAAAGCCAGACCATTTTGCAACAACAAAATAATACGGTATCCCGAACAAACAAGCCACACTGTTCTATTCTTGATCAGCGTAAAATTCTAAGACGATTTAGCCATGTCCGTCTGTCTGTCTGTGTGTCTGTTTGTCTGTCTGTCTGTTGTAATCACGCTGTCTTTCGAACAAATTGAGATAGAAGGCTAAAATTTTGCACACATGTATTTGTTCCCAGTAGGCAGGTTAAGTTCGTAAATGGGCCATGTAGGTCCAAGTTATCATATAGCCCCCATATAACGGTACCTCCCGATATTCGGTATTTTGATGATTTTAGCGACATTATTAACCGGAATTATTTCAAATTTGGCATTTGAAGTTTGTAATGGATGCTACAGCCTAAGACAGAAAATTATGTGTGCAGGTCCACGTCTTCCTGTAGCCCCCATATAACGGTACCCCCCGATATTCGGTTTTTTGATGATTTTAGCGACATTGTTTACCGGAATCGTTTCAAATTTGGTATTTGAAGTTCGTAATAGATACTACATCCAAAATCAAAAAACGAGCCATGTAGGTCCACGTCTTCATATAGCCCCCATATAACGGTACCCCCTGATATTCGGTATTTTGATGATTTTAGCGACATTGTTTACCGGAATCGTTTCAAATTTGGTATTTGAAGTTCGTAATGGATACTTCAGCCCATGCCAGAAAATTGTCTGTGCAGGTCCACGTCTTCGTATAGCCCCCATATAACGGTACCCCCTATATTCGGTATTTTGATGATTTTAGCTACATTATAAACAAATTTTTCTTCAAGTTTCGCATTTAAATGTTGTAATAACTTATGACAAAAGTTGCCTATACAGGTATACGTCGTCGTATAGACATTCGGTATTTTTAAGATTTTAACAGAATTTTTAAAGGATTTTTTTATTTTATTTATTTTTTTTGGAAATTGCCAAATTTATACCAAATGGTGGAGGGTATTAAAAGTTCGGCCCGGCCGAACTTACAGCTTTTTTACTTGTTTTCTGTTCTTAATGTCGGCATTAAATAATATAACAGATTAATGCTTGATTTTGTATGTTCTTATGTTATAAAATGATCTTTACACTCTTATTTACTATTATAAAAAATTTCTGATTCCAAAAGTATTAAATTTAATTTACTTAAATCGGTTATTAAGTTGACGCCACCACTATTTTTTTTTACAAACAAGCACTATCGCACGCATTGGAAGACACTCACTGACGAAAACCGTTATTCTCTCATAATAAATGATCGGAGATCATTGTTTTTTACAGAAAGAGAGCAGAGAACACTGTTGACTTTTTTTTTTTTTGCAATTATTTCATTATTTGGTCAACTCTATTCTTAGTTATTTAAGATTAAATTTCAAAACTGCCGACTACTGGGACGTGCCGAACTTAGGCGCACTTACCCTATTATGTCTGCAGGACCTTTGGTATTGAAAATAGGCCATGTAGGTGCACGTGTTGGTATAACCCCCATATAACGGTACCTCCCGATATTTTGTATTTTGATGATTTTAGCGACATTATCCACCGGAATTGTTTCAAATTTGGTATTTAAAGTTCGCAATGGATACTACAGCATATAACAGGAGATTGTTTGTGCAGGTCCACATCTTCGTACAGCCCCCAAATAACGGTACCTCCCTATACTTAGTGTTTTATTGATTTTAGCAACTTTATTCATTGGAATTGTTTCAAGTTTATATAGCTGGCAAAATATTTGAAGTAAACAAAATACATTTAGCTATAATAGTTTCATTTATTTGGGCTTAAAAATAAAAAGTGCCGACTACTGGGACATGCCGAACTTAGGCACACTTACCCTATAAACTTTTGGCGCACACATATGAGCCGCAATCGATTCCAGTTCATACTTCGTTATTTTCATTTGGCTGACAACTCACTACCATCTACCGATAGATTATACAAGGTGAGACCAATCGTAAAAATAGTTGTATTGACGAATCCATGATGCTATGGCGGGGACGATTGCATTTGCGCCAATACATAAAAAATAAAAAGCACAAATATGGTGTCAAAGTATATGAACTATGTGAGTCCGACGGTCTTGTAATAAAATAAAAATTTTTCCAAATTTGACATGGATAATTTTTATACCCTCCACCATACTATGGAGGGTATATTAACTTTGTCATTCCGTTTGTAACTCCTCGAAATACTCATGTCAGACCCAACAAAGTATATATATTCTTGATCAGCGTAAAATTCTAAGTCGATTTAGCGATGTCCGTCTGTCTGTCTGTCTGTCCGTCTGTCTGTCTGTCTGTCTGTCTGTCTGTCCGTCTGTCTGTTGTAATCACGCTATCTTTCGAATAAATTGAGATAGATGACTAAAATTTTGCACACATGTTTATTTTTCCAGTAGGCAGGTTAAGTTCGTAAATGGGCCATGTAGGTCCACGTTTTCATATAGCTCCTATATAACGGTACCTCCGGATATTCGGTATTTTGATGATTTTAGCGACGTTATTCACCGGAATTGTTTCAAAATTGGTATTTGAAGTTCCAAATGGATACTACACCCTAAGATAGAAAATTGTCTGTGCAAGTCTATGTCTTCGTATAGCCCCCATATAACGGTACCTCCCGATATTCGGTATTTTGATGATTTTAGCGACATTTTTCACGGGAATTGTTTCAAATCTGGTATTTGAAGTTCCAAATGGATACTACACCCTAAGACAGAAAATTGTCTTTGCAGGTCCACGTCTTCGTATAGCCCCAATATAACGGTACCTCCCTATATTCGGTATTTTGATGATTTTAGCGACATTATTCACTGGAATTGTTTCAAATTTGGTATTTGAAGTTCCAAATGGATACTACACCCTAAGACAGAAAATTGTTTGTGCAGGTCCACGTCTTCGTATAGCCCCCATATAACGGCACCTCGCTATGTTCGGTATTTTGATGATTTTAGCGACATTATTAACCGGAATTGTTTAAAATTTGGTATTTGAAGTTCGTTATGGGAACTACAGTCTGTGACAGAAAATTGTCGGTGCGGGTCCAGTTTCGAATTTGAATATGGTAATGGCTTATGACAAACAATGCATATGTATGTCCACGTCGTATAGACCCCAATATAACGGCTATATTCGGTATTTTTAAAATTTTAACAGAATTTGTTAAGGATTTTATTTTTTGAAAATTTCCAAATTCGTTGTAAATGGTGGAGGGTATTAAAAGTTCGGCCCGGTCGAACTTACTGCTTTTTAACTTGTTATAACTCAGTTAGGCTTACAAAAAGTTATGTTTGTGAAACACTCTTCTATGGCTTATATTAAGCACTATTTCTAACATTTCTATTATATGAAGCGAAACCTTTTTGTATAGATATATATATATATATATATATATATATATATATATATATATATATATATATATATTTGTATAGATATATATATATATATATATATATATATATATATATATATATATATATATATATATATATATATATATAAGATTACTGAAACACTTGTGAAACCTGGAAAAATAAGTCACGCAGACGTCTTCTATAGCTTATATTAAACACTATTTCTAACATTTGTAGACAAATTCTCAAAACATACTCAAGGTATTAAAATAAAAGATAGATAATGGATCGAATTTAAGAAAGCGCTTTCACAATATATCTACATCGTTGGAAGTATAGAGAAATTGGTTATGGACAATGAACAAGGATTTAAAGCAATACCCCTTCGAGAGTTTTTAAGAGAGCAAGAAATCGAAATTCACTAATAATGACCATATCTCAAATGAAGATGTTGAAAGACTCTACAATACTATCAATAAACATATCCGAATTTTAAAGCATAACCCTATCGACACAGAAAGTATTGAAGAAAAAATGTATAGAATAAGGGTGGGAATACATAAAGCGCTTATCTGGCTGGCTGGGGTCATCGATTGGCCTCTTCGGAAATGAACAAAGGAGCCTAGGGCCAAAATCGTACTAAGTCAACCTAAAACTCCTTTGTTCATCTACGAAGAAACCAGCCGATGACTTAAGACAGCCAAATATGGGCTTTAATGCATTACAATAATGTATTACAATAACACGAATCAGTCGACAACTGATAAAAAACAAACAGACTTTAAAAATGGAAAAATAAGTCATACATCTTGAACCGATGACTAAAGGAAAAATAATAAGAACCAAAAAAAGGATCATAAATAAATTAATTGAAACCCCTGAAAATGTAGATATCCAAACAGGTATAGTCTATTTAAATGATAAACATAGTTTAAAATTCAAAAAAAGTAACCGTAACCGAATTAGACGCCGACCATGTTGTAACAGATCAGAAACTGAAATACTATGAGTCTTACATAAAAAGAAAAAAGAAATTTTATAATATTAACGAACAATAGGCATCAACATAATTTAACTACTAATATTATTTTTTAAATAAAATGACAAAAACTTTTGCTACTTACTTCAATTGTGAATATTATCCAATGCAACCTAATGGAACGTCAACAATGAACGAAAGATACATACCAATTAACTATCAAAATAATAGATAATAATATTATTTTACTACATGGCTCCATATTTGAGTTTACGCTGTAATCTGATACAGCTATAAGTAATTTTAATCTTTTGAAAATTAAATTAGGTAATTTATCACCAAATGTTAGAATTAGACGACAGTGATGACGGACGGGAAATCAGTTCATATCTTACAAATGTAATGACAATTTATAACGCTAATTCAAATGAAATAAAAAACATATTAAAATAAAACAAGTAAAAAAGCTGTAAGTTCGGACGGGCCGATCTTTGAATACCCTCCACCATTGAGAACGAATTTGGCAATTTTCAAAAATAAAATAAAATCCGTTAAAAAATTTGTTTAAATCTTAAAAATACCATATGCAGCCGTCATATTAGAGTCTAAGCGATGACGTGGACCTGCATAGCCAACTTTTGTCATAAGCCATTACAATATTCAAATGCGAATCGGTGAATAATGTAGCTAAAATCATCAATATAGGGAGGTGCTATTATATGGGAGCTATACCAAAATGTGGACCTGCACAGACACTTTTCTGTCATAGGCTTTAGCATTCATTACGAACTTCAAATACCAAATTTGAAACAATTACTGTGAATAATGTCGCTAAAATCATGAAAATATCGATTATCTGGAGGTAATATACGAAGACGTGGACCTGCACAGACAATTTTTATACCCTCCACCTTGGAAAGGAGGGTATATTAACTTTGTCATTCCGTTTGTAACATCCTTAAATATTCGTATATAAAGCATATATATTCATAATCAGAATAAAATTCTAAGTCGATTTAACGATGTCCGTCTGTCTGCTGCAATCACTGCAGAGCAATTTGTATTGTGTCTAGAATGGTTGGTATTGAAAATGAGATATGTCGGTCCACGTTCTGGTATAGTCCCCATATAACGGTTCCTCCCGATATTCGGTATTTTGATGATTTATGCCACATTTTTTCACGGCATTGTCTGAAATTTGGTATTTGTAGGTCATTTTGGTATTGCCCCCTGTTAACGCCAAGTTTAACTGTGCTGGTCACCCTATTTACGACTTCCAATTTGTATTTGATTTCTTCCAAATTTGCAACTCTCTCTTGGTACTAAATGTAACGTTCTCTCTTTTCTGCCAGTTTTTTCCTTTTTCTTTACTTTAATAAACGTCACTTCTTTTATAACCGGCAAACACAGTCGTTGTTCCTGGTAAGAAAAGCTTCTGAACCTAAAGAATTTTGTTCAATAAAATTCAATCCCTCTTTTGTGATTCAATATCCTAAAACTGTTTGTTTTATTTTCTTTCTTTATTTTCAAAAACACCGAGTGGAAAATCTTTCAAGACTGCGAAAGATTGTCTAGAATGACAACAAAACTAACCATCCCAGCAATTTCAGAAAATCCAAGAAAAGTTGGCATTTTCATTTGGTCCATTCGTACCGGATTTTTTTGGATAGCTGTTGTGTGCGATTTTCAACCATAAAGATATTCCATTTGTTGAATTCATAATTACCAATAAACAAGGTAAGTTTGTGCTTTTTTTCAAGTGAACAATAGTGCATTTTTTTCATAGCCGTTGCCGACGGCAAACGATTTTTTGTTTTTTTTTTTCAAACACACAGTGTCTCATATACGAAGTGTACATTTTTTGTAATTTACTTATTCAGAGAACACGGCGTTTCGAATTCAGTTCAATTTAAGGAAAACTTGCGAAATTTAATTAATTTCATTATTCTTTTCATTCATTTTATTTATTTCATTCTTTTAATTATAAAATTCTTATTCTACCCTTTTTATTTATATATCTATCATAAAGTGTGAAAATACATAATTTGTTTTTTTTCTTATTCGCGAGAGTGTGTTTTCCTCATTTATTCTTTTCATTTTCTTTTTCCATATTTCGGCGAGAACATTAGTACTTACTCCTTTAATACATTTTTGTTGGTCTTTTTATTTTTTATATCTTCGTCGTTTTATCACAAAGTAGTTGTTGTGTTAGATTTATCTACAATAGTCTCTTTACCAACATACTACTCGTTCTCACTAACACACGCTCGTTATTCGCTGTTGAGTTGTCTGGTCATCCAACCACCTGTGATCTCTTGCTTTGGTTTTCACTCAACAGTAGTTAGGGTATTCTCTTTGCTTGCGCGTGCACCCTACAGTCGTTTCTTTTATATGGTCGCACTGTAACTTGTTTGCGACACTCATATTTTTTGTTATATATATACATATATGTATATATATATATTTAATTAGAGTTTGTTGTGGACTCTAATTAAATATATATAACTTAGTTTCTATTAAATATATATATATATATACATATATGTATATATATAACAAAAAATATGAGTGTCGCAAACAAGTTACAGTGCGACCATATAAAAGAAACGACTGTAGGGTGCACGCGCAAGCAAAGAGAATACCCTAACTACTGTTGAGTGAAAACCAAAGCAAGAGATCACAGGTGGTTGGATGACCAGACAACTAAACAGCGTTCTTGTTCAGTTCTTGTTCATTTATAGTTCGTTCCATCAACGCTAGGTGTCACTGCACACACGTAGACTATCCTACTTTTTCGAGATTTCTTCAAATAATTCTGGTTTTTCTGCAGGTTTCGGACATTTTGTCTCTGCCTGTTTTTTCTTCGTTTGTGCTTATTCGTAGTTCATACTACTACCGCTAGGGGCGCACTGCAAATACAAAAGTACCCTTAATTTATTCAATATTTTTTCCAACCATTGCTGAGTTTCTTCGTTCTCTCCTTGGTGGTTAGAGACTGCATATTTTTCCCGACACTCTATTTACATATAGTGTTATCCATTGCCGTTAGGGGTCGCCGTGCCGACAAGAGAACGCATAAAAAACCAACACCTTTCAAAGAATTATCCCAATTTGTCTGTGTTTTTTATTTTTTCTTCCTCGTTGTTGTTTTTTTTTTTTGGCCTTCATCAACTTTATTTATCTATTCGTTAGTGTTTCTCCATAGAATATTCTACTACTTACAGAGGCCCAATGCATCCAAGCACACACAGGGGAAACTTTATTTATATTTTCCCTCCCGGATTCATATAATTGCCCTCGTGTAGCGGAAACACGTTCGTACTCATTTTCGTTTAACAAGAGTTTTTCTTCTGGAACTTAGTTTCTATTTTTATTGATTTTTGCTAAACAACATCAAGCTTCTTTGACTTTTACTTACCGATCATGTCTTTGGAAGTCTTTATTCGTCAAGCTGATCGTTTGGTCACTTTTAATGCCGATATTTCAAGCCAAATATAAAAGTGCCTATGTCACCTATTGCGAGTGCTTAGTCCGCCTGACACAGTTGTCTGAGGATCTTCAGAGTCAGACAGTTGCCAAAGAGCCCTCTGTTTCACCACCGAATCCGTTGCCACAGAGTCCCAATTTAAGTGTGCGTCACGATCATAGCTCGAGTTATTCTTTTAATCTCCCTCCATGTGACACCGAAGTTTTCAATGGGGACTATATGTCATGGCCGACTTTCCGAGACATGTTTACGGCCGTGTACATCAAAAATTCTAGGCTCAGTCCAGTTGAGCGACTGTTCCATTTAACACAGAAAACTAAAGGCGAAGCCAGAGATATAGTTCAACGGTCACCCTTGACAAATCAAGGCTTTCAACTAGCTTGGAAAAACTTGTGTGATCGTTTCGAAAATAAGCAAATTCTTATAAATGGGCAATTAAAGGTGCTCTTCAATCTTCCTGCTACTAAATTCGAGTCTGCGAGTGCAATTAAGTCGTTGCAACGCGACATAAACTCCTGTATCGCAGCGTTATCTCTCTACGATATCGACGTTAGAAGTTGGGACCCAATATTTGTGTTTCTGTGTTCGAACCTACTTCCAGACTCAACGCTAACGCTGTGGGAACAAGGTTTAGCTGATAAAACTGCCATTCCAAAGTGGGCTGACCTTGATTCTTTTCTTACTAATCGATATTGCACTCTTGAGTCCGTTTCCGAGATACGCAATTTTCCGAAATCTGATGATCATAAACCTAAATCCGGTCCAACCTCCAGAAGTTCGAAGTTCAACTCTTTTCAGACCAAGATCACGGCCCCAAAATGCCCATTATGTCCAAATTCCGTTCATATCATTCGAAAATGTCCTAGATTCATAGCGATGGGCATAAAACAGCGTGTGACTGAGATAAAAAAGCAAGGTCTTTGTCTAAATTGTTTCTCAAAAACTCACCACATTAAAAATTGTACAAGCAAGAATAATTGCTTCGAGTGTCAGAGGCGGCACAACACCATGCTTCATGATCGTTCCCCAAGTAATTCACCCGCTAGCTCTACCACTTTGAGTCCAAACTCCATTCCATTCTCTCCTAATTCTATACAGTCCACTAGTTCTGGCGGTGGGGTAATCCAAACATGCTTCACTTCAAGTTCTCGGGCTGTTTTGCATTTAGGAGTAGCGTATCACGCTCGTATACTCCTGGATTCCGGTTCTCAAGGAACATTCGTATCTGAGCGTTTTTTTCAACAGAATCAAGCTCCCTTATAAGCGTACAAACGTTCAGGTTTCTGGTCTCAACAATTCGACAGCTGCCTCCGTTCGGAAGATATGTTCTGTTGTTTTGTCCTCGCGATTTGACGATTCAGTTCAACTTTCCGTGCAGGCATTCGTTGTTCCGCAGTTGTCTGGGAATCTTCCTTCCCAAAATCTACCATCCTCTCTATTCTCTCGGCTTCCTCCAATTAAACTGGCTGACCCAAATTTCTTCAAAACATCGACATCCTGATAGGCGGTGACTTCCTTCCTAACATCATGCGTGCTGGAGTAATGCGAGATATTTGCGAGTCCTTAATGGCACAAGAAACCATCTTTGGATGGGTCCTTACTGGCCCGGCTCCGAAGCCCTCTCCAGCAGCCACTGTAATTTCAAATTTTTGTGAAATTTCTGTAGACAAAGAGCTTCGTCGGTTCTGGGAGGTTGAGAACCTTCCTAGGAAAAAGTTTCCTTCGGACTCCGATAAATATTGTGAGGAGCTTTATGCTTCTACTACAAAGAGGGATGAAGATGGTCGCTATGTTGTGCGTCTTTCTTTCAAACGAGATTTTCCAGAGAAATTGGGACTTGGTCATTCCCGTTCGAGAGCCGTAACCCAGTTTCTTCGCAATGAGAGCCGCTTATTACGACATTCAGACTTCAAAGTAGAGTATGATCAGGTATTCAAGGAGTACGTTCAGTTGAAACACATGCTTCCAGTTCAACCTCCATGTTTAAATAGTAATTCATTTCATTATTATTTACCCCATCACGCTGTCATTAAACCAGAGAGCTCGACCACTAGGGTTCGGGTGGTCTTTAATGCCTCTTCCGATTCGTCCAATGGTCGCAGCCTTAACGACGTTTTGCACGCTGGTCCGGTGTTGCAATCTGACTTGACCACTTTACTTCTCAAATGGCGCCTTTTCCGATACGTATTCAATGCGGACATCGAGAAAATGTACCGCCAGATTCTTGTTCATCCAGACCATACTCCATTTCAACGGATTATATTCCGCGATCACCCAGGTGAGACCATTCATGATTTCGAGTTACAAACTGTCACCTTCGGTGTCAACTGTGCTCCGTACTTGGCTATTCGCACTCTTCATCAACTTGCTGACGATGTTCAAGATTTATATCCGACTGCAAGCGAGATCATTCGCGGTTTCATGTACGTCGATGATGTACTTTTCGGCGCTCACTCAGTGCCTCTCGCAATCAAATCTAGAAATGAGCTCAAATATGCGCTAGATTCAGCTGGGTTTTGTCTTCGGAAATGGACTACCAATTCGAAAGACATTCTTGCAGATCTTCCCAATGATCATTTGTTCCATGAAAACTTCTTAGATTTCAAAGACCATAGTACAGCTAAAACCTTGGGAATTCGGTGGGATGCGAGTTCTGTCTCCTTTTTCTTTGCTACAACACCATTTCCCTCCACATGTTCATACACAAAAAGGGAGATTCTCTCTCAGATCTCCAAACTATTCGATCCTGCTGGATGGCTTTCACCCTGCATAGTTGTGGCAAAGGTTTTAATGCAAAAAATATGGTCCGAAGGCACTGGTTGGGATGAAGTTATTAATTCCTCCACTTTGTCCGAGTGGAAAGCGTTCCAATCTAATTATTCCATTCTTGACAGCGTTCGAATTCCGAGGTGGGTAAATTTTACTCCGTCGGCAAACATTCAGTTCCATGGGTTTTGCGATGCATCCGAAAAGGCATACGCAGCCGCTTTATACGTGCGAATAGCTAGAGGTACGTCCGTATTCACTCACCTGGTGTATTCTAAGACAAGAGTTGATCCAGTGAAAACGTTATCCATTCCAAGATTAGAACTGTGTGGGGCTGATCTTCTTGCAGACATGATCGATAACTTACTTCCTACCCTTAATATCTCTAAATACTCCTTGTTCTGCTGGACAGACTCCACTATAGTTCTTTCTTGGCTCTCCAAACCTCCAGGCCATTGGCAAACATTTGTGGCCAACAGAGTTTCTAATATCATTCAAGTAGTGGATCCTTCAAGGTTTCACCATGTTCCCTCTGATACCAACCAGCCGATTTGGCAAGTCGTGGTGTGTTACCACAAGACATTGTTAATAATGAGCTCTGGTGGTACGGGCCGTTGTGGCTTCGTGAGACTTCTGATCAATGGCCGCAGTTTAGTCATCCGATAGAGACAGACGTGAAGCGAAAGTCTGTTCGAGTTCATTTTTCATACGTCAATGCATCGGAGGATCTTTTGGGAGGCATCTCATCGTATCCGCGAGCGCTTAGGGTGTTTTCCTATGTGTATCGATTCATCCATCGTACTCATCCAGGGTACCGTTCTTCTTTTCCACGAAGTTCTCAACCTCTCTGCAATCAAGACATAATCGGAGGTCGAAACATTCTTGTTAAGTGGTATCAAAAGTTCTGCTACCCAGAGGAGTACAAATCACTGCACTTTCAGAAACCGCTCTCTTCATCTGGCCCTCTTCTGAGTTTGAATCCGTTCATGGACTCTGAGGGACTGATCCGTTCTTGCGGACGATTAGATTCATCTCCCGGCATTCCATTTGATGAAAGGCGACCGGTCATTCTTCCTTACAATTGCAACTTCACAAGGTTCTATGTTCAATTTGCTCATCAGATCACAATTCATGGCGGTAATCAACTTGTTCTTCCGGGTGATAAGATCCCAATATTGGATCCCTAAGGTTAAAAACATGATAAAGGCAGTAATTAAGAACTGCAAAACTTGTGTTCTCTACAAGAAACATTGTCAGAAGCAGGTAATGGCTGCTCTTCCTCCCGAGCGAACGGTCCTTTCTCGTCCATTTTGCTGTACACGTCTTGATTTTGCTGGGCCATTCGACGTGAAGAGCTATTGCGGGCGTGGTTGTCGTGTCACCAAAGGGTATGTGTGCGTGTTCGTATGCTTTTCTACAAAGGCAATTCATTTAGAGCCTACGTCCGATCTTTCGACTCCTACCTTCCTAGCAGCTTTCCATCGATTCGTTTCTCGTAGAGGGTGCCCGTCTGATTTATATTCAGACAATGGTACGACCTTTATAGGGGCATCCAAAGTTCTTGCTAGAGAGTTCTTTCAAGCTTCGCGTTTGGCTGTGGTCTCGCAATACTCTCTTCAGAATCTGAATTGGCATTTTATTCCACCGGGTGCTCCTCATATGGGTGGCCTTTGGGAGGCCGGAGTCAAAAGCTTCAAAACCCACTTCCGAAAGGTTGCCGGCTCATCCAAGTTTACTTTCGAGGAATTCTCGACACTTCTGTCGAGAATTGAGGCGTGCTTTATCTTTCTCCCATTTCAAGCGAGCCTTCTGATTTCGCAGCTCTGACTCCGGGTCATTTCCTGATTGGTACTCCGATTCTCGTTCCTGTCGATCCACATATAGGTGACACTCCTGTGTCCTTGCTGAATAGGTGGCAACGTCTTAAAGCCATCCATCAGATTTTTTGTTCTCGTTGGAAAACTGAATATCTTCGAGAGCTCCAAAAGCGTACGAAGTGGAGAACTGCAGAAAAGAATATTGAGGAGAACACACTGGTCGCTATTTATGACGAAAATCTTCCCCCTAATTCTTGGCGGCTTGGTAGAGTCACAAAGACGTATCTTGGTTCCGATCGACGTGTACGAGTTGCGGATGTCGTGACTCAGAAGGGTGTCCTCACTCGTCCGATTACCAAGCTCGTAGTTCTTCCCTTTGAAAACTAAGTTCAATATTCAATTTACCTTTTTCTCTGTTTCCTTCTATCTATCTCCATTTGTCTTCAAGAACCATGACCAAGTCATCGCAATTCAGCAAACCGAGCAAAAAACCAGCCAATCCAAAGCCTCTGGGGAAACACCGTTTCATCTGCCGACTTTGCCAGCGTCCGCATCCTTTACGATTGTGCAGAAAATTTTTAGACATGTCCATGGAGGAGCGCATGGACGCTGTTCGGCGGCATAAATATTGCGTGAACTGCTTAGCTCACGGTCACTCGCATGGTACATGTTTCAGCGATCGCGGCTGCCACCACTGCCATAAGTTCCACCACACCCTTTTGCATGTAAGCCCCAAGCTCCGAGATCAACTACTGCCAAGACGTTCCTCGTCCCGTTCTGAATCGCGGTCAGTTTCTCCACAGCCGCCTTCTTCAAAGGCAACACTTTATCGAACCAACAGGACCTCCGTTACGTCCCAAGGATCCCTTACTGCCTTGATCCAGAAGAATAGGGTGATTTTGTTGCCCACAGCCTTGGTTCGGATCGATGTGAAGGTGGTGGCACGATGTCTGTTGGATTCGGGCTCGTTGTTGAGCCGAATATCCCGGGGTTTCGCCGATAAACATAGGCTCGCTCGGCTTACGTTGAAAGAGGAGACCATTTGCCCGCTCACCCTTTACTCTAGGCATGACTCGTCGGTGAAGATTGAGGGCACGTTTCGTGTAGACAATAGAATTGGCATGACGACTCCGTCTGAGTCACTTCCGGAAGACTTCAAGAAGCATTTCCCGCATTTGTTGTTTGCCGACCCCGAGTTCCACAAACCTGCTGGCATCGACATTATAATTGGGGTAGATCTTTATCCGAGGATTATATCGGAGGGCGTTTATTCACGCAGTGTCTTGCCCACTGCTCAGATCACCATATTCGGTTGGGCGATCTATGGCTCTTGTACGAACTAAGTGCCGTCCTTTTATTTATTATCAGCTTTTCTCCATGAATTTCATCAATAAATGAATTAACATATGCACTATTGTTTTTCTCCCCCCAAAAGCACAAACTTTACCTTTTTTCAGCAAGTGTAGTATCCAGTGGGTATGGATGGAGCGTTTACACTTTCCAGAGATTGACGTTGAAGGGGACTATCCCGTGCAGCCAGTACTGTCAAAATCCTATTATAAATATATTTGAATTTATTATTTTTTTGTAAACCAGGGAGAGTGCAAGTTATACTATTATTTCTATTTCTTTAGTTGCAGTTACTGCAAGCGGGCCGGTAATGTTAACGCCAAGGTTAACTGTGCTGGTCACCCTATTTACGACTTCCAATTTGTATTTGATTTCTTCCAAATTTGCAACTCTCTCTTGGTACTAAATGTAACGTTCTCTCTTTTCTGCCAGTTTTTTCCTTTTTCTTTACTTTAATAAACTTCACTTCTTTTATAACCGGCAAACACAGTCGTTGTTCCTGGTAAGAAAAGCTTCTGAACCTAAAGAATTTTGTTCAATAAAATTCAATCCCTCTTTTGTGATTCAATATCCTAAAACTGTTTGTTTTATTTTCTTTCTTTATTTTCAAAAACACCGAGTGGAAAATCTTTCAAGACTGCGAAAGATTGTCCAGCATCACAACAAAACTAACCATCTCAGCAATTTCAGAAAATCCAAGAAAAGTTGGCATTTTCACCCCCATATAAAGGTACCTCCCGATATTCGGTATTTTATTTTTTTGCTACATTTTTTTACGGATTTGTCTGAAAATTGGTATTTGTAGGTCACAATGGGTTCCAAATCCGGTGGCGAAACACTGCGTACATGGCTTCATGATTTGGTATAGCCCCCATATAACGGTACCTCCCGATATTCGGTATTTTGATGGTTTTTGCCACATTTTTTCACTGATTTGTCTAAAAATTGGTATTTGTAGGTCATAATGGGTCCTAGTTCGCGTGGCGAAACATTGTATGTATAGGTCCACGTTTTGATATAGTCCCCACATAACGGTACCTCCCAATATTCGGTATTTTGATGATTTTTAACACTTTTTTTCAAGAATTTCTCTGAAAATTGGTAGTCGTGTGGCGAGTCATTGTAATTATAGGTCCACGTTTTGGTTTAGCCTCCATATAACGGTACCTCCCGATATTCGGTAATTTGATGATTTTTGCGACATTTTTTCACGGATTTGTCTGAAAATTGGTATTTGTAGGTCATAATGGGTTCTAGCTCCTTTGGCGAAACATTGCATGTGTAGCTCCATGATTTGGTATAGGCCCCATATGAAGGTACCTCCCGATATTTCCCGTCGGCACTATTAGGATTTTCGATTTTTCAATCTTTCAATATTCTGAGTGAAATCTTTTAATTGCAGAAAAATAATGTTGTTCAGATTCCAAATTTTGTTTAGTTTTCGAAATAATAAACAAAAGTTGAATTTGTTTTTATTAAATTGGCCAAATTTGAAATTTTACTAAAATAGCAGTTTTTCCAATAGTCGGCACCATTTTCCAATGCTCGGCATGTCTATTTGCCAGTAGTCGGCATATGGTATTTCAGTAAAAAAAATATTATTTTGAATATTTTTTATTTCAAATAGTATAAAAAATGCTATATTACTAATTCACAGTTTTTATTTAATAATCCTTCTAAACCAAACACAGGTAGAAACTCAAGAATGGTACGGTTACCTTCATATGGATTTTTAATTAAAATAAAAATAAGATTAAAAAAGTACCTTTCTTATACTTGGAATTTGTGAATTCATATTTTTCCTTTAAAAATGCTACCGCTATCTAAACGTCAAATAGTTGATTCAAAAGCCTACTTAATTTAGAAAAGTTGATCAAAAAGCACAAATAAAAGGAACTGTCGACTCAAGACTATTTCTTTATTAGGTAGTTTTTGGATTATTATTTTCTCAAGTTTTGGTAAAATTGATCAAAAATGATATTTTTCTAGTAATCGGCACCTCCTGCCGACTACTGGCACAGCTCTTTTTTTCTGTTCCTAATGTCGGCATTAAATAATATAACAGATTAATGCTTGATTTGTATGTTCTTATGTTATAAAATGATCTTTAGACTCTTATTTACTATTATAAAATATTTCTGATTCCAAAAGTATTAAATTTAATTTACTTAAATCGGTTATTAAGTTGACGCCACCACTATTTTTTTCTTTACAAACAAGCACTATCGCACGCATTGGAAGACACTCACTGACGAAAACCGTTATTCTCTCATAATAAATGATCGGAGATCATTGTTTTTTTACAGAAAGAGAGCAGAAAACACTGCCGTTTTTTCTCTCATAATAAATGATCGGATATCATTGTTTTTTACAGAAAGAGAGCAGAGAACACTGTTGACATTTTTTGAAATTATTTCATTATTTGGTCAATTCTATTCTTAGTTATTTAAGATTAAATTTCAAAACTGCCGACTACTGGGACATGCCGAACTTAGGCGCACTTACCCTATTATGTCTGCAGGACCTTTGATATTGAAAATAGGCTATGTAGGTCCACGTGTTGGTATAACCCCCATATAACGGTACCTCCCGATATTCTGTATTTTGATGATTTTAGCGACATTATCCACCGGAATTGTTTCAAATTTGGTATTTGAAGTTCGCAATGAATACTACAGCATATAACAGGAGATTGTCTGTGCAGGTCCACATCTTCGTACAGCCCCCAAATAACGGTAACTCCCTATACTTAGTATTTAGTTGATTTTAGCATCTTTATTCATTGGAATTGTTTCAAATTTATTATTTGAAATTCGTAATGGATACTACAGCATATGACAGGAGATTGTCTTTGCAGATCCACGTCTTCGTATAGCCCCCATATAACAGTACCTCCCGATATTCGCTATTTTAATGAGTTTAGCGACATTATTCGCCGGAATTGTTTCACATTTGGAATTTGAAGTTCGTAATGGATACTATAGCATATGACAAAGGATTGTCTTCGTATAGGCCCCATATAACGGTACATCCCGATATTCTCTATTTTGATGATTTTAGCGACATTATTTACCGCAATTGTTTTAAATTTGGTATCTAAAGTTCATAATGAATACTACAGCCTAAGACAAAAAATTGTCTGTGCAGGTCCACGTCTTCGTAATACCTCCCGATACTTTGTACTTTGTTGATTTTAGCGACATTATTCAACGCAATTTTTTCAAATGTGGTATTTGATGTTCGTAATGGATACTATAGCCTGAAACAGAAGATAGTGCTCCTATAGCCCCCATATAACGGTACCTCCCAATATTCTGTATTTTGTTGATTTTGGCTATATTATTCACTTTTTTTTAAGTTTCGCATTTGAATATTGTAATGGCTTATGACAAAAGTTACCCATGTAGGTCCATGTCGTCGTGTAGACCCTAATATAACAGCTACATTCGGTATTTTTAAGATTTCAACAGAATTTTTAACGGATTTTATTGTTTTTGAGAACTGCCAAATTCGTTCCAAATGGTGTAGGCTATTCAAAGTACGGTTTTGCGGAACTTACAGCTTTTTACTTGTTGTTTTTTTTTAACTGATTGAAAATCTCCAATCAACGCCATGGAGAATTCTTCTCTGAAATTTATAAGTTTTATTTTAGATAAAGTATCAACTGGAATCGATTGCGGCTCATATGTGTGCGCCAAAAGCTTATGGGGTAAGTGTGGCTAAGTTCGGCATGTCACAGTAGTCGTCACTTTTTATTTTTAAGCCCAAATAAATGAAACTATTATAACTAAATGTATTTTGTTTACTTCAAATATATTGCCAGCTATATTTCTGCACAATTTCGCTAAGAAAAGATGATTTATTCTAATAAAAATTAAATTTTTGTCTGTGAAGGTCCTCAACAATTCATATTCTTAGGAAAAGTACAATAAAGACGTCAAATCAGTTTACCTAAGCAAAAATATTATATTTTAATGAATTAATTTATTATTATTATTAATTATTTTTGAAAATCTCCAATCATCGCCATGGCGAATTCTTCTCTGAAATTTATAAGTTTTATTTTAGATAATGTTACTTTTTGGTAAATTCTGTGAGACGTCGAATCAGTTTACCTAAGCAAAAATATTATATTTTAATGAATTAATTTATTATTATTATTAATTATTTTTACAAAAAAATTGGTATGCCGACTGTTGGAACATGCCATACCGACAATTGGCAAGTGGTGCCGACTACTGGCAAAAAAGCATTGTTTTAATAAAACTACAAATTTATGAAATTTAATAAAAGGTTATTAAATCTTTATTTATTATTGCCAAAACTATACAAAATTTCGAATCTGAATAAATTAAGTTTGTAATAATTGAAATATTCCACTCAGAATGTTGTAATTGCTTGCGCAGCATATAAATTAATTTGTTCTACAAGAAATGCAAAAAACTCATCCGAAAAAAAAAAAATTCACACCAATATTTTCTTCGAAAAGAAATAATTCAGGATTGTGTTGATCTTCTGTCCACAAATCATCATTCTCATTTGACGTTGTTGCTTGAAAATCATCGTCATTATTATCAGATTCGGAAACGTCTTCAGGTTTGGAGATAACATCATCTTCACTATCACTTGTATCTTCAGAAGGCTCATAAATGTCGTTACTACCATCGCTGAAATCATGTTCTGAATCACTTAGATTTACGTTGTACTCAATTTCACTTTTATTCAGGAAGAAAAATAATAATAAAATTATGATAATTATAGTAAATAATAATAACTATAAAACAAAATACTATAGAAAGAAAAAAATGATTTTTTTAGGAGAAAAATGACATACGAATTAACTCGTATTTGGCTTGTGCGAGATAACTGATAAGTCCTTTTTCTCCTTTATAGACATCATTTTTCGATTTTTGACGATACCAATGACATAGAAATAGAGTTTTTAGTAATATAATGTGAAAAAATCAAAATGTCTTTTGTGGCCAGTTTCCTGAAAATGGCCTTGGCAGTCAACATGTTAATCTAGGCAGTCCTGGTACTCTGATTTTAATCCTAGAATTCCCCTACAAGGAATTCAATCCAACTTTTTAGGGTCATTATGGCTTAAAACACTGTTTTTGGCTGGATTTTTACTGAAAAAGTTTCCTCTTCCAAGATTACGGTATAAACTACCACAATAAATTTTTCTGAAGATGATCTTAACAAGACTCTTTTTGTTTACGTTTATTTTTTCCGTAATGCGATTTTCTTCATTCGAAAAACGCATATTAAACGTATCTACAATAGGAATGTTAAAAATTAGAAAACATGAGTTTGGTTTCGACGTATCCGGCATGCTCTGCAGTTTGCTATTTACTCCACTATCTGGTTATTAATCTGGATAAACAAACCACTAAATTGCGCGTGGTTCTCAATGCATCAATTCGTTTGCTAAAACGAAGACCTCTGCTAAACGTTCGTTTATTCACACTCATCCGATATCGTCCGGAATACAGAATATTGGGAGGTATTACGAAGACGTGGACCTGCACAGACAATTTTTTGTCTTAGGCTGTAGTATTCATTATGAACTTTAGATACCAAACATAAAACAATTGCGGTAAATAATGTCGCTAAAATCATCAAAATAGAGAATATCGGGATGTACCGCTATATGGGGGCTATACGAAGACAATCTTTTGTCATATGCTATAGTATCCATTGCGAACTTCAAATTCCAAATTTGAAACAATTCCGGCGAATAATGTCGCTAAACTCATAAAAATACCGAATATCGGGAGGTACTGTTATATGGGGGCTATACGAAGACGTGGATCTGCAAAGACAATCTCCTGTCATATGCTGTAGTATCCGTTACGAATTTCAAATAATAAATCTGAAACAATTCCAATGAATAAAGTCGCTAAAATCAACAAAATACTAAGTATAGGGAGGTACCGTTATTTGGGGGTTGTACGAAGATGTGGACCTGCACAGACAATCTCCTGTCATATGCTGAAGTATCCATTGCGAACAAATACCAAATTTGAAACAATTCCGGTGGATAATGTCGCTAAAATCATCAAAACACAGAATATCGGGAGGTACCGTTATATGGGGGTTATACCAACACGTGGACCTACATGGCCTATTTTCAATACCAAAGGTCCTGCAGACATAATAGGGTAAGTGCGCCTAAGTTCGGTATGTCCCAGTAGTCGGCAGTTTTGAAATTTAATCTTAAATAACTAAGAATAGAATTGACCAAATAATGAAATAATTGCAAAATAAAGTCAACAGTGTTCTCTGCTCTCTTTCTGTAAAAAAACAATGATCTCCGATCATTTATTATGAGAGAATAGCGGTTTTCGTCAGTGAGTGTCTTCCAATGCGTGCGATAGTGCTTGTTTGTAAAGAAAAAAATAGTGATGGCGTCAACTTAATAACCGATTGAAGTAAATTAAATTTAATACTTTTGGAATCAGAAATATTTTATAATAGTAAATAAGAGTCTAAAGATCATTTTATAACATAAAAACATACAAATCAAGCATTAATCTGTTATATTATTTAATGCCGACATTAGGAACAGAAAAAAAGAGATTTGCCAGTAGTCGGGAGGAGGTGCCTATTACTAGAAAAATTTCATTTTTAATCAATTTTATCAAAATTTGAGAAAATAATAAACCAAAAACTACTTAATAAAGAAATAGTCTTGAGTCGGCAGTACCTTTTATTTGTGATTTTTGACCAACTATTCTAAATTAAGTAGGTTTTTGAATCAACTATTTGACGTTTAGATAGCGGTGGCATTTTAAAAAAAAATTGTTTGCTATCTGAAGGAAAATTATGAATTCACAAATTCCAAATAAAGAGTTATTTGTTAAGAGCTTGATAACTTTAAAAAAAAAAAACGCATAAAATTTGCAAAATCTCATCGGTTCTTTATTTGAAACGTTAGATTGGTCCATGACATTTACTTTTTGAAGATAATTTCATTTAAATGTTGACCGCGGCTGCGTCTTAGGTGGTCCATTCGGAAAGTCCAATTTTGGCCAACTTTTTCGAGCATTTCGGCCGGAATAGCCCGAATTTCTTCGGAAATGTTGTCTTCCAAAGCTGGAATAGTTGCTGGCTTATTTCTGTAGACTTTAGACTTGACGTAACCCCACAAAAAATAGTCTAAAGGCGTCAAATCGCATGATCTTGGTGGCCAACTTACCGGTCCATTTCTTGAGATGAATTGTTCTCCGAAGTTTTCCCTCAAAATGGCCATAGAATCGCGAGCTGTGTGGCATGTAGCGCCATCTTGTTGAAACCACATGTCAATCAAGTTCAGTTCTTCCATTTTTGGCAACAAAAAGTTTGTTAGAATCGAACGATAGCGATCGCCATTCACCGTAACGTTGCGTCCAACAGCATCTTTGAAAAAATACGGTCCAATGATTCCACCAGCGTACAAATCACACCAAAAAGTGCATTTTTCGGGATGCATGGGCAGTTCTTGAACGGCTTCTGGTTGCTCTTCACTCCAAATGCGGCAATTTTGCTTATTTACGTAGCCATTCAACCAGAAATGAGCCTCACCGCTGAACAAAATTTGTCGATAAAAAAGCGGATTTTCTGCCAACTTTTCTAGGGCCCATTCACTGAAAATTCGACGTTGTGGCAGATCGTTCGGCTTCAGTTCTTGCACGAGCTGTATTTTATACGGTTTTACACCAAGATCTTTGCGTAAAATCTTCCATGTGGTCGAATAACACAAACCCAATTGCTGCGAACGGCGACGAATCGACATTTCACGGTCTTCAGCAACACTCTCAGAAACAGACGCAATATTCTCTTCTGTACGCACTGTACGCATTCGTGTGGTTGGTTTAATGTCCAATAAAGTAAACTGAGTGCGAAACTTGGTCACAATCGCATTAATTGTTTGCTCACTTGGTCGATTATGTAGACCATAAATCGGACGTAAAGCGCGAAACACATTTCGAACCGAACACTGATTTTGGTAATAAAATTCAATGATTTGCAAGCGTTGCTCGTTAGTAAGTCTATTCATGATGAAATGTCAAAGCATACTGAGCATCTTTCTCTTTGACACCATGTCTGAAATCCCACGTGATCTGTCAAATATTAATGCATGAAAATCCTAACCTCAAAAAAATCACCCTTTATAAGAAAGGTACTTTTTCATAACCATACTATTCTTGATTTTCTACCTGTATTTGGTTTAGAAGGATTATTAAATAAAAACTGTGAATTAGTAATACAGCATTTTTTATACTATTATATTATTTACTATACAAAATAATATTTTTTTACTGAAATACCATATGCCGACTACTGGCAAATAGACATGCCGAGCATTGGAAAATGGTGCCGACTATTGGCAAAAACTGCTATTTTAGTAAAATTGCAAATCTGGCCAATTTAATAAAAACAAATTCAATTTTTGTTTATTATTTCGAAAACTAAACAAAATTTGGAATCTGAACAACATTATTTTTCTGCAATTAAAAGATTTCACTCAGAATATTGAAAGATCGAAAAACCTAATAGTGCCGACGGGAAATATCGGAAGGTACCGTCAAATAGGGCCTATACCAAATCATGGACCTACACATGCAATGTTTCGCCAAAGGAGCTAGAACCCATTATGACCTACAAATACCAATTTTCAGACAAATCCGTGAAAAAATGTCGCAAAAATCATCAAATTACCGAATATCGGGAGGTACCGTTATATGGAGGCTATACCAAAACGTGAACCTATAATTACAATGACTCGCCACACGAACTGGGACCCATTATGATCTACAACTACCAGATTTCAGAGAAATTCTTGAAAAAAAGTGTTAAAAATCATCAAAATACCGAATATTGGGAGGTACCGTTATATGGGGGCTATACCAAATCATGGACCCATATACGCAGTGTTTCGCCACCGGAGCTGGAACCCATTGTGACCTACAAATACCAATTTTCAGACAAATCCGAGAAAAAATGTGGCAAAAAAATAAAATACCGAATATCGGGAGGTACCTTTATATAGGGGCTACACCAAAACGTAGACCTATACATGCAATGTTTTGCCACACGCACGGGAACCCGTTATGACCTACAAATACCAAATTTCAGACAATGCCGTGAAAAAATGTGGCATAAATCATCAAAATACCGAATATCGGGAGGAACCGTTATATGGGGGCTATACCAGAACGTGGACTGACATATCTCATTTTCAATACCAACCATCCCAGACACAATACAAAGTGCTCTGCAGTGATTTCAGCAGACAGACGGACATCGTTAAATAGACTTAGAATTTTATTCTGATTATGAATATATATACTTTATATACGAATATTTACGGATGTTACAAACGGAATGACAAAGTTAATACACCCTCCTTTCCAAGGTGTAGGGTATAAAAATTGTCTGTGCAGGTCCACGTCTCCGTATAGCCCCCATATAAAGGTATCTCCAGATAATCGATATTTTCATGATTTTAGCGACATTATTCACAGTAATTATTTCAAATTTGGTATTTGAAGTTCGAAATGGATGCTAAAGCCTATGACAGAAAAGTGTCTGTGCAGGTCCACATTTTGGTATAGCTCCCATATAATAGCACCTCCCTATATTGATGATTTTAGCTACATTATTCACCGATTCGCATTTGAATATTGTAATGGCTTATGACAAAAGTTGGCTATGCAGGTCCACGTCATCGCTTAGACTCTAATATGACGGCTGCATATGGTATTTTTAAGATTTAAACAAATATTTTAACGGATTTTATTTTATTTTTTTTGAAAATTTCCAAATGGTGGAGGGTATTCAAAGTTCGGCCCGTCCGAACTTACAGCTTTTTTACTTGTTTTATTTTAAAAGTGAATAGAAAGTATTTTACTTATGGGCAATATGTTTTTTATTTCATTTGAATTAGCGTTATAAATTGTCATTACATTTGTAAGATATGAACTGATTTCCCGTTCGTCATCACTGTCGTCTAATTCTAACATTTGGTGATAAATTACCTAATTTAATTTTCAAAAGATTAAAATTACTTATAGCTGTATCAGATTACGGCGTAAACTCAAATATGGAGCCATGTAGTAAAATAATATTATTATCTATTATTTTGGTAGTTAATTGGTACGTATCCTTCGTTCATTGCTGACGTTCCATTAGGTGGCATTGGATAATATTCACAATTGAAGTGAGTAGCAAAAGTTTTTGTCATTTTATTTAAAAAACAAGTAAAAAAACATTAAGTTCGGCCGGGCCAAACTTTTAATACCCTCCACCTTAGGGTAAAAGAAACATTAGAAGAAATGTGGCAAAAACCATTAAAATGCCGATTATGGGGAGGTACCGTTATATGGGGGCTATACCAAAACGTGGACCTATAATTACAATGTTTCGCCACCGGAGCTGGAACCCATTATGACCCACAAATACCAATTTTTAGACAAATCAGTGAAAAAATGTGGCAAAAACCATCAAAATACCGAATATCGGGAGGTACCGTTATATGGGGGCTATATCAAATCATGGACCCATGAATGCAATGTTTCGCCACCGAAGCTGGAACCAATTATGACCAACAAATACTAATTTTCGAACAAATCCCTGAAAAAATGTGGCAAAAATCATTAAATTACCGAATATCGGGAGGTACCGTTATATGGGGGCTATACCAAAACGTGGACCTATAATTACAATGTTTCGCCACCGGAGCTGGAACCCATTATGACCAACAAATACCGATTTTCAGACAAATCCGTGAAAAAATGTGGTAAAAAAAAATTAAAATACTAAATATCGGGAGGTACCTTTATATGGGGGCTATACCACAACGTGGACCTATACATGCAATGTTTTGCCACACGCTCAGGGACCCGCTATGACCTACAAATACCAATTTTAAGACAAATCTGTGAAAAAATGTGGCATAAATCATCAAAATACCGAATATCGGGAGGTACCGTTATATGGGGACTATACCAGAACGTGGACCGATATATCTCATTTTCAATACCAACCATCCTAGACACAATGCAAATAGCTCTGCTAAATTTTGGAGCTCTACGTCAAATAATGTGGGCTGTATCGTGATTTCAACAGACAGACAGACAGACGGACAGACAGACAGACGGACATCGTTAAATCGACTTAGAATTTTATGCTGATTATGAATATATATACTTTATGGGGTCTAAAACGAATATTTAGGGATGTTACAAACGGAATGACAAAGTTTATATACCCTCCTTTCCAAGGTGGAGGGTATAATAATATTAGTAGTTAAATTATGTTGATGCCTATTGTTCGTTAATATTATAAAATTTCTTTTTATGTAAGACTCATAATATTTCAGTTTCTGATCTGTTACAACATGGTCGGCGTCTAATTCGGTTACGGTTACTTTTTTTGAATTTTAAACTATGTTTATCATTTAAATAGACTATACCTGTTTGGATATCTACATTCTCAGGGGTTTCATTTAATTTATTTATGATCCTTTCTTTGGTCCTTATTATTTTTCCTTTAATCATCGGTTATTCATCTTGACTTATTTTTCCATTTTTAAAGTCTGTTTGTTTTTTATCAGTTGTCGACTGAATCGTGTTATTGTAATACATTATTGTAATGCATTAAAGCGCATATTGGGCTGGCTTAAGTCATCGGCTCGTTTCTTCGTAGATGAACAAAGGAGTTTTAGGTTGACTTAGTACGATTTTGGCCCTAGGCTCCTTTGTTCATTTCCGAAGAAGCCAATCGATGACCTCAGCCAGCCTTATAAGCACTTTATGTATTCCTACCTTTATTCTATACATTTTTTCTTCAATACTTTCTGTGTCTCGGTAGGGTTATGCTTTAAAATTCGGATATGTTCATTGATAGTATTGTAGAGTCTTTCAACATCAGCATTTGAGATATGGTCATTATTTGAGGCATAGTGAATTTCGATTTCTTGCTCTCTTAAAAACTCTCGAAGGAGTATTGCTTTAAATCCTAGTTCATTGTCGATAACCAATTTCTCTATACTTTCAACGATGTAGAGATATTGTGAAAGCGTTTTCTTAAATTCGATCCATGATCTATCTTTTATTTTAATACCTTGAGTATGTTTTCAGAATTTGTCTAAAAATGTTAGAAATAGTGTTTAATATAAGTTATAGAAGACGTCTGCATGACTTATTTTTCCAGGTTTAACAAGTGTTTCAGTAATCTTATATTGCTATTTAATAGGGTTTCTTTCATATTTTTCTTTGTTACATATGCACAATTGTTTATGAATTGTGTTATACGTTGATAAAAATTTACTCAAATGTGGACTTTCTGTATTGACAATGGGCCATGTAGGTCAACGTTTTAATAAAGCCCCCATGTAACGGTACCTCCCGATATTCGGTATTTTAATGATTTTAGCGATATTATTCAGCGGAATTTTTTCAAATTTGGTATTTGAAGTTCTAAATGGATATTAGAGCCTAATACAAAAAATTGTCACGCAGGTCCACGTTTTCGTACAGCCCCCATATAACGGTACCTCCCGAAAATCGGTATTTTGATGATTTTAGCGACGTTATTCACCAGAATTGTTTCAAATTTATTATCTGCAGTACGATAATGAATATTAGAGCCTAAGACAGAAAATTGTCTATGCAGGTTCACGTCTTCGTATAGCCACCATATAACGGTAACTCCCGATATTCGGTATTTTGATAATTTTAGCGACATTATCCACCGGAATTGTTTCAAATTTGGTATGTGAAGTTCGTAATGGATAGTACAGCCTAAGACAGAAAATTGGCTGTGCAGGTCCACGTCTTCGTATAGCCCCCATATAACGGTACCTCCCTATATTTAGTATTTTGTTGATTTTGGCGACATTATTCATCGGAATTGTCTCAAATTTGGCATTTAATGTTCGTAATGGATACTACAGCATATGACAGGAGATTATTTGTGCAGGTCCACGACTTCGTATAGCCCCACATAACGGTACCCCCGATATTCGGTATTTTGATGATTTTAGCGACATTATTTACCGGAATTTTTTCAAATTTTGTATTTGAAATTCGTAATGGATACTTCAGCCTATGCCAGAAAATTGTCTGTGCAGGTCCACGTTTTGTACATCCCTATATTCGGTATTTTATTTATTTTAGCTACATTATAAACATTTTTTTGGTCAAGTTAATCATTTGAATATTATAATAGCTTATGACAATGCAGATCCACGTCGTCGTATAGATCCTAATATACGGCTACATTCGGTATTTTATTTAAGATTTTAACAGAATTTTTAATGGATTTTATTATTTTGGAAATTGCAAAATTTATACCAAATGGTGGAGGGTATGCAAAGTTCGGCCCGGCCGAACTTACAACTTTTTTACTTGTTAAGATTTAAATGTATTTTAATTTTTAGTAAATTGCCAAATTTGTGGAGGGTATTCAAAATTTGGCCTGGCCGAACTTACAGCGTTTTTACTGAATGAATGCCAAGAAAGGAAGTCACAATTGAAAATTTCAATGTCGCCAGGCGGGAGATTTAAATTATGCTTAGCATCATAATTTGGAGCGAAAACTTTAATTGACCTTCCCGTTTGCTGTGAAACACCAGACAATAAGAAAATATCATCAGGAGGAGTACAAGAAAACTTGGAATTCAAATTCGATAGAGAACTTTTTTGGAATAAATGATCAGAGTTCGAACGAAGTGATTGGGTTGAAGAGGAATAGGAGGTCTATTACGAAGCACAAAGCTGATCCCTTTTTTCTATTTGTTGATGTAATGACATTTACCATATGCCTTAAATGCGGCATTGTGTTTACTTTGTGCTGATTCGATTCTGTTCCTTTGCCCTCTCCAGCAAGTTTGATAGAAGCAAGGCATTTGTCATACGTCTCTTCACTTTATCCCAAAACAACTTAGCCTCAGAAGATTCAACTTCGGGAATATAAAGAAATTGGTTTCGAATTGAATGATAGTTAATCTGACAATATAATCGAGTGCAGTAGGAGACATCTTGAATAACAAAAGAGACTTATCGAAAAATACGAAAAATTATGTTATGTGAATAACACACTATAAAATTATTTGTGAAAATAAATATTTAAAAAACAAAAATAAATTGCCAAACAAAATAGTAAAAATCAATAAATTTTTCTAAATTAATGAGCAATGGTAGGTTGCGCGGACTGTAAAATTAACGTAAGCAATTAAAATCACAAATATTCAAAAAAGCAAATAACAAATTCTTTTAAAATATAAACTAACTGTTGGAGCTGCTTTTCCATAATTATACCCTCCACCTTGGAAAGGAGGGTATATTAACTTTGTCATTCCATTTGTAACATCCCTAAATATTCGTTTTAGACCCCATAAAGTATATATATTCATAATCAGCATAAAATTCTAAGTCGATTTAACGATGTCCGTCTGTCTGTCTGTCCGTCTGTCTGTCTGTCCGTCTGTCTGTCTGTCTGTTGAAATCACGATACAGCCCACATTATTTGACGTAGAGCTCCAAAATTTAGCAGAGCTATTTGCATTGTGTCTAGGATGGTTGGTATTGAAAATGAGATATATCGGTCCACGTTCTGGTATAGTCCCCATATAACGGTACCTCCCGATATTCGGTATTTTGATGATTTATGCCACATTTTTTCACAGATTTGTCTTAAAATTGGTATTTGTAGGTCATAGCGGGTCCCTGAGCGTGTGGCAAAACATTGCATGTATAGGTCCACGTTGTGGTATAGCCCCCATATAAAGGTACCTCCCGATATTTAGTATTTTAATTTTTTTTTACCACATTTTTTCACGGATTTGTCTGAAAATCGGTATTTGTTGGTCATAATGGGTTCCAGCTCCGGTGGCGAAACATTGTAATTATAGGTCCACGTTTTGGTATAGCCCCCATATAACGGTACCTCCCGATATTCGGTAATTTGATGATTTTTGCCACATTTTTTCAGGGATTTGTTCGAAAATTAGTATTTGTTGGTCATAATTGGTTCCAGCTTCGGTGGCGAAACATTGCATTCATGGGTCCATGATTTGATATAGCCCCCATATAACGGTACCTCCCGATATTCGGTATTTTGATGGTTTTTGCCACATTTTTTCACTGATTTGTCTAAAAATTGGTATTTGTGGGTCATAATGGGTTCCAGCTCCGGTGGCGAAACATTGTAATTATAGGTCTACGTTTTGGTATAGCCCCCATATAACGGTACCTCCCCATAATCGGCATTTTAATGGTTTTTGCCACATTTCTTCTAATGTTTCTTTTACCCTAAGGTGGAGGGTATTAAAAGTTTGGCCCGGCCGAACTTAATGTTTTTTTACTTGTTTTTATATTAGAATTAAAATGTTTTTTTATTTTTCTTTAATAATTTTATTTATTGAATTATTATTTTTAATTTCATTAAATGTGTTTAAACTTAATACAATTATATTGTGAGTTCCATGGATTTTATTATAAGTATTAAAATAGTACGTAGATCTTAATGAAGTTAGCTGTAGGAAAAGAAAATGAATTAGCAAAAGGAATAATTAAAAATGTTTAGTTGTTGCAAAATGGTCAGCCTTAATCCCTTTAGTGTTGTTTTTATAAAAACAACATCCGTTTATTAGTGGAGAACGATGGAAATGTTTACAAGGAGGGTAAGGCATGGAATACCTAGGTTTCGGAAAGAGCCACCAATCCCCATCAGTTCCCTTGTTATACCCTCCACCTTGGAAAGGAGGGTATATTAACTTTGTCATTCCGTTTGTAACATCCTTAAATATTCGTCGTAGACCTCATAAAGTATATATATTCATAATCAGCATAAAATTCTAAGTCGATTTAACGATGTCCGTCTGTCTGTCTGTCCGTCTGTCTGTCTGTCTGTCTGTTGAAATCACGATACAGCCCACATTATTTGACGTAGAGCGCCAAAATTTAGCAGAGCAATTGGTATTGTGTCTAGGATGGTTGGTATTGAAAATGAGATCGGTCCACGTTCTGGTATAGTCACCATATAACGGTACCTCCCGATATTCGGTATTTTGATGATTTATGCCACATTATTTAACGGATTTGTCTGAAAATTGGTATTTGTAGGTCATAATAGGTCCCTGTATGTGTGGCAAAACATAGCATATATAGGTCCACGTTTTGGTATAGCCTTCATATAATGGTACCTCCCGATATTCAATATTTTGATTATTTTTGCCACAGTTTTTAACGGATTTGTCTAAAAATTGGTATTTGTTGGTCATAATGAGTTCCAGCTCCGGTGGCGAAACATTGCATGTATGGGTCCATGATTTGGTATAGCCCCCATATAACGGTACCTCCCGATATTCGGTATTTTGATGGTTTTTGCAACATTTTTTCACTGATTTGTGTAAAAATTGGTATTTGTGAGTCATAATGGGTCCTAGTTCGTGTGGCGAAACATTGTATGTATAGGTCCACGTTTTGGTATAGTCCCCATATAACGGTAGCTCACAATATTCGGTATTTTCATGATTTTTGACTGATTTTTTCACGAATTTCACTGAAAATTTGGTAATTGTAGATCATAATGGGTCCCAGTTCGTGTGGCGAGTCATTGTAATTATAGGTCCACGTTTTGGTATAGCCCCCATATAACGGTACCTCCCGATATTCGGTAATTTGATGATTTTTGCCCCTTTTTTCACGTATTTGTCTGAAAATTTGTATTTGTAGGTCATAATGGGTTCTAGCTCCGTTGGCGGAACCTTGCATGTGTAGGTCCACGATTTGGTAGAGCCCCCATATAACGGTACCTCCCGATATTCGGCATTTTAATGGTTTTTGCCACATTTCTTCTAATGTTTCCTTTACCCTAAGGTGGAGGGTATTAAAAGTTTGGCCCGGCCGAACTTAATGTTTTTTTACTTGTTTTTATCAAAACATTTTAATTTTTTTGGCATATCAATGTTACCAAGAATTTATGCATATCCTGTATTCTTCTACCATGGTGATGACGTTTATAAATGAGCTAAAAATGTGAACTAAAACCATCAAAATGCCGAATATTGGGAGGTACCCTTATATGGGTGCTATACGAAAACGAAATACGAGAACTAGGCCCAATGTTCCACCACTGGACCTGGAATCCATTGTGAAAAACAAATGTCACTTTTTAGACAAATCCGTTGGAAAATGTGACTCAAACCATCAAAATACAAAATATCGGGATGTACAGCTTTACGAAAACGCGAACCAATATATCTCATTTTCCATATTAACCATCCTAGACACAATATAGATTGTTGTGCAAATTTTGAAGTTCTACGTCAAAAAATGTGGGCTGCATCGTGATTTCAACAGACAGACGGCCATAATTGGATCGACTTAGAATTTCATGCTGATTGTGAATATATATACTTTATGGGGTCTACGGCGAATATTTAGAGATGTCGCAAATTTCGACCCAATAAAAACTATTTTTTTTGGAAAAATTAAAGGAATTAAAAATGTATGAAACAAATTCGGTAAAAAATGTCTCCAATATCACCAAAGCAATTCCCGTGAATAATGCCGTTTATGTCATCAAAAAATTGAATAAATGGATGTACCGTTATATGTGGGCTATATTAAGACATGGACCTACGTAGATATAGTAGCCATTACCAGCTTCATACACGAAATGGATCTATATAGACATACTTTTTCCAGGGAGTAAGGTACTTAGAAGTAACTCCTTTTGGGGATTTTCAGACAATAAATTTGAAAATATTCTCACTCGAAAAAATGTGTTTTAGCGGAAACGATGAAATTTCAATGAGACAAATGCCTTCAAAAAAAAAAAAAAAAAAAAAAAAAAACGTGCGCTGAAATGATTTGGAAGAAAAAAAAACGAAATAAAACGAAAGAAGGTATGAATGAAAAGAAAAGGAAATCAATATAATCGGAAAAAAAGTTAAACAAAAAATAAAAATATGAAAAAAAATGATTTTTTGAAGCTGATTGAAATGCACCGTAAATAGAAATTGAAAGCTATTTTTATTGTGTGAAATGTGCGAATTAAAAGAACAACAAGTAAAAAAGCAATAAGTTCGGCTGCGCCAAACTTTGATAACCTCCACCATTTTGAACGAATTAGAAAATTTTCAAAAAAATAAAATCCATTGAAAATTCTATTAAAATCTTTAAAATACCTAAAATCTGAAGGTGCCGATAGATGGGGGATATACGATATTGTGGACCTATATAGACAAATCTATTTTTGGGGGGCAAAGTACTCAATGGAACTCCTTTTGTGGATTTTCAGATAATTCCGTTGGGAAATGTGGCTAAAATCATCAAAATACTAAAATCTTCAAATGGGGGTACCGTTATATGGGGGCTATACGATATCGTTAACCTATATAGAGAACTCTCTGTCAGGGGGTAAAGTGCTCACAAAGAACCCCTTGTGTGGAATTTCAGACAATTCCATTGCAAAATGTGTACCGAATATCTGAAGGTACCGTTATACGGGGGATATACGATATCGTGGACCTATATAGACAAATCCCTTTCAGGGGTTAAAGTGCTCACAAAGAACTCCTTGAGGGGATTTTCAGACAATACTATTGGAAAATATAGCTAAAATCACCAAAATAACGAATATCGGGGGGTGGGGGTACCGTTATATAGGGGCTATACGATATCGTTAACCTATAAAGAGGTTAATTCTCTCTCAGGGGGTGAAATACTCATAAGGGACTCCTTGTGTGGAATTTTAGACCATTCCGCTGAAAAATGTGGGTAAAATCATCAAAATACCTAATATCGGGGGTAGCGTTATATGGGGGCTATACGATATTGTGGGCCGATATAGCCCATCTTCGGATTGACCTGCCTGCAGACAAAAGAGAGACTGTAGCGTGATTACAACTAAATCGTCTTAGAATTTTACGCTGATCAAGAATATATATACTTTGTTGGGTCTAATATGATTATTTCGATGAGTTACAAACTGAATGACGAACTTAATATATCCTCCATACTATGTATGGTGGAGGGTATAAAAACTAAATATATTGAGTATTCATCCATTGCAAAATTCCTGAAAATGGTAGAATTTGGGTGTTATTGTTATTATTAAGGCGAAATATAATCATCAATGGAAAATAAATCACTAGTGGCCATACAAAAATTCTAAGAACGCAAAATCTCTCCACTTCCTGGGTTACAAATTTTGAGTAATGTGTGTGGTTTGCAACAGGTACGAAACAATAAAGTCGAGCTTATGAACGAATTATTGTGCTATGCGTACGTATTGATATTTATGCTTTGCAGTTTAGCACCAAAAAGGATAATCGTATATGAGTTTATGAATATATAATACACCGTGCTTCAAAAATAAAATGTGGAGGACTAGCGTTGGTTCGATTTGAAGACTGTGGAAAAAGGTAGCTGGGCCTGAGAAATTATTCGAAAACCTTCGACAACACCTATGTATGGTATACTTCTATTGGTTTCCTTTTAAATCCTCGCTATTTTATAAGCAGTTCCCGACAACCCGCACTACCCTCCACCTGACGAACTTTTTGCTCAATATAGCGGTGATATTTTTTCTTGAAATCACTTAGTTGGTGGTATCGATGATATATTTCCAATTTTCCAAAGTTAAAAGGTTATGTATTTGTGTCAATATGGCGCTTATATATTCACCTGAACTCCACGTTTAGAAAATTCCAATATTTTTATATATTTTTATATATATATATAGTTTTTGCTTTTCGAGCCCTTTTGACTTTTTCCACTTGTACTCCAGTCTCTTTGTTCAGTTCTTTTTCTGTGCAATTTACAGTAAGTGCAGTTATAAGTTTTACTTTTTATTGTAATTCACTAGTTGGTAAGTTTTATTTTAGTAGATATTAGGATTTCATGGATTAGATTTTAAGTTTAGTTCATAAGTTTTTTTGATTACAATTCCAAACGTCTCACTTACGTAATTTTATCAGATTGTAGGTTTTAATAATATAATATTTTTATAGCTTTGTTGTACAATCTAAATATTTTTATGTTGTGTAAATTTTTGGTAATATTGTTAAAAATTCTGGTCCACTGTATAAGCAAATATTCATTTTTTGTATTTTTGGTCGTTCTCTTGTATGTTCACTGTTTTTCAAATGTAATATGTTTTTGTTTTGTGTTTAACAATTTAAATTCTACATTTGCGTAGGGTTTGTTTGATTAGCGACTTGATTCTGGATATTCGGACTTTAGTACTAATGTCATCAATTGATTACCCCCGTGTAAAGTAATCTTATGAGTGAATTTGCTACTCTTTGCGCCATGTGGTAGTTCTATTGGATGACGTTTGCTGTATGTAAGCGTTGGCGAACGTACCAATTGTCCATTTGCTCTAATAATACCCTTTGAATCTAGAAACGGGTTGAGTGTCAATAGTGGACTTAAAGGAGAAATTTGAGTCACTTTCATTAGTGAATTATATTCGTCGAATTTCTGCCTACGAATTATGCTAGATCGTTTTGCATCTTGGATTTCGACTGATGTAAGATCTTTGATACTGATACTCTCTTTCCAACAAATGTGCTCCAATAGCAAGGAGGCTTTTTTTTTAACCATGATAAGACAAAGGTAGAGGCTGTCCAAAAATATGGCCCCGCAATAACTCGAGTCTAGGTAATAATAGTTTTTTTTTTTATAGGAGCAACACGAATCTCTGCTGCTAAAAAATGCATGTATTTTATGGTCAGTATTTTCCACCGGAATAAAAAAGTGGCTCAATACGCGCTTTCCGACTCGTCAAAGAACCACCTTGTGTATATTAAATCCATCGAGGAATTCTGAGATTTTCAATATCTTCACTACTTTTACGAAAATTGTTCCACTTCATCTGAGTTATTGGCTTTAATTGATCATCCCAGTCAATTTCGTCTAGCCAGATTTGTTGCATTATTAGCTTAGCTACGACAACCGCTTGTGCAAGCCATCACATGAGTCAAATAATTTGGCAATCGTTGATAAAACTTCTCGTTTTGAAGGTACATTTTTATTTTCAATTGAAAGTGGTGTGAAGGAAAAATAATCGCCTGAGATATTCCATCGAATTCCAAGGGTCTTAGTAAAAGCATCTTCGGAAAGTCGATCGGGTTTTATCACAGTGTGATGTGGTACATAATTATCCATCTATATTCATATGTTCATTCCAGTCCTATGTCCATTCCAGTAAGTAAATCGAGTGGTTGACTGAGGTAAAATTTCGGGTCAGCCAGTTCTAATGCTGTTACATCTCGAAGTTGTGTTTCATCTAAGTTTTGTCGTTGTAAATTTGAAGGTATGTACTTTAAAACTGGAGCCCAGACTTCCAGTTTTCAGCTAGGGTCGTGTTTGGATCTCATAGTAAAAAAGCAAGATTTCGTGGAAACAAATTGACTTAGGCCAGTGACATGAACTAAGTTTTTCCGTGTGGGTAACTTCAAAAATTTTTCATCTTTTCAGAAATAAAGGTGTATTGTGATCCTGAGTATATTAGAGTTAGGGCATCATAGGTTTCAATTTGTGCTATTACAGTGAAAAGTAGCATTCCTCCAGATTGCCGCTCACTAGTTTAATTCTCTTGGCGGATCAAAGTAGTAATAATAGTTTCTTCTAGGTTTGTAGTGGACTGTAGATATGTTGTTTGGGTTTCCGTTCCCTTGTGTAACAAAGTATTGTGACATATATTACAAACAAGGCAGCCAATGCCATTCTAATTTTTAAAAATCCGATACACTTTCTATTAAAGTGATTTGATTTGCAGACTTCACAAGTTTGAGTATTAGTTAATGTTATATTAGTAGGCCTTCCTCCAAAATTGCTTGTATTTTTTAAGACATTTGTGTGAAATATTTTCAAAAATCCAGGTGTGGCTTTATATTACCAACTGACTCCCAAGTTATGAATTTGTATGTTAAGAAGGCATCAAATTGTGAGCATTTCGAGATGTTTTACAACCGCTTAATGAGTTCTCGAATTCTTCTAAACAGCTTCTAGGCATTTTTGTTGGACAAATGTATATTAAAATCGGATCCCATCCTTTAACATAGACATCAAGCATCCCCAGTGTCTGATTGCTGCTATATACAGTGTTTTGTAGTTTTGAATAGTGTGACTTGATTCTGTAGAAACTCCAATTAAAAAGTGTCTTAATTTCTTCATTAATTTGCATTTGTTTATTCGCGTAATGATCTTTGAGATTTTTTCATGGTAATATAACTCTATTATTTGTTAGTGGGACATGTGAAATAATTGTCGCTCACTAGTTTGCTTATCTTTAGTAGTAATAGTAGTTTGTTCTAGGTTTGTAGGTTTGTTGATTGGATTTCCGTTCCCTTGTGTAACAAAGTATTGTGACACATATTACAAACACGGCAGCCAATGCGACTTTTGTAATCCTTTACTCCGTGATTTGATGACAGACAATTGTAGCATAAGTGTGATGTTTTCACAATGTGAATTCTTTCATTCATACTCTTTTCCAAAAATTGGCTGCCAACTTTAATGAAGTGATTTGCAGACTTGACACGTTTGAGTATTTTGCGGTTTATTTTGTTGAGGTAAAGTTATATTAGTACACCTTCTTCCAAAATAGTTTGTATTTTTGGAGACATTTGTTTGAAATATTTTCAAAAATCTAGGTGTGTGATTGTTGAGCAAATTTTGATATAAAGTCTTTATATTACCAACTGACTCCGAAGTTTTGTACTTGTCTGTTATGAAAGCTTTAAATCCAATCCTTAAACATCGGCATCAAGCATCCCCAGTGTCTGAATGCTGCTATTAAAAGTGTGTTGTAGATTTGAATAGTGTGACTTAATTCTGTAGAAAGTCCAGGTAAATTAAAAAGTGCCTTAATTTCTTCATTAATTTGCATTTTTCATTCTCATAATGATCTGTTAAATTTGTTTATCCTGTTAATCTATTATTTGTTAGTGGGATATGTGAAGTAATTTCTTTAGCTCTCCCAAAATTTAGCAGAGCTATTTGCATTGTGTCTAGGATGGCTGGTATTGAAAATGAGATATATCGGTCCACGTTCTGGTATAGTCCCCATATAACGGTACCTTCCGATATTCGGTATTTTGATGATTTATGCCACATTTTTTCACGGATTTGTCTGAAAATTGGTATTTGTAGGTCATAACGGGTCCCTGAGCGTGTGGCAAAACATTGCATGTATAGGTCCACGTTGTGGTATAGCCACCATATAAAGGTACCTCCCGATATTCGGTATTTTATTTTTTTTTGCCACATTTTTTCACGGATTTGTCTTAAAATTGGTATATGTGGCTCATAATGGTTTCCAGCTCCGGTAGCGAAACATTGCATGTATGGGCCCATGATTTGGTATAGCCCCCATATAACGGTACCTCCCGATATTCGGTATTTTGATGGTTTTTGCCACATTTGTTCACTGATTTGTCTAAAAATTGGTATTTGTGGGTCATAATGGGTGCCTGAGCGTGTGGCAAAACATTGCATGTGTAGGTCCACGTTTTGGTAAAGCCCCCTTATAACGGTACCTCCCGATATTCGGTAATTGGATGATTTTTGCCACATTTTTTCACGGATTTGTCTGAAAATTGGTATTTGTTGGTCATAATGGGTTCCAGCTTCGGTGGCGAAACATTGCATTCATGGGTCCATGATTTGATATAGCCCCCATATAACGGTACCTCCCGATATTCGGTATTTTGATGGTTTTTGCCACATTTTTTCACTGATTTGTCTAAAAATTGGTATTTGTGGGTCATAATGGGTTCTAGTTCGTGTGGCAAAACATTATAATTATAGGTCCACCTTTTGGTGTAGCCCCCATATAACGGTACCTCCCGATATTCGGAATTTTTATGGTTTTTGCCACATTTCTTCTAATGTTTCTTTTACCCTAAGGTGGAGGGTATTAAAAGTTTGGCCCGGCCGAACTTAATGTTTTTTTACGTGTTTTTTGTCTGGGATATTCTCCGCAGGACATATTTTAAAAATAACTCCTATGACAAAAAACATTTTTGCCCATGTGATGAGATCGTAAGCATAATAGAAGAGGAATAAAAGACTTACATTAAACTAAAATTCTTTTAGGAAATCTTCTAAATCTTACAACCGCACTTATACACATTTTCATCTTTCTTCACTCGTTATGATTTCGTTTTACATGAACAAAGTAGCATAACCATGTAATAAGGGGATTAAGCCTGACCATTTTGCAACAACGGAATACTATGGTATCCCGAACCAACAAGCCAACACTGTTCTAAAAAGGTTTAGTTGTTGTATTTACCCACCTTAAAAAACATCGTTTTTTTCGTGCAAAATCCGACCAGGAATGCCAAAAAAGTAACAAATAAGTAAACATTTAATTTCAATTATAAATGTGTATATTTTTTCAAATTTTTAAAAATATACTTTAATCCCTTAAAATGTAGATGATTATTCTTGTGCCAAAATTTATTCACGTTCGTACTATATTATTTTACAATACACACAATTTATTATTCGATGGTTCATCGTTTGAAATAATATACATTTTTTGCACCATTTTGGCAATAGTTATTCGAAGCAAAATAAGACAAACTTAATTATTACCCTCAAATTAAGTGTGGCTCTTTTCTTCTATTTCGCTTAACACATGTCGACCTATGCTATAGACAACGTAACTTAGTGAAAGTTTTTATTGCTTTAAATCTATATCATTTACATTTGTAAACAAGCTAATGTATTAAATATAATAATAAAATTGGTATTAAGAGCTGATAATTAATAAATTAGATAATAAAGCGAACGATTGCTTAATTGATTAACAAATTAATTGCTTTCCTCTCATCTGATAAACATTAAAGTGTGCAGAGGTTTCTGTTGTTGTTGAAATTTTCTCTTACATATATATATATATATATATTTCGATCAAAATGGCTGATGGTAAAAAACATCAAAATAAGCCCTGCTTCGGAAATTGCCAATTCAGAAAGAATTAAGTCTTTGTTTCGAGAGAAAAAAAAAATAGTGCAAGTTTGTTGAATTAGAATGTCAATTAGACTTTCTAAATAAATATTAAGTGTATGGGCAAAGTCCCTAGTTTTAGGAATATTATCTAAAAATAAGAGAACATAATTTTTTGTGATCAATCGCATTAGTATAGATTGCCAAATATGAGATTACCTAAGTTCAGTGGAAAATATTCCGAATACGAAAATTTTATGAGACCGATGAAGCACTTAGCACTGTCAAAGCTTCTCAGATTTTTGAAGATTATTTCTGCTTAGGAGTCTTCTGGTGCAAGACCAAAATTAAACAACCCAAAATTTGAAAATAAGCCCAATAAGAATTTCAACAGAAGCAATTTTCAGAGAAATGTGTATCTTGCAGATCTTTGTGTTACGTAACAAAGTTCTTCAAAAATGTGAGTTTATTAAAGAAGTCCCTGCTTACATTTATTATTTAAAAAAGGTCAGACAGTAGCCAAATGCAATTCAGGAGTGAAGTGTAGAGCATGCAGTGGCGAAGACCATTTCTTACTGCATCTATGCTCTCTCCTACTCAAAATTCGAATGTGTACCAAGAGCAAACATCTACTTCTAATGCTTCTGTCAACCATTCTGTGTTAGATGAAGGCGTAATTTTAGCTTTAGTTCATGTTCTGAGTTCTGAGAAATATAGAGCTAGAGCTTTTTTAGATTCCTAATTTGATAACTGAAGACCTGGTACAGAGGTTTAAAGTAAAACAAGAAAGTGACAGACTGAATTTTACTGGTATTTCTGGATCAGAATCATTTTCAAGGAGTAGTGTGCATTTGTCTGTTATGTCGGGGCTCAATTCAACCCAATTTTCATCCAAGTTCTGGGTATTGAATTCAATAAAAAATAATAAACAAGATAATAAAATATCGATTTCCGATTATAACATTCCTAAAATATTTGAACTGGCAGACCCTAAGTTAAGTGAACTTCACAGAGTAGACATTTTCTACGAACTTCTTTGTTTAGGTCAAATCAAACCCAACCCGATGCTTCCAATTCTACAAAAAAGAAACTTAGCTTGGTATATCGTAGCTGGTATATACAAAAATTCAAAGGGTTTATTTAAGTAATTCATTTGAAAACAGTGAAACGATTGATGTAGTTGTAAAAAAAATCTGAAAGATGGAAGAGATGCCGAAAAATCCTGCGAAAATTTGGGCTGATGGGCAAAGGGAATGTAAGGAACATTCCAAGAATATGGTAGATGTTTATCGTCAGAACGTTTTCTTTCTTTTCTATCTATACCTTTTGAGGAAGATGTGAAACGCTTGGGTTCACCATATGGAACCCCAAATATGTGGTTTCTAGCTCATGTTTCTCTTAACGATCACATTATGGTGGGTCAGACTACTCAAGAAGAGTTGTACTCCAAATTATTAATAATTCAGTATGGGAAGACTTTAAAGTTAATTTATTGGCGCTAGATACGATTCAAATTCCAAGATTCGTAAACACGTCCACTTCATATGGGATTCAGATTTATCGATTCTCAGATGCCTAGATGCTTGATTATAAATTTAGCTTCCACATTCATGCGCTTGGGTCTGACAAAGTGACTTGTCTTTAAACAGCTAAGTCTAAAGTAGCTCCTCTCACGACAATTTATCTCCCGAGGTTCGAGCCCTCAACAGTACATTTAACGGCGAATATGTGGTTACGAATTAAGCCAATGATTAACTTTGATGTTCAAAACATGCATATACTTCTGGTCCGATTCGTAGATTATACTGCACTCATTAAAAACCCATTTTGAGTTGACTGAGGAACAACCATCATTGGAAGTTGGAAATCCAAAGTTTCCATGGCGTCAGATAGTTAGACACATTACTAAAGTTTTGAAAACCTTATTTTGAAATTAAGAAATTATAATTCATCACATAAAAAGCTTCTGAGAGTGGTTGCATATATCTTTCGATGTGTGGATCGAGTCAAGAAGCGAAAGGTTTCGAAATCTTTCTGTCTTAAAGCTCAAGACTAGAATTGAGCATTCCTGAAAATGGTGGAAGCAATTCAAAGTTCTAGTTTTTCAGAGGAGATTTCCAAAATAAAGAAATCTATTACCTTGAAATCAAATTTTTTTTTTCAAAATTAATTTAACTAATTAAATTTATACACTATTTCTCAGGGTTAAAAAAAAAAAAAACATTTTGGAAGATTGCTTAATGCGAAATTACCAAATAATACCAAGTTTCCTTCTTCTGCCCAAAAACCCACATTTCGTTTCGGTCTATTTAAGAGATTCCAATAATTGTAACGCTGGTACAAAGACATTGTCCCTTGAGCGAATGTGGCTAATAAATGACAATTAGGAATGTAATAGAATTGTTCAAAATTGTATCCATTGGTATCTATATAAGCCAAAGCTGATGACCCAAATAATGGGAAATCCAACTACTAATAGTGTGAGAACTTTTCGTCCTTTCTTAATGGTAGACGTAGACTTTTGTGGTCCCGTTGTTTGCTGTCTTCGTTTGTCTCATGTCCAAAGCGGTTCACCTAGAATTCGTATCTGATGCTTTCATTCGTTCTTTTAAAAGGTTTTCCGCACGCAGTAGGCTCCCCAGGAAGATATGGTGTGACAACTCGACGAACTTTATCGGAGCCAGCCAGGAGTTAAGGAACTTCAGGAAAAGTTCCTTGCCAACTTCTCCACGCCACCGTGGAACTTTGCATCGCTGAAAGTGCAATTCAGCTTCATCCTTCCAAGGGCTCCTCACTTCGGAGGCCTGTGAAAACCGCAGAAAAACAGGCGAAGTTTCTGCTTCTGCGAGCTGTAGGCAAAGTGCTGCTAATGCAGAAAGGGATGATAACGATGCTCGCAGAAGTAAAGGCGATGCTAAACAATCGCTTTGATAAGCATTGACACCCGGGAATCGATGCCGTCAGAATACACCGAAGGGGACAATGACAACAGAGAGAACTGCTCCAAGCGCTAGCAGATGCTCTCCGCTCCCAAGCAGAGTTTCTGGCGAGTCTGGTCGAAGGATTAAAAACTCGGTCTGCATGACAAGGTGAAATGGCATCAACATCAACCCAACCTCGACATCGGTTAACTGGTCCTCATTCACGAGGATCATCTACCTTCTCGGGAATGGCTCACCGACATAGTCGTCAACGTAATCGAAGGCTACCACGGAAGAGTCAGGGTGGCGGAAGTAAAAACGAAGACCGAAGTGTATAAGAGGCCAATAACGAAACTTGCGATGTTATCAACGGATTGAAAACCTGCGGTCGTGTAATGCGGCCGGAAAGTTGCATTAAACTGTTTTTTATTTTTCCTTTATTAAGTTTTTATTGTATTATTATTTTAAATTTAATAAAATAAGCTTAGCTTAGTATATTACGATTTTCATAGATGTTATTTTAAGTATTAAATTAGCATATATATCTTAATGAAGTTAGCTGTAAGAAATGAAAATAGAATAAGAAAATTAAGTAGCAAAAGGAATAGGTTTAGCGCCTTTAAAAAGCATCATTTCATTTCTCATGCAAAATCCCAAAAAACAAATACAAATAAAAATGTAATTAAAAATAATAAACATATAAAAAATTCCTCACATCCCTTACAATAAAAGTGATCAGTAACGGATATTATAATTAAGAACAAAACGCACGAATGTAGGATATATTCAGTAACAAAACCACCAATTTCCAGCAAAAATTTGTCAAATTTGAAGAAAATAAAATTAAATTTTCGCTTTTTCGAATGAACTGCAATAGGTCTGTTCTATGTTTGGGTGGTTACTGAAGCCTATTTAAAATCAGTCAACCACAAAGTATACATCAATTATATGTTTGTGTTGATAAACACAAAAGGCCCCATCACAACAACAACGAAGATTATAGATCACTGATTATTTATTTGCACCACACCTTTACGTCTGTTTATAAAAAATAAAAAAATATAAAAGTGAAACAAAGTAAATATATTATGATTGTAATATTCTTGAGGATAATTACTACACACAACAAGAAACCCGGACTGATGGAAATTACAAACAAACAAATTACCGACGGACACTTATTGTGAACGACGGCAGTAAAGCACTTTGCTATTTTTGTATGGCATTTAATTTTCTTAGTGAATATTTTTTTACGAACACATACATAATTGCGTTTGAAAATGATGGTGCGTTCCTTCTAGTAATGATTGCGATGTTTAAAAAAAATATGATGAGCTGGTGATTGGCGAGTATTGGACTGCTGGTGGTTGTTGACGACGAAATGAACCAAGTCAGTTTTGTTGTTGTTGGACAGCTAGTATTCTGCTCAAAGAACTAAAATGTTACGGAATGTAAATAAATAAACGAACGAAATAAACACACGAAAATTTGTATTTTCAACTTAAAAATTTGGCGATTTTATTTATAATAGTCGAATTACCAATATTTTCCATTTTTTTGTACAATGTGTGTTGCTGTAATGCTGTTAGGACAAAGATCTAAAAAAAACAAAAAAAAAACAGTAAAGAAAGTCTTAAAGTCGGGCGGGGCCGTTTTATGATACCCTACACCACTTTGCTAATTTAGTAGAGCTCCACATAACAATTAAAAGTTTTTATGGGAGAATTTAATCATACACCCTATGATTATAATTATAATTTAAAGTTCAAAGGGCTATGTCGAAGCATTTGTATCTTTTAAATCCGGACTTGTGTTGCATATTTGATATATTTCCCCAAATATTGTTGTTGCAGAGTGCATATTACGGCTGCGGAGGACAAAAATAACAAATCGGATGAACAATATATATGGGAGCTATAGCTATATCTGAACCGGTTTCGATCAAATTTGGCATACTTATTTTCAGACCTAATTTGGGTGTATATGCAAAATTCCATACAATTCGGGCTGATATTACACGTTTGGTGCACAATAAAAAGCAAATCGGACGCAGATATATATGGGAGCTATATCTACATTTTGGCCGATTATCTCAAATAGGGTTCGTCCTTGGGCCAAAAAAAATATCTGTGCAAAATTTCATCTGGATCGGGCTATAAATGCGACCTGTACTTTGTTTACAAAAATACTTAGACAGACGGACGGACGGACGGACATGCATAAATCGACTCAGAATGTGATTCTATGCAGATCATCAAAAGGAACTATGGGTCTATCTCGCTTCCTTTTGCCTGTTACAAACAAATTCACAAAGGCATAATACCCTGACCACCTTGTGGTGTAGGGTATAAAAAAGTAAAAAAGCTGTATATTCGGACGGGTCGAACTTTGAATACCCTCCACAATTTAGAACGAATTTTGCAATTTTCAAAAAAAATAAAATTTGTTAAAAATTCTGATAAAATCTCAAAAATACCAAATGTTGCCGTCATAGACAACTTTTGTCATAAGCTATTACAATATTCAAATGTGCAACTTAAAAAAGCTCTAGCTAAAATCATCAATATAGGGAAGTACTGTTATATGGGGGCTATACTAAACTGTGAACATGCACAGACAATTTTCTGCTTTAGACTGCCGTATCTATTACGAACTTCAAATACCAAATTTGAATCAATTCCGGTGAATAATGTCGCTAAAATTATCAAAATACCGAATATTTGGAGATACCGTTATATGGAGGCTATACCAAAACGTAGACCTACATGGCCCATTTTTAATACCAAAACATTTGAGTAAAATTTTGTCAATCTACTTCATTTCGTTCGGAAGCCAAAGAGATTTCCACAGTCAGACGCTCGTTGCTAAATCGACATAGAATTTAAAGTTGATGAAGAATATATATTTTGTGGGGTCTAAAATGTATATTTGGAGGTGTTACAAACGGAATGACAAACTTAATATACCCTCTATACTATGGTGGAGGGTATAAATAATGGTGAATAATGTAAATAAAATCATCAATATATGGAAGTACTATTATATGGGGGCTATACCAAATGTGGACCTGCACAGACAATTTTCTGTCATAGGCGGTTCTATTCCTTATGAACTTCAAATACCAAATTTTGAAACAATTCCGGTGAATAATGTCGCTAAAATCATAAAAATACCGAATATCGGGAGGTACCGTTATATGGGGGCCATTTTCAATACCAAAAGTCCTGCATACATACTATACAGTTGAGTATTTTAGCAATCTGCGGAAATAGAATTTTATGCTAATAATAATAATAATAATAAAAATAATAATCAGTCTCACTTTGACAGTGAAAGCGAACTGAACGTACATTTTTCAATCTCTCAATCGTTAAACCCTCTCTTTTCAATATGAGTAAACAACAAGTGGATAAACAATCATCTAAACTACAATTTGAACTAGACAACAAAATAATATTTAGAAATCTATCTGTTGGACCTAAATATTTAATAATGTCCAGAGTAGAAAGTGATGAAACATTAAAGAGAGTATCGCCTTTTTTGATAAAAAAAATAATTGACAATGTCTGTGGAGAAATTGATATGTGCCAAAAACTTAGAAGTGGTGATCTCCTTATGAAAACAAAAACTGCTACGCAGGCAACAAAGTTAATTAAATTGATATCTCTGACTCCAGATATAAAAGTAAAGGTAACTGAGCACAGGTACCTTAATTACACTAAAGGCGTCATCTACAGCAATGGTTTACGAGGCATTTCTGAAGAAGAGATTCTTGCTGAACTAAAGCAACAAAGCGTTATAGAAACCAGAAAAATATTTAAAAATGTTAAAGAAGAAACTGTCGAAACAGGTCTTCTTATAATAACATTTTCAAGTACATCTCTTCCTGAATCGCTCAAAATCGGCTATGAAATCGCAAACGTTCGACCATACATTCCATTACCTATTAGATGCCGTAACTGCCAACGTTATGGTCACTCCACGAAATATTGTAACAATGATGCTATGTGTTTTATTTGTTGCGAAAAAGAGCATTTATTCGAAGAAGAAATCTGCACAAACCCACAAAAATGCATCAATTGCAAAGAAAGCAAATTTCCAGATTTCAACCATTCTGTTCGCGACAAAAAATGCCCAGTATTCCTTAAACAAAAGGAAATACAAGCCATAAAAACAATAAATAAAGTCGACAACAAAACTGCATTCAAAATGTACAATCAACGTCACCCATCTACTGCTTCTTTTTCAAACACTGCTCGTAAGATAACCACATATGACATCGATGACCAACCAAGCTGTTCTAACAAAACAAAATTTCAAGAAACAAACCCCAAAGGAGACGAAAAAACAAACGCAACTAAAAAAACAACAACTCCTCAAACACAAATTGAACCAAAGAAACCTACTGAGAAAAAAACGCAAATTCTGCCAAAAAACACATCAAAGAGAACAATCAGAGAACTAAAATCTGCTCTATCTAATGATGCCAAAAAGCAATGCAAAAACAGCGATAACGTGAACACAGATGATGATGAATAGACTATCAACAACACATAATCTCCCTAACGGAATATCTCCACCTCTCACTCTTCCACATATTACGCTGTTCTTTCCAGTCACTACCATAAATGATGAGTTCAAATTATTAAAAAATATCTCATATAAAAAATATTTGTTCCGTTTTTATTCTCTTAATTTCCCTTTGCAAATTCTCTTAACAATTATGATCTCTTGTCATTCCTTATTCTCTTTGATAACAAAATGTATAACAAATAGTATAAATATTTATGGCTACCTAAAACTGATATTCATTATTTTTATTGTAGTTCTTTTATATTTTATATATTTTATACTTCATAATCAATTCAATAATTTGTATCATGGTCCTTAAGATTCTGCAATGGAATATAAAAGGTTACAATAATAACTATAGTGAGCTACAAACTCTGATTAAACATTATAGCCCATCAATCGTGTCTTTACAGGAGACACATTTTAAAAGTTTGCAAACTACTCCTATCCCCATTAATTTTTCCATATACAAATCTAAAAATTCCGCACTACTCATACATAATTCTATTCAACATAAATTTATCTCGACTTTTGATAATTTTGATTCGGTAGCAGTACAAATTTTCTCTAAAAAAACTTTTACAATTTTCTCAACGTATATAAATCCAACGAAAACATACTCCCTTTTAGAGCTTGAACAAATGTACCAACCTTCATATCATCCACTTGTAATAACTGGTGATATAAATTGTTGGCATGCATTATGGGGTTCGAAAACAAGTAACCACAAAGGCAAAATCTGGTACAAGTTTATAATCCAAACCAACCTCATAGTTTTAAACGACGGATCCCCTACACACTTCTCCACACATAAGACATTCACAAATATAGACTTAACAATAGCATCTCCTACATTGGCTATTTACTCAAACTGGGTTATAGATACTGATCTTCATGGTAGTGATCATTATCCCATCTTAACCTCCTTTTTTTATGAGGACAAAATAGATAATAGTATGCACCATAAAGCTTTATTTAATACAAATAAAGCGAATTGGCCACAATACCTTTATCTATCTGATAAATATTGTAATGAAGTTAACTTATCAAACAACATTAATAAGGAAGCGGCAAATATACAAAAAATCTTACTTAAATCTGCCAATGAAACTATACCAAAATACCCTTTTCATAAAAAGAAACCCTTTGTTCCATGGTGGAATAAGAAACTAAATGATTTAAAAAAGAATAGAAACCGTCTATTCAACAAATTTAAAAGGAACTGTACAACCGAAAATCTTATTAATTACCGAAAGGCAAACGCAATGTATAAAAGACAACTGAAACTATCAAAAAAAGCTTCGATTGAACAATTCACAGGTGCAATTAACATACATACTTCCTCTGAAAAAGTTTGGATGAACATTCGTAGATTTTGTGGAATAAATCCCAAAATCGGAATTCATTGTATATATGAAAACGGTAACTCCCCAGTTATTTATAAATCCGATATTGCAAATGCATTTTGCAAACACTGGTCTTACTTATCACAAGACTCAAACTTTCCACAAACTTTTCAAAATGCTAAAAAAGAAATCCTTCAAGGACCAAAACAGTTGGTACCTAGTAAAAATGCCGCAAACATTGAAACCAAGATATCCTTTATTGAATTTTCCAGTGCTATGGGAAAACTTAAAGGAAAAAGTCCTGGAATAGACGGCATCACTTACAAAATGATTAATAATGCATCTAAATCAACTAAAACAAGAATTTTAAACTTTTATAATAACATTTTTTCAACATTTATTCCTCAATTCTACAAAAATAGCTTAATTATCCCTATCCTGAAACCCAACAGCGGCAAAACATCTATAAACTCTTATCGTCCAATTTCTTTAAACCCATGCTGCTCCAAAATTCTCGATAAAATAATAGCAAATAGATTGTGGTGGTTTGTTAATTCCAACAAACTTATCGCCAGTAATCAATTTGGCTTTAAAAGAGGAAAATCAATAGCTGACCCTCTTATTTATATAGACTACTTTATTAAAAAGTCGCTAAAAACACGCAGTCACCTATCAATTGTGTCTCTTGATTTCGCTAAAGCTTTCGACAAAATTGGAATGCACACCATTTTAAATCAACTGGAAGATTGGAAAGTTGGACCAAAGATATATAATTACGTTCGAAACTACTTATTAAATAGACAAATAAGAGTCCGAGTAAATTCTAATTATTCAGAGTTAAGGAGACTGGATAATGGCATTCCACAAGGATCACCACTTTCAGTCATTCTATTTCTTATAGCATACAACAAATTATCACAGTCAATACAATTTCACAAAAATTTTGATTTCATCGCCTATGCTGATGATTACATGATAATAAAAAGGTTAGGGAAAAACAGTAAACAGGATATTTCGATCGACTCCTTAGTGAGTAGCATCGAGGAATGGTGTACTTATTCCGGCGCTGAACTCTCTTTAAACAAATGCAAACACCTACACATATGTAGAAAAAGATATTGCTCGCCTATTCTAAAATCTAAAAACATTCAGATACCTTCTGTGGAGAATTTAAAAGTACTTGGAATAATGTTTAATAAAAGATACAATTGGAAAAATCACATTGAAAAATTAACAATTTCATTAAATAAACAACTCAATGTATTAAAATGCCTTTCAAACAAAAAGTTCTGTTGCAGTACCACATCCTTGGTATCATTAATAACTCCCCTGATTATATCAAAAATAGTCTATGGTATTTACCTCTATGGTAATACATCAAAAAGTAATTTAAACAAAATAAAAACAATCTACAATTCAGCATTAAGAATGTGTCTCGGTGCCCACCGAACAACAAAAGTAGCAAATATGCTTTTTGAAACTAACCTATCAACTATTGAGAGTTACAGATATCTGCACACTTGTAAACTATTCAAAACAATCATGTTAAACGATGGTTCTCTTGTACCACAACTATTAAATAAAATTAAAAACAAAAATATTTTCAAGACAAATGATTCCGTTTTAAATCGTATAGTTACCGTATGCAAAGAATGGAACATTCCATACCTTAAAAAATCAAGCGACATTTCCCAACCATATTTTAGACTTGACCCATTACTTATTGACACTTCTTTAACTAGATTTAATATAGACCATACCATCAGTGAGGTATATAAACACGGTTTGGACCTAATCAAAGAAAATTTAAAAGGATACAATTTCATTTATACAGACGGTTCAAAATGTGAAGACGATGTATCATTTAGTGTAATTAAAAACACCAATATTGTTAAAATCTCCATCTTACCTTCATACACTTCATCGTTTTCAGCAGAAGTCATAGCAATTTACGAAGCTCTTCGATATGCCAAACAAACTAACAAAAAACATGTGATATTTACTGACTCTTTATCTACCTTAAATGCAATCACTAACCTTAATAATACAGAATTTTACATATCGTCCATAAGAAATATATTAATCCAACAAAGTTCAAAATGCAAACTCGTTTGGGTACCGGGACATAAAAACATTACCGGCAACGAAATGGCGGATAAAGCAGCTAAGTCGGCAGTAAATAGACCCCTAATATTGACCGAAAATCTCTCAACAACTGATATTAATACATTCCTTAAATCAATCTTCCTCATGAAAAATAACGAACTCTGGGATATGACTTCTACGTGGTATAAATCCATAAACCCAAATAAAAACTCCATTACAGACTACCTTAAAAAAGACAAAACACTTACCAGAAAAGATGAAATGGTGACCATTCGCCTAAGACTTGGCCACACCAAACTTACTCATGATCATATAATTGACAAACAAAAAGATAAACGATGTTGTTTTTGTAATCAAACAACATATAATATGCAGCACTTTGTATCTTGCCCTAATTTTAAAGTCTTAGAAAGAATGCATATACCACATTCAAATATAATCGAATTGCTAACAAATTTAAATAATGAAAATAAAAAGTTCCTTATTAATTTTCTAAAAAACTGTAACCTTTATTATTCCATCTAAAATATAATAACTTTATTTTTTTTTTTTTTTTGTTAAAATAAACCTATATTATTAGTAACTACTTGTGTAAGCTTAAGACCGTTGTAGTCATGGCTTCTCCCCCCCCCCCTTTATACTTGTAATTTAGTTATAAGTATAAATATGAAATAAATAAATAAATAAATAAATAATAATAATAATAATAATAATAATAATAACATAATAATAATAATAATATTAATAATATTAATAATAATAATATTAATAATAATAATATTAATAATAATAATATTAATAATAATAATAAACTTAGCGACATGCAATGATTGCTAACGAAGTCCACGCCCCTAAAAAGTATTTTCACCATAAATTCATTCCCACTAAAACTCGCTGACGTAGTATTTTCACCATAAATTCATTCCCACTTCAACTCGCTGACGTAGTCACGAGCATTACTAGCCAGACAGTAATATGATCTATGCCAACTAACCAACAACACGATATGCGCTAGCCAACCAACCAACCAACGATATGATATATGCCATCCAATATGCCTATATATTGGCATATATCATATCACTGTCTGGCTAGTAATGCTCGTGGACTACGTCAGCGAGTTTTAGTGGGAATGAATTGTTGATGGCAATAGTTCTCAGGCTCGTGGACCACGTCAGCGAGTTTAGTGGGAATGAATTTATGGTGAAAATAGTTTTTAGGGGCGTTTACTTCGTTAGCACTCATTGTATGTCGCTATGTTTATTATTATTATTATTATTATTATTATTATTATTATTATTATTATTATTATTATTATTATTATTATTATTATTATTATTATTATTATTATTATTATTATTATAATTATTTCTATTATTATTATTATTATGAATATTATTATTATTATTATTATTATAATTATTATTATTATTATTATTATTATTATTATTATTATTATTATTTTTATTATTATTATTATTATAGTTAAGGATTTTCAATTGCTCACTTTAAAAAAATAAAATTTTAAGGCACTAACCCGGTGCCTGTTAAATCAAAGAACACTTTTATTTATATTCAACTATAAATTCACTTTTATTTAAATTTGATTAATTACTTTACAACCGCTTTATTCGTCTGCGTAACTAAGACTGCTCGTTTGCAGTCAATCCAATTCCCATCAGAACTCTAAAATGGTCAAGTTGCATTCATTTGGTATCGTGGGAAACGCACCGTCAGGTAAAGGTGTAATTGGACCCGATGCGCGTGCAGTGTTTGGTCAGTGGTTCGAGTTGGGCGCGTGTAATAGGGAAATGCTGACTTCGCTAATTAAAGTTGGTCGGCAGCATTGACAATGTTCTTAACTCCTCCCTCCTTAAAAATCTGCGTCCCGCAGATCACATGCGTAGGGGGGTTCATAGTTGGTGGCAACTGGACTGTTGGCAAGTTCAATTTCTTTGTAATTTTATACCACAGAATTCCTATGCTGATGCCGGCTAATATCAAGATCATGATGTAAGTACCCAGAGATATGTCTAGTTTTGATCCAAGGTATTGAAGTTTTTCAATGTTGCGCAATCCAATGCTATGCACGTGGTCAACATCCAAAACGAAACTTTCGGAAGTTATGTTCATAAGGACTGATGGTAATGGTTGCAATCTGGAACTTAATGTACTGGAAAAGGTTCTGCCTCCAATAGTAATGCTTTCATTGTTGAGTCGAATCAGATAAGTACCGTTGAGGGTTTTGGTGTGCTCTTGGAGTTTAATAGTGCCTTCATAGTTGGTGAGGAACAAGATATCCGTAGTGATCATTTCTATAGCATGATCGTTGGTTAATTTATATCGGCAGCTGGCGTTTTTGCTTTTAAGGAGACGTGGTATACAGGCGTCTTCAGGTAGTTGTTTTAGGGATGATTGTCGACAGACTGTTGCATTATTGATTTGTAGGCAAGGGATACGAATTCCATAAGTTTCAGCTTCGTTAATAAGGACTTCATCATATGGTAGTTCAATTTGTTTTCCGTTTGTAATTGGGGTTCTAATGATGAGTTGATGGTACAAATCTTTTCTCAATTTTGGCATGGATAACACATATAGTAACACGGATCCATTTGCATAAATTGTTGGAGTACCGTATTCAATGGCTTCAACTGCATTCGCGTATGGTAACGTTTCCATTCCGTTTATGATAATATCGACTTCTCGTTTGTCCAAAAGGTTTGTGTTGATTATACCATTTTTTGCCAGTTGACATGCCCTAATTATTTCTTTGAGGACATCCTTCAATACGACGATTTGGTTTAAGGTGTTTTGTCCAACTAGGTCGTTTTCTCTGCCGCTGCTGATCTGGTTAATGGAGTCAACGAGTTCGTTGGTTTTTCGAATTACGTCTCTCGTTGAATTTAGAATGTTTTCGTTGACTTTGTATTGCTCGTTATTATTTCTGATAATGGCATCTTGGCTGCTCAGCACACTATTCCAATCCGTAGCATCTGGGGTTCCGGCTATCCATTTCCACGCTGAGCCGATCCAGTCTATAGATCTCTTCTGCTTTGAAGTGTATCCTAACTCCTGCAGCATGTTCTTAATCTCGGTAAGTTGGTAGTCTATCATATGCTTATTTTGTGTTGGTGGCATCCGCGTCTTGACCAGTGAAGAAATTTTCTCGGTAATTTTGGCGTAATCCTGAAGGTGTATAACGTGGACCAAGTTGAAACTTCCATCTATAACCCACGCGCTTCCCACTCGAATGGTCACTATCGGGACATCATACTGATAAATTTGTGCTCCATGCAAAGTATATATGGCAAAGCCTGCCAGAAGGATGAATGTTTCCCATAAAAGCATGTCTCTGTAATATAGTAATGGCGTTGATTATGGTAGTAGGGGTTAGTAGAAAGGCAAAGCCCTTTTTTTTTTGATGTTAGTTTTTTTTTGTATTTGTATTAGTTAGTTATGGAAAAATTATTTTTTTAATTGTTATGCTTCAGCATATATCATTTATTTTCCTTTTTTTTAAGAAATCAACAGAATGGAGGACTTTTATGTCCATATTTAGATTTTTTTGTAGTATATTATAAGATTTTTTCTTTTTAATTTGTATGCCTCAGCATATATAATTTTTTCCTTATTGTTAGGAAATCCAAGTAATGGAGGACTTTTGCGTCCGTATTTAAAATTTTTGTGCATTTCTTTTAATTTTTATACCTTTATTTCTTTTTTTATTGGAAATCCAGTGAATGGAAGTGCAACATTTTACTTAATTTTTTGCAGGTTTTTAATGTGAGCCTTGTGTATCCTTTTACCACTCACCGTGCGAACTGTCACCTTATTGTCTTTGTCCACAACTTCTTTCCTATAAACTGGCTTATTTTTACCATTTATGTTTTTAATTCCGACAAAAATCACATCACCCTTCCTAAATTTTCTCGGTGGTGAACGTTTCATATTCATGCGTTTATTTTGTTCTTTTGCATTTCTTTTTATAAGATTTCTAAGGTCTCTATTTATGCTTGAACGTGCTTCTATTAATTTGTCAAAATCTGATGTTTTCAATCTGCTAAAAAATATATCATATATAATTATTATTATTATTGTTATTATTATTATTATTATTATTATTTATATTATTATTATAATTATTATTATTATACCCTCCACCATAGTATGGAGGACATATTAAATTTGTCATTCCGTTTGTAACACCTCGAAATAAACATTTTAGACCGCACAAAGTATATATATTCTTGATCAGCATAAAATTCTATGTCCGTAGATTGCTAAAACACTCAAATGTATAGTATGTATGCAGGACTTTTGGTATTGAAAATGTACCATGTAGGTCCATGTTTTGGTATAGCTCCCATATAAATGTACCTTCCGATATTCGGTATTTTGATGATTTTAGCGATATTTTTTACCGGAATTGTTTTAAACTTGGTATTCATCGAAATTGTTTCAAATTTGGTATATGAAGTTCGAAATGGATACTACAACCTAAGACAGAAAATTGTCCGTGCAGCTCCACGTCTACGTATGGCCTCCACATAACGGTACCTCCCGATATTCGGTATTTTGATGATTTTAGCGACATTATTCACCGGAATGGTTTCAAATTTGGTATTTGAAGTTCATAAGGAATAGAACAGCCTATGTCTGTGCAGGTCCACATTTGGTATAGCCCCCATATAATAGTACCTCCCTATATTGATGATTTTAGTTACATTATTCAGCATTTTTTATACCCTTCACCATAGTATAGAGGGTATATTAAGTATGTCATTCCGTTTGTAACACCTCTAAATATACATTTTGGACCCCACAAAATATATATTCTTAATCAGTTTTAAATTCTATGTCGATTTAGCGACGAGCGTCTGACTGTGGAAATCACTCTAGCTTCTGAACGAATTGAAGTAGATTGACAAAATTTTACTCAAATGGTTTGGTATTAAAAATGGGCCATGTAGGTCTACGTTTTGGTATAGCCTCCATATAACGGTATCTCCAAATATTCGGTATTTTGATGATTTTAGCGACATTATTCACAGGAATTGTTTCAAATTTGGTATTTGAAGTTCGTAATAGATACGGCAGCCTAAAGCAGAAAATTGTCTGTGCAGGTCCACAGGTATCGCCCCCATATAACAGTACTTCCCTATATTGATGATTTTAGCTAGATTATTCACCTTTTTTAAGTTTCGCATTTGAATATTGTAATAGCTTATGACAAAAGTTGCCTATGCATGTCCACGTCATCGCTTGGACTCTAATATGACGGCAACATTTGGTATTTTTAAGATTTTATCAGAATTTTTAACACCTAGACCTAGAACTGACGCAAATGTTAAGATTTGCAAAATTAGAGCATAGTGAGAATGGGGGAGGTTGTCCTTCTTAACACCAGACCTTGGGTTAATATAAAGATATATATATTTTTTGCAAATTTCGACACTATGTGGAGGAGGTTGACCTTCTTAACACCAGACCTTGGGTTAATATAAATATTGGGATGTGTGAAGTTTGAAGACAATCGGACTCTTACATCACATTTTATAAGAGTTGTAATTATTCAAAATTTTGACCATTTGTGGGGGAGGTACTTGATGGAGTGAACCGATATTTTCCATTTTCATACCTGACCTTGCACTGACACAAATATTAGGATATGCAACGTTGGAGCAAAATCGGATTATCCTTTCTCTTTCTGTGCAAAAAATATATTTTTTGGAAAATTCTAACTTTTGTGGGGGAGGTACCAAAAGAAGTGTACCGATATTGTCCATCTTACAACAGACCTTGAGTTGATATAAATATTGGGATGTGTGAAGTTTGAAGACAATAGGACTCTTACATCATATTTTATGAGAGTTGTAATTATTTAAAATGTTGACCATTTGTGGGGGAGGTACTTGATGAAGTGGACCGATGTTGTCCATTTTTATACCTGACCTAGCACTGACACAAATATTAGGGTATGCAAAGTTGGAGCAAAATCGGATTATGCTTTCTCTCTCTGTGTAAAAAAACATATTTTGGGAAATTTTCGACTTTTTGTGGGGGAGGTACCAGAAGGAGTGGATCGAGTTCGGAGATGGGAAATATCGGTCCACTCCTTCTGGTACCTCCCCCACAAAAGGTCGAAATTTTCAAAAAATATATTTTTTGCACAGAATGAGAAAGGATAATTCGAATTTGCTCCATCTTTGCAAATCTTAATATTTGCGTCAGTGCTAGGTCAGGTGTGAAAATGGACCATATCAGTCTACTCCATCAAGTACCTCCCCCACAATTGGTCAACATTTTGAATAATTACTATTTTATTAAATGTGATGTAAAAGTCCGATTGTCTTCAAATTTCACACATCCTAATATTTGTATTAACCCATGGTCTGGTGTGAAGGGTGAATACATCGGTCCACTCCTTCTGGTACCTCCCCCACAAAATATTGAAATTTTGAGTACCCATGAAGCTCATAAAAGGCCAAATTAACATCCGATTCCATTTAGACTTGGCACATCTGTCGCAATATTTATATCATATTTTTGGGTCCGATAGGAAATGGGCAATATTGGCCCATTCCTTCAGGACCTGCTCCATAGAGGGCCAAACGTTTGAATAATGTTAACACTAGTCAAAATATATTTAAATAATCGAACATAGGCTGAAGGTATATATCTGGCGGCAATACCGACTGCTACTTTTTAACTTGTTATTCAAAATTCTGACCATTTGTGGGGGAGGTACTTCATGGAGTGAACCGATATTGTCTATTTTTATACCGGACCTAGCACCGACGCAAATATTAGGATATGCAAAGTTGGAGCAAAATTGGATTATCCTTTCTCTCTTTGTGCAAAAAATATATTTTTTGAAAATTTCTAACTTTTGTGGGGGAGTTACAAAAAGAAGTGGACCAATATTGTCCATCTTAACACCAGACCTTGAGTTGATATAAATATTGGGATGTGTGAAGTTTGAAGACAATCGGGCTCTTACAACACATTTTATGAGAGTTGTAATTATTCAAAATGTTGACCATTTGTGGGGGAGGTACTTGATGGAGTTGACCGATATTGTCCATTTTCATACCTGACCTAGCACTGACACAAATATTAGGATATGCAAAGTTGGAACAAAATCGGATTATGCTTTCTCTTTCTGTGCAAAAAATATATTTTGTGAAAATTTCGACCTTTTGTGGGGGAGGTACCAGAAGGAGTGGACCGATATTGCCCATCTCCGAACTCGATCTGAGTTCGACAAAATTATTACGATGTACTTAGTTTGGACCAAATCAGATACTCCCTTCGAGAGCTATCGTGCGCACCAGCCAGACAGACGGACGGACAGCGCTAGATCGACTCCAAATGTTCTGAAACGGATTTGGTCCAACGATACTTGGGGTCTAAAACCGTTATTTCGAATAACGTTTGTATAACAACGTTTGTATATTAGTGAAGAACGATGGTAATGTTTACCAGGGGTAAGAAAGGGAATACCTAGGTTTCGGAAAGAGCCACCAATCCTCATCAGTTCCCTTGTTTTTCGGAGAATATCCCCCCCAGAAGTTATTTAAAAAAAATTTATATGACAAAAAATATTTTTACCCAAGTGATGAGATCGTAAGATCAAGGAAGGAGGAAAATCTTCCAAATCTTACAGCCGCACTTATAAGCATTTACGTCTTTCTCCACTCGTTATGCTTTCGTTCTACCTGATCGAAGTAGCATAACCATGAAAGTTGGTTTTGTCTGTTACAACAAAATCCCCTTCGTCGACCGTGCCTTGTCTATCAATAGGACGGTGTTGGCTTGTTTGTTCAGGATACCATAGTATTTTGTTGTTGCAAAATGGTCACGCTTAATCCCTTAATTAATTCCCTACCTTACCCACTGGTAAACATTACCATCGTTCTCCACTGTAAAACAAACGTTGTTTTTATAAAAACAACAATAGAGGGATTAAGCCAGACCATTTTGCAACAATTTTAAAATAATAATTTTCAAATTATATTTCTTCCCTATTTTATCACTTATCTTTTCTTATAATTGAGAATCCTGCTAATACTTTTTTAGCAGGTCTCTGCTTGGCACCAGTTATAACTGTTCATTTTTGATTAAATCTTTTGTACCCCGAATGCCATCAAAACGAGTTCAACTTCAATTTTGTTATAATCTTTATTTTCTTGCAAGAGCAACTTCCATTGATGCAATCCCAACAAAGACTGGAGACCAAATTATAATTATATTAATTTATAATTAAATGAAACTGCTGCGCTGCTTAGCTGGGCTGGCTGATGGCTGGGTAGGCATATTGGATTACATATATCATATCGTTGTTGTTGTTGTAGCAGTAGTACATGCATGTGTTTGCGTTCTGCTAATCTGGTTCCAGCTCCAGGTTTAGAAATTCGGCTACTTTAACGGGCTGTAGCCAGAGATCTTCTGGAGTGAGTTGGGTAGGTTTGGCTGTGCAATTAAAGAGTTGTAGCATATTGTGCGCGCCTGTAATGCACGCCGGGCAGGCATCACGCACATCTTCATCAATTCGTGCCCAATACGAATTGAGACGACTACACCATCCTCAACGTAATTGCGCTAAAACTATCCTGGTTTGTCTAGACAGCTGACGTTCTTCAGCTGCAATGGATGGGGGTGGACTCCGAGGACGGCATTCACTTTATAACTGCTAATAGCATCGTCGACTGCATCGGTGTGAATGCCACTCAGACCTGCCTGATAGCCTTCTTGATCTAGAGGTTCTCTCTTGTAGCGCTGGACCTCCCTCTCTGAATCATGTATGTCCTTCCTGACACGCCTGCGTGGGGGAGATTTATCCACAATATGATGGCTGGGATGACTCTCACGGTAACACCCAAGCAGGTACTGCAACGAAAGCATATGATTATGCTGACGTAAGGGAATAACTTCCACCTCCTTATGTAGATGGTCCACTGTTGTCATGAGAAGGCACCCTGTCGCAGTTCTCAGGGCAGCGTTCTGGCAGGTCTGGATATGCTTCCACTGCGTAGCACTAGTATTCGCAGACCACACTGGAGCCGCATAGCTGACCACACACCCACCTATAGCGTTATAAGAGGTCAACAAGATTTCTTTGTCCGCACCCAAGAGCTGCCGGCTAGCGCCTTGAGGACCTTGTTCCTACTTTTCATTTTGTCGCAGATAGCTGTGACTTGCGCGGACGACTTGAACATGCTGTCGAACGTGACAAGATTCTTGGGGTAGTTCGTGGTCGGTATTAGATTCCCCTCGACCCGAACATTCAGCTGTGTTCTCATCTCCACAGACCATGTGGTAAAAAGTGTGGCCGTTGATTTCGTGGCGGATAGTTTCATATTCCTCGCGTGGAAGTATGCGGCAAGTTCCGCGAGAAAGGGGTTCAGCCTTTCGCATATGTCATCGACCACTGGGTCCGACGCCATGATCGTACAATCATCCGCATACGTTACGATCTCAATGCCGTCTGGAGGGCGAGGAATTCCGGAAAGGTAGAGGTTAAACAGTTCCGACGGTATCACCCCACCTTGGGGAGCACCCTGTTTCACTCTACGGGCTTTGGACTTCTTCTTCCGGAATTCCACGTACGACTGGCGTCCACACATATAGTTGATTATCCAACGTTTCAAACTTGGCCGGATGGTAGTTCTCTGCACGTCCTCAAACAGTGTGGCATGATTGACCGTATCAAATGCCTTTGATAGGTCAAGGGCTACCTACACTGTTCTGTCACACGGCCTGTTCTGGTTCAGTCCTCTACTAATATGTGTGGAAATGGGGTGTAATGCTGTTGTGGACGGAATCCGTGCTGGTGGTTAGCAACTGTATAGCTTCCTCTAATGCTGGGGAGGAGTAAAGCCTCAAGAGTCTTTGCTACTGGCGACAAAAGCGAAATCGGCCTGCACGATTCGCCTTTACTGGCATCCTTGCCTGGCTTCAGTAGCGGGATCACCCGGCCCATTTTCGGGCACTATGTGGGTGGCTAGCGACAAATTGAGAACTTTCGTTAAGTACTCGACTCTTGGCGTATCCAGCTGCTTCAACATTACCATTGAGATTCCGTCCGGGCCCAACGCTTTGGATGATTTAGCGTTACGGATGACATTTGCAACATCACCCATCGTAAATTGTGGTGGTCCCTCCTCGGCGGGAAGAGATCTAATACGACGTAGTACTCTTCGTCTCGCAGTATCGCTCTCGGGGTGCTCGACAAAATGTCTGTTAAAATATTCCGCGCACCTCTTCGGATCAGTCACCGTTACGTCGTTAAAAGTGACTGAGGTCCTATCATCCTTTTTTCCAGGGTTCGAGAGCGACTTAACCGTTACCCACAGCCTACTCATATCGGTTCCAATGTTGCAACATTTCAGATGGTCTAGCCACTTTTTCTTCTTATGCTCCTGTACCAACCGGTTGACTTCCACTGTCAAATCACTGATTCTAGGATCAGTAGGGTTGGTACGACGAAGATCGTCACGCTCGTTTGCTAATCCCGCTGCCTCTTCTGGGAAGATTGGTCTTATCTCGGGTATTCGACCAGCAGGTACATAGCGAGCGGCTGCAGCTCTGATGATATTTCGGAAAATCCTTTCGGCTACCCGAACATCAGAAGGGCTGGGCAGTTCTCTGAAGCGACGGTTGGTGCATTCTCTGAACTCTGGCCAGTGAGCTTTCCCATGGTAAAGGAAAGTGCGGCGTTTATGAAATCGGGCGACCAGCTTATGGAGAGGATTATCGGGAGATGGTCTGAGCTAAGAGAAATGGCGGGTTGCCAAGTCACGTCATTTATCAGACCGGGTGACACTATGGTTAAGTCTGGCGAACTGTGACACTCTCCTCTTATTCGGGTGGGGGCATCCTCGTTAACCGTGCAGAATGTGGAGCAGTCAATCTGCTCTGCCAGTGCTGATCCCCTCTGGACATTACCTAGGACGGAATGCCACAACTTATGGTGGGCATTAAAATCCCCTAGTACCAGGCGGTTATTGCGGGATATACACATTAAGCACCTCTACCTCGGCAGTTCCACACTTGAGTGCCAACCCCATACATTCCATGTATGGGTCACTAAAGACCAGCTCAAGCGAGATAGGTCTGTACTAAACAGAATGGTGTAACAGGAACGCTAATCCCCCACCTCCACTTCTGGTGCGATCCTTCCTTAGTACGTTGTAACCATAACAACGTTGTAGACTGCAATTTTCATTCAGCTTGGTTTCCTTCACTGCTGCGATCTTAATATTCCTCCGACTCATAAATTCCACTATCTTATCTATTTTGCCTCGAAGTCCGTTGCAATTGAATTGCAAGGATGATGCACAATCCGGAGTTGGAACAGCAACATGTGGCGTTAGGTGCTGCGGTGTTGGTTGCTGTTCTGGAGACTGCGGTGGAGTGCCATACTCCGACGAAGTCTCTGATGAGGACGACGAAGAAGTGGACTTGCTGGGGACTACGTTACTGCAGCAAGTCGCAACATAATCCCTCTCGCTGTAGTCTCGCAAAAGCCTTAGTCCGGAACAGTTCTTGAAGTGCACCCATTCTCTACATCCATTACATCGCACCGAAGATGGAGATGGTCTGAGCTAAGAGAAATGGCGGGTTGCCAAGTCACGTCATTTATCAGACCGGGTGACACTATGGTTAAGTCTGGCGAACTGTGACACTCTCCTCTTATTCGGGTGGGGGCATTCTCGTTAACCGTGCAGAATGTGGAGCAGTCAATCTGCTCTGCCAGTGCTGATCCCCTCTGGACATTACCTAGGACGGAATGCCACAACTTATGGTGGGCATTAAAATCCCCTAGTACCAGGCGGTTATTGCGGGATATACACATTAAGCACCTCTACCTCGGCAGTTCCACACTTGAGTGCCAACCCCATACATTCCATGTATGGGTCACTAAAGACCAGCTCAAGCGAGATAGGTCTGTACTAAACAGAATGGTGTAACAGGAACGCTAATCCCCCACCTCCACTTCTGGTGCGATCCTTCCTTAGTACGTTGTAACCACAACAACGTTGTAGACTGCAATTTTCATTCAGCTTGGTTTCCTTCACTGCTGCGATCTTAATATTCCTCCGACTCATAAATTCCACTATCTTATCTATTTTGCCTCGAAGTCCGTTGCAATTGAATTGCAAGGATGATGCACAATCCGGAGTTGGAACAGCAACATGTGGCGTTAGGTGCTGCGGTGTTGGTTGCTGTTCTGGAGACTGCGGTGGAGTGCCATACTCCGACGAAGTCTCTGATGAGGACGACGAAGAAGTGGACTCGCTGGGGACTACGTTACTGCAGCAAGTCGCAACATAATCCCTCTCGCTGTAGTCTCGCAAAAGCCTTAGTCCGGAACAGTTCTTGAAGTGCACCCATTCTCTACATCCATTACATCGCACCGAAACAGATTTGTGGTGGTTGACGTTCTGACAAACCGAGAGAACCAAGGTCCGGGGTTTTCCTCAATCCCGGCACGGACCAGTAAATTTCGGAGCAAGCATTCCGGGATATGCTGCTCCCAATGCAGAAAAATAAACAAACACAAACATGTACATACTGGGTTGACAGCCGCTGGCCGAAAATGGGATCTTGTTGTTTCGGGTCAATCCGGTATCGTAGAACCCGCTGCCGTTGGTTGGCTATCGCATATCGTGTAGTTGGTTAATTGGCATATATCATATTACTGTCTGGCTAGTAACGCTAGTGGACTACATCAGCGTGTTTTGGTGGGAATGAATTTTTGGTGGCAATAGTTTTCAATCTGGTGACTACGTTAGCATTTATTGTATGTCGCTAAGTTTATTATTGTTATTATAATTTTTATTGTAATTATTAATATTATTTGAGTTCTTACATTCTCAGCGTTTGCTGGAATTTACGCACCGGGTCTTTGATCAAAGGTTGCGCTCTGTTGGGACGTAAAGCATCCATTGTATTTTCTTATCCGATTGTCTCCTTTATTATTGATGTTGCTTTGATCAGCACAGCTTTCTGCATTTCGGTTAGGATCTTGCGATGTAAGCTGGTAATAGTACCTAAAGAGGTGTAGTACCTAAAGAGCTCATTACTATTGGTAGAATTTATACTTTCTGCAATGTTAATGAGTTTTTCAGGTACTGTGATAATGGTTGGTATTTAGATTTCTTTGTGTTGATGGTTTGTACTATGTTGTTGTCTAATGGAACTGTGAAATGTATTATTTTTGCTGTGTGTGCTGTCTTGTCTATAATTATCATATCTGGTCTATTTGGTATGGTTATATCTGGTGGATTATTCACCAGTATTGATCTATCCCAGTTTGTGGTATAGTTGTCGGTTTCTAGTATGGGCTTCGGGTGGTATTTGTAGTAGTATGTAGTGCGTTCATTGATCTTTAATGATTTGATTATTTTTATGTAAATTATTTTCCAATATTGTAGTGTCTTGTTGTGTAATGATTGTGCGTTAGTGTATTGCAACTGTTGAGTAGATCTGCTATTGTTTCTGAAGCTCTATCACATATTCTACATTGGTCGTTTGGGATAGCGTTGTCGTGTATGATATATTTCCTGTAGTTCCTAGTTTGTATTACCCCGTCTTGTATTGCCATTATGATGCCTTCTGTTTCGGAATATATATATATATATATATATATATATATATATATATATATATATATATATATATATATATATATATATATATATATATATATATATATATATATATATATATATATATATATATATTACTGTACTTGAGTCAGTTTGATGTATTTTCGAAATCAAAGTATCAAAGTGTTGTGGTTTTGATTTCCATTTTTGTAATAATGATTGAATACTGTCGGTAGGACTTTCTGTGTAGTTTTTTAGGTATAATGGTGTAAGGTTGTCGTCGGATCTTGCTATTGCGTTGTAAAGTGCGGATGTTGTTGCTTTCCTTGTGAAATTGTTCGTTAATAAATTTGCTTGTTTATCATGTAAATTTTAGATATTAAGAAGTCCTCTTCCACCCATCTTCCTTGGAATATATAATCTTTCCAAGCAAGATTTAGGGTGGTGTTGTTTATATCTGGTCAATGTTTTTCTAACAGTCCCATCTAGGTCGATTAGGTCTGTGGGGGTCCATGATATTATTCCCAAGGTGTATTTTAAGAGAGGTATGAGGTGTTTGTTTGTAAAAACTTTTAATTGTTATGCGGAGCTCTAATAAATTAGCAAAGTGGTGTAGGGTATCATTTAAGACTTTCTTCACCGGTTTTATTATTATATCAGTGTGTGAATCTGTGTTTGATGCTTGAGGTGAACTGTGTGGGGTATCACTTAGTGTTGTATTTTCTGGAATGTATTTAATCGTATCTGGGTGGGTTTGTGTTACATTAGGTACGATACTACCTGGGAGTATTTGTGATGTAGAATCATGTCGTGATTCTCGTTCTACAGTTTGTCCTATTTCTTCTTGTACGGTTATTGGAATTAAATTATTTCTTATTATAGCAGCTCGTCTGTCTGCTATGTTTTGGCGGGTGAGATGGGATATTTCAGGGTACTCCGAAAGGAAGAAAGTATACATTTGCTGCCTGTAACCAGTTGGATTTTCTGCGCGTTTGGCATTAAAGTACGGCATTAGGACTGTAACGATGTCTTGCGTCCACTTTATTCTGGGTCGCGGCAGCCCTGTCGCAGCGGTCGTCTCTTCTCGAGCAACAGAGGAGGCGCGTGTAACAGGATGACTTATGGTTGTGTTGGTTATTACTATTATTATTATTATTATTATTATTATTATTATTATCATTATTATTATTATTATTATTATTGTTATTATTATTATTATTATTATTATTATTATTATTATTATTATTATTATTATTATTATTATTATTATTATTATTATTATTATTATTATTATTATTGTTATTATTATTATTATTATTATTATTATTATTATTATTATTATTATTATTATTATTATTATTATTATTATTATTATTATTATTATTATTATCCAAGGGCTCCAAGCTCAGAGCTACTATGGTGGGTCAGTAGGCGGCGGATAACTGAACGGCCTGCAGATATGCAGGCCAGCTGCGAATGAAATAAGCAGTCCCAGACCATTGAGCGGTGAAAGCTGAGGATATGTTATAAAAAGACATCAAAGTCCGACAAAGCTTCTCACGACATGGCGAACGGAAGCCGCCATTCTTTAAGCGTCCACCCACAGGGGGTGCTCTACAGATATAGCAAAGGGAGAGTGATGCCTCCGTGGACCCCTTAATCGTAAAATTCCCCTCGATGACGACCTGGCTTTCATAACGGTAAACGGCATGGATACATTACGAACAGACCACCACGGGCTGGCAGTAGCGGCAATCTGTTACTTCAGTAAGTGGGAGTGATATCCCACCGAAATGGCTTTCAGGTCAATGTCGCTACTGTCCTCCGTCCCACCAAAACCCTGGCAAGGACTCATAGAACGCTCCTTACTTTCGTCGTCATTGATTTGACCTTGCAGGTTCAGTTGATACGATTATCCTGATTAATGTCCGACCCGGCACTGAACACAACTACTCATAAGGTCTTGTGTCAACCCTCGCGAGGACCTCACTGCTTGCAAAGGTACCCTCGGGGTCACTTAAAGGACAACTGCAATACGAGGAAGGATAACGGCTTTGAGTTGGGACCCAACTGAATCATGATGAATAATGAAACCCCCAAAAACACAGAATGTGAAAATGCTTTCCGCATAAGCTCCAGAACCAAAAGAACTCCCGTGAACTCCCCGGCAGTAGGCATAGAAGCGGAAGAAATTCATATCCAGAGCACCGTAGGAACTCCACAAATAAATTCAGGAGAACCCCTCACAGAGAACATAGCTTTGATTCATAACTCTCCAAAGCAGGAATTTATTTTTAAAATGAGAACATCGGAGGAGGAAGCCCTAGCAAAGTGTGAAAACGTGCTTAGAAAAATGAAAACTGCTATAAATAAGCAGAGAAACATCAGTAGGGATGTTCAAACTGGTGTGACCGAACTAGGGGAACTGCTAGACATCATCGCAGACTACCGAAGAAGCTGGAAGAAAGCGGAACAGGAAAGAACAGCGAGTATTAAAGAGACGCCCTCGCATACACCGATGATGCAACCAACACAAAAGAAAAGAAGTGCACCAAGCCCAGTTGAAACCAATCCCGGGAAGAAACAAAAGCATAAAACAGTGAACACTACTGCGGATGTAGCTACTATAAAACTACCCGAGGGAAACACCCATGCATCTCAAGTGGAGAAGACATATGAATGGGAAACAGTAGCAAAGAGGCGAAAATCGCGACAAAAAAGACCAAAAGAACGGCCAGACGCTGTTGTTATCAAGCCTCTAGATGGACATAGTTACGCTGATGTACTTAGAAGTCTCCGCGAAAAGGTCAATCCGGAAAAAGCGGAAGTGGCAATCCAAGCCGTTCGGAAGACCAAAACTGGATCGCTTCTCCTCGTGATGGGAAAAGGAGGAAACAAAGAGCAATTTCGAGACGCTATAATGGGCTCCCTTAAAGATGAAGCAACAGTGCAAAGTAGAAAGTCAAAGGCAACAATAGAAATCCTTGACCTCGATGCTCTTTCGACAGAAGAGGAAGTGCTTGTATCAATAAATAAGATTACAAAGGTTGAGAACGAAGATATCAATGTCAGACTCACCTCAACAAATAGTCGAGAACAGAAAAGGGCTTTCGTGTCACTACCTGCAGCAAATGCGAATACTCTGCTTGAAAACCGGAGGATTTTAGTTGGATGGACATATTGTCGTGTCAAATATCGAGACGAGGCGAAGAGATGTTATAAATGCTTTGAGACGGGACATCTGCAATGGGATTGTAAAGGTCCAGATAGAAAAGGAATGGGAGTTTGCATAAGATGCGGGCAAACAGGCCACAAAATGAGGGAATGCACAAACCCCATAAAATGTTGCATATGCTCACAGAGCGAGAACAGGCCAACAAACCACATGCCCGGTTTCAAAAGTTGCAAATCCAATTAAACCACACCATGAAATTCCTTCAGTGTAACCTGCACAGATCGAAAGTTGCCCATTTACTACTGCCCAAGATAGCACAAGAAGAAGAGGCTGACATCATTATTATTAGCGAACAGTATACTAATATAAAAAACGGCAAATGGTTCGAAGACGAGTCAAAAACCGCAGCAATATGGCTCCCAGACAACAGGCAGAACATAAAAAAAGATGGACAAGGAAACGGATACACGTGGCTTCTCCTTGACAAGGTAATTATTATAAGCTGTTATCTCACACCTAGTGACAACATCGATACTTTTCAAGCGAAATTAGACTCCATTGAAGATTTTGCAAGAACTCAATGCGAAGACATGATAGTAGCCGGTGACTTTAATTCCCGTGCTACGGATTGGGGAATGCCAATAACCGATTCACGGGGCAAGCGTGTAGTAGAGATGATCGCCCGACTAGGTATGATCACTATAAACACAGGAAATGCAACAACTTTCAGGCGTCCGGGATGTGAGGGCACTATTCCAGATGTAACTTTTGCTTCAGAGAAGTTACTAAACAAAATAAAAGAGTGGAAGGTCTTAGAAACCTACACAGCAAGCGATCATCAATACATTTCTTTTTTGATGGAGACGCATGTAAATCCGCAGAACACAAACAATCGCAGAAATTCCCGAAGATGGAATGTCAGTAAGCTCAATCAAGATACTCTACTCTCGCAACTGGACTTGCTTGCAGAAAATGACATCACCACGTTAGATGCCAAACATTCTGTTAACCGTGTAATGGCGATGATTACAGCTTGCTGTGAGAAAGCAATGCCAAAAACAAACGCAGGGCCACGGCGAAAAGAAGTATATTGGTGGAATGCTTCGATCAACGACTCCAGAAAAAATTGCATCCGGAAAAGGAGGAAATATACCAGAGCTAGAAGAAGAGGTGAAGCTGTAGCCGAACACTGCGCGTACAGAGAAGCAAAAAAAACAGCTAAAAAATTGCATATACAAGAGCAAGAAGGACAAGTGGGAGGAACTGAGGAAAGATATAAACAAAAACCCCTGGGGCCTTGGATACAAAATTGTAATGCAAAAGCTCGGAGGACGATGCTCAGCGGAAACGATGGACGAGGTTGAAATGCAAGATATTGTAAACGCGTTATTCCCACATCACGATACATGCGATGAAACGGAAATTGAGTACACTGCAGACACACCACTTTTCTCAACAGAAGAGTTGCAAACAGCCGCCCGCAGCCTTAAAAATAGAAAAGCACCCGGACAGGACGGAATACCAGCTGAAGTTATAAAGCAAATAGCACTATCCCGGGCAGATATCCTCCTCAACATGTACAACAAGTGCCTAGCTGAGGGTGTTTTTCCAGACGTATGGAAAATACAAAAGTTGGTTCTAATAAGCAAAGGAAAGGGTGACAACACATCGGCATCATCGTACAGACCGCAATGTATGCTAGATACAGCAGGTAAAATGCTTGAGCGGCTATTAAAACCTAGACTCGGAGATGCAATTCGCGCAGCAGGAGGACTCTCCAGCAGACAGTACGGATTCCGCCCGGGAAAGTCCACAGTGGGTGCCCTAAATGAAGTAGTGACCACCTTCGAAGCTGCACAACACGGAAACCATTACTCAAGACCAATTATCTTGTTAGCAACTTTAGATGTTAAAAATGCATTTAATAGTCTGAGATGGGCAGACGTAATAGAAACGCTTGATAAAATGTTCAATATCCCGATGTATCTGCTGAACATGATAAGAGACTATCTCCGGAACCGCGTACTTATATACGACACAAAGCAAGGTATACGGAAGTTGCAAATCACATCGGGAGCTGCCCAAGGATCAATACTGGGACCTGACCTCTGGAACGCGACGTACGATGAGATCCTAAAAATCGAGATGCCAGATGATACCTTCCTCGTAGGATACGCCGACGATATCGCAGCGGTAATCCAAGCAAGAACCACTGAAGAGGCGCAGCGAAAATTGCGACAAACAATGATACGCGCTAAGACCTGGCTAGACTCTCACGGCCTAGAACTTGCCATGCAAAAAACTGAAGTTCTACTCCTAACAAAGCGGCACATAAATGTAGAAATAGAAATCCCTATAGGAGATTTGATCATACCAACGAAGTCGTGCATTAAATACTTAGGTATGCGGCTAGACACAAAGCTGACTTTCTTTAAACAGATTGAGTACGCAACAACGAAAGCGGCCAAAATAACAGCTCAGCTAAGCAGACTAATGGCGAACATAGGAGGGCCACTCCCTAGTAGAAGGAAAATGTTAATGGAAGTTATAAACAGTATCCTTCTGTATGGGTCAGAGGTCTGGGCATCAACGCTAGAGAAGCGAAATCGAGCAAAAAGACTGCTTGCGGTGCAACGAACAGCAGCACTCAGGGTGACATCAGCGTACCGTACAGTATCCACCGATGCAATTTTGGTTATAGCCGGAATAATTCCTATAGATTTGCAGGCACTTGAGCGAAAAAATACCTTTAAAATGAGACAGCAGAGCTCAATCCAACCGGAAGTGGAATCTGCAATAAAACTAGAGACAATTGAATTTTGGCAACGCAGATGGGCAAATAGCGCAAAAGGTAGATGGACGCACAAACTGATCCCCGACGCACAGATATGGCACAAAAGGAAAGTAGGGGAAGTAGATTACTACTTGACGCAAATGCTTTCTGGGCACGGATATTTTCGTAAATATCTCTATAAAATGGGGAAATGCGACACACCATATTGCATATACGAGGATACGGAAGTTATTGACGACGCAGAACACACTTTCTTTCGGTGCTTGCGTTGGGCAAATATGCGCGAGATGTTGGAGTCCGATATTGGCCCATTATCGTGCGAAAATGTCTGTGAAAAAATGATGCATAGTGAAGCAAACTGGGAAATGATAAGAGTTTTTGTCGAAGGTGTGTTAAGAGCCAAGAAAAAAGACCTTGACACAGCCGTCTAAGACACAACAGCGGAGCCTGGACGCAGGCGTAAAATTATGAGCAGAGTGAGCTACACTAAAAAGGGAACCACCTTGAAGTAATGCGAAAGCGGTGCCAAGGTGGAATACTTCCCGGGGTGGCAGGTGGTGGGTTTTTAGCCGGTAGCATTGGAGTCCGGCATAGGACGTTTTGTGACGACATCGTCTAATGCGTAAAGCATTTTCCCATCCCAACCCGCAAAAAAAAAAAAAATATTATTATATTATTATTATTATTATTATCATTATTATTATTACTATTATTATTATTATTATTATTATTATTATTATTATTATTATTATTATTATTATTATTATTATTATTATTATTATTATTATATTATTATTATTATTATTATTATTATTATTATTATTATTATTATTATTATTATTATTATATTATTATTATTATTATATTATTATTATTATTATTATTATTATTGTTATTATTATTATTATTATATTATTATTATTATTATTATTATTATTATTATTATTATTATTATTATTATTATATTATTATTATTATTATTATTATTATTATTATTATTATTATTATTATTATTATTATTATTATTATTATATTATTATTATTATTATTATTATTATTATTATTATTATTATTATTATTATTATTATTATTATTATTATACCCTCCACCATTGTATGGAGGACATATTAAGTTTGTCCGTTTGCAACACCTCGAAATAAACATTTTAGACCGCACAAAGTATATATATTCATGCTCAGCATACATTTCTATGTCGGTAGATTGCTAAAATGCTCAAATGTATAGAATATATGCAGGACTTTGGGTATTGAAAATGGACTATGTAGGTCCACGTTTTGGTTTAGCTCCCATATAAAGGTACCTTCCGATATACGGCATGATGGTGATTTTAGCGATATTATTCGCAAGAATTGTTTCAAATTTGGTATTTGACGTTCAAAATGGATATTACAGCCTAAGACAGAAAATTGTCCGTGCAGGTTCACGTGTTCGTATAACCCCCATATAACGGTACCTCCCGATGTTCGGTATTTTGATTATTTTAGCGACATTATTCGCCGGAATTGTTTCAAATTTGGTATTTGAGGTTCATAATGGATGCAACAGCCTAAGATAGAAAATTGTCTGTGCAGGTTCACGTCTCCGTTTAACACCCATATAACGGTACCTCCCGATATTCGGTATTTTGATGATTTTAGCGCCATTATTCACCGGAATTGTTTCAATTTTTTTATTTGAAGTTCATAAAGAATAGAACAGCCTATGACAGAAAATTGTCTGTGCAGGTCCACATTCGGTATAGCCCTCATATAATAGTACCTCCCTATATATTTATACCCACCACCATAGTATGGAGGGTATATTAAGTTTGTCATTCCGTTTGTAACGCATCCAAATATACATTTTAGAACCCACAAAATATATATTCTTGATCAACATTAAATTATATTAAAATCACACTAGCTTCCGAACGAAATGAAGTAGATTGACACAATTTTACTCAAATGTTTTGGTATTGAAAATGGGCTATGTAGGTCTACGTCTTCGTATGGCCCCCATTAACGGTACCTGCCGATATTCGGTATTTTGATGATTTTAGCGGCATTATTCATCGGAATTGTTGCAAATTTGGTATATGAAGTATGTAATGGATACCGCAGCCTAAAGCAGAAAATTGTCTGCGCAGGTCCACATTTTGGTATAGCTTCTACTTCCCTCTATTGATGATTTTAGCTAGATTATTCACTTTTTTTAAGTTCCGCATTTGAATATTGTAATGGCTTATAACAAAAGTTGCCTATGCAGGTCCACGTAATCGCTTGGACTCTAATATGACGGAAACCTTTGGTATTTTTAAGATTTTATCAGAATTTTTAACAAATTTTATTGTTTGGAAAATTGCAAAATTCGTTCCAAACTGTGGAGGGTATTCAAAGTTCGGCCCGTCCGAACATACAGCTTTTTTACTTTTTTTTTTTTTTTGTTTTTTTTTTTTTTTATTTTAGATCTTTGTCCTAACAACATTACAGCAACGCATATTCTACAGCCAATTTAAAATACTTATTATTCGACTAGTATAAATAAAATCGCTAATTTTTTTAGTTCTTTGAGCAGAAAACTAGCTTTCTAACAACAACTAACCTAACTTGGTTCATTTCGTCGTCAACAACAACCAGCAATCAACAGTACTCGCCAATCACCAGCTCATCATCTCTTTTTATACCCTCCACCTTGGAAAGGTGGGTATATTAACTTTGTCATTCCGTTTGTAACATCCTTAAATATTCGTCGTAGACCCCATAAAGTATATATATTCATAATCAGCATAAAATTCTAAGTCGATTTAACGATGTCCGTCTGTCTGTCTGTTGAAATCACGATACAGCCCACATTATTTGACGCAAAAATTTAGCAAAACAATTTTTATTGTGTCTAGGATGGTTGGTATTGAAAATGAGATATATCGGTCCACGTTTTCGTATAGTCCCCATATAACGGTACCTCCGATATTCGGTATTTTTATTATTTTTGCCACATTTTTTCACGGATTTGTCTCAAAATTGATATTTGTTGTTCATAATGGGTCCTAGTTCGTGTGGCGAAACATTACATGTATGGGTCCACGAATTGGTATAGTCCCCATATAAAGGTACCTCCCGATATTCGGTATTTTGATGGTTTTTGTCACATTTTTGCACTAATCTGTCAAAAAATTGGTATTTGTGGGTCGTAATGGGTCCTAGTTCGTGTGGCGAAACATTGCATGTATGGGTCCACGTTTTGGTATAGCCCCCATATAAAGGTACCTCCCGATATTTGGTATTTTTATTATTTTTGCCACATTTTTTCACGGATTTGTCTCAAAATTGATATTTGTTGTTCATAATGGGTCCTAGTTCGTGTGGCGAAACATTGCATGTATGGGTCCATGATTTGGTATAGCCCCCATATAACGGTACGTCCCGATATTCGGTATTATGATGGTTTTTACCACAATTTTTCACTGATTTGTCTTAAAAATGGTATTTGTTTGCCAGAATGAGTCCTAGTTCGTGCGGCGAATCATTGTATGTATAGGTCTACGTTTTGGTATAGTCCCCATATAACGGTACCTTCCAATATTCGGTATTTTGAGGATTTTTGACACATTTCTTCACGGATATGTCTAAAAGTTAGTAGTTGTAGATCATAATGGGTCCCAGTTCGTGTGGCGAGTCATTGTAATTATAGGTCCACGTTTTGGTATAGCCCCCATATAACGGTACCTCCCGATATTCGGTAATTTGATGATTTTTGCGACATTTTTTCACGGATTTGTCTGAAAATTGGTATTTGTAGGTCATAATGAGTTCTTGCTCCTTTGGCGAAACACTGCATGTGTAGGTCAACGATTTGGAATAGCCCCCATATAACGGTACCTCCCGATATTCGGCATGTTAATGGTTTTGCCACATTTCTTCTAATGTTTCCTTTACCCTAAGGTGGAGGGTATAAAAGATTGGCCCGGCCGAACTTAATGTTTTTTACTTGTTTTTTCTAAGAACATCGCCATCATTACTGAAAGGAACGTACCATCATTTTCACACGCATTTATTTTTTAAAAACGATACAAAAATAACAAAGTGATTTACTGCCGTCGTTCACAATAAGTGTCCGTCGGTAATTTGTTTGTTTGTAATTTCCATTAGTCCGGTTTTCTTGCTGTGAATAGTAATTATCTTCAAGAATATTAAAATCATAATATATTTACATTCTTTCACTTTTTTTTATAAACAGACGTAAAAAGTGTTATGCAAATAAATAATCAGAGATCTATGATCTTCGTTGTTGTTATGGGGTCTTTTGTGTCTATCAACACAAACATATAATTGATGTATGCTTTGTGGTTGACTGATTTTAAATAGGCAGTCAGTAACCACCCAAACATAGAGCAGACCTGATACAGTTCATTCAAAAAGCGAAAATTTATTTTAATTTCTTCAAATTTGACAATATTTTGTTGGAAATTGGTCGTTTTGTTACGGAATATATCCTACACTCGTTTGTTTTGTTCTTAATTATAATACTATCCGTTACTGATCCCTTTTTTGTAAGGGATGTAATTTTGGAAAACATAACACTCAAGGAAAGGGAAATAAGCATCCAAACATTTTTGCTAGCACAAGCAAACTGCGAACCCTTCCTGGTACATTACCCACAAAGTGACAAGATTTTTATCATAAATTGCGAAACAACTCAGCGATTATTTACAACATGCTATATCTAAATATGTGTCTCTCATCCAGAATCCCGAGATGAATATGGAATTTATGACTTCCCATAAATATGTTCGATTTTCTCATATATATACAAGTTACCGAAATAAACATTCGTCGCTGAGAAATACTTGGTTAGCATTTTCCCACAATAAATGACTGTAAGTGCATCGTCGACACATTTTGAAAAAGCACCACCATGAAATGAAAGACAAAACTAAAACTCGACAGTCTTCCATCGAAACTCAAACTTAAAACAAGCAGCACCAACAAGTAAAGGAACTTGAGCAGCAACAACAACAATAACAACAACATTCAACAATCAACATTAATAATAATTAATAATTTTAATAACTAATACTTAAGAAACAACAACAATTAATATTACTCTAATAATTTTAGTGAAACGCTTAATACTTAATAAATAATAATTAAATAAAGATAATCAAGAAGTTAAAACAAATAAAAATAATAAAATAATCCATGTAAGTAGAGTAATCATTCCTCAAGAGAAAAAAAAACTTAAAAAAAGTGATCGAATTATGAACGCCGAACAAATCAAACAAATTGTGGATGCTGCTGTAAGTGCAGCACTCCAAGGGCAGCGTGCCATTATAGACTCAGAAAATAAAGCGTTAAAGATCAAATTAGTGAACTGACGAGGAAAATATGTGTTATGCAAACTCCGTCGTCATCCGTAGAGACGTACGAAGAAATTAAAATCACCAGCTCGGTCGGTACGGATAACCTCGATGCTGTGAAATCTCTTCCAGAGTTTAATGGAACAAGGGAAAAGTACGTATCATGGCGGGCCGCAGCAAAAGCTGTACATAAGATTCATGAAAATACCGTGGGGACGGCAAGGTATTATCAGGCGGTTCTGATAATAAGAAATAAAATTGTTGGCAATGCTAATGACGTCTTAGCATCATTCAACACAGTTTTAAATTTTAAAGCAATAATTGCACGGCTTGATTTTACTTACGCTGATAAAAGACCCATATACTTAATCGAACAGGAACTGTCCACATTAAGACAGGGGGAATTGTCAATTTCAGAATTTTATAGTGAAGTAGAAAAAAGAGTGGCTATGTTAGTGAATAAAACTACAATGACATACGGGGAAAATACGCAACTGACTATTAACCTTAATACAAAATACAGACAAGATGGTCTGCGCATTTTTATTTCAGGATTAAAAAAACCACTTTGTAACATTCTGTTTTCGTTTCGTCCCGAGGACATGGCCACAGCATTGGCCCTCGCACAAGAAGTTGAGGCAAATCATCAACGATATGTCTTTGCAAATAGCTTCGCCAAGAGAAATGAGATGACGGATAGCACGAGTCAACCGTATAGACTTTCTTCGAAAACTCAAGGTACAGTGAATAATCAGCAAAAATCAGAACCCATGGATATAGATCCATATTCATCAAAATTTAGATACAGCCAACGTTCAAACTCTCAAGCTCTTTATGTGACACCGAAACCTGATAGTTCTAACAAGGTGTTATACGGAGGCGATGAGTCAAGAAACATTAATAATTTACCACCAAAAGCTGAAAAACGTTATCTAGATTCTGGTAGATTTTCTAATGGCTATGTTCAAAAATGGCAGAGATTGAACCATATTGAAGAAACTCGTTCCAATAATGAAACTTGCGATAGAAATAATGAAGTATTCGCAGATGAGAATAGGCAACTAGACGAGGACACTTATGAGGTGTTGGCATGTGAGGCTGACGAAGACATCGAAGAGCTTAATTTTTTAGGCAAGAGTCCCTGCTTCCTTGGATCCCAAGGGTGATTGCAGGCAAAACAAGAAAATTTTTAATAGATACTGGCACCTCCAAAAACTACATTAAGCCATTCAACGGACTCCAGGGAGTGACATCAGTTAATCGACCATTTTTGGTAAAATCAATTCATTATACAAACAGAATTAAGGAGAAGGTCCGAACAAACATATTTGGAATATTTACTGATTTTTTTGTTTTTCCTAGTTTGGAGACGTTTGATGGGATAATCGGAGTCGACATTTTAAAAACTTTGAACGCATCAATAGACCTGGGAAAATCGAATTTTTTTATGCAAATAACGTCGAACCACTTTACTATGATTCCTGTAAAGATGTTAATTATTTAGAACTAAATTCTTTAGCAGTTCCATTAGGTATTAGAGGAAAATTTAATGATATGATTCAAAGAAATATTAAAGCATTTGCGGATCCTGACGAAGCACTTGCTTATAATACTAATGTAATTGCTAATATTAGAACTACCGGAACCGGTTTACTCGAGGCTTTACCCCTACCCATTGGATGTAAGTGATTTTGTCAAAAACGAAGTTGAGAATTTACTAGCCAACGGTATTATTAGACCGTCACGATCTCCTTACAGCAACCCAATGTGGGTGGTTGATAAAAAAGGAGTAGACGAATTTGGTTGCCCAAACAAACGTCTGGTTATTGACTTCCGTAAACTAAATGACAAAACCATTAGCGACAAATAACCTATACCAGACATAACAGAGATTTTGTCTAATTTAGGTGGGGCCAAGTATTTTACAACCCTAGACCTAAAATCCGGTTTCCATCAAATAGAGCTAGCTGAGCGGGACAGAGAAAAAACAGCATTCTCCGTGAGAAATGGAAAATACGAGTTTTGTCGTTTGCCATTTGGCTTAAAAAACGCAGCTAGTATTTTTCAGCGTGCCATTGATAATGTTCTACGAGAACATATCGGGAAGTGTTGTTTCGTCTATATTGATGATGTAATTATCTTCCCGACGTCTGAGGAAAATCATATTCGGGATGTGGAATCAGTTCTAAAAAGTCTTTTAGAGGCAAATATGAAAGTTTCAGCGGAAAAATCGAAATTTTTCAGACAAGAAACAGAATATCTCGGATTTATGGTAACAACAAATGGCATAACAACCTGTGCTGATAAAGTAAATGCTATGAAAAATTTTCCACAACCCACAACGCTACGTGGGGTTCGTTCCTTTTTAGGTTTAGCAGGGTACTACAGATGTTTTATTAAGGAGGAGAATTTGGCAATGTCTCTGCGTCTCAGTCAAAGAAAATAAAAATTACTCTGAACGATGAACAAATCTATGCATTTAATGCATTAAAAAATATTTTGATATCGGAAGATGTGTTATTAAACTATCCTGATTTCAAAAAACCATTTGACTTGACAACTGATGCTTCTTCGCACGCTATCGGAGCTGTTTTATCCCAGGGTAGAAGACCGATTACAATGATATCGCGGACACTGTCTGATGCCGAAGAGAATTATGCTACAAACGAACGTGAACTTCTTGCAATAGTTTGGGCTTTAAAAACTCTCCGGAACTACTTGTATGGCGTTCAAGACATTCGTGTTTTTACCGATCACAAACCTTTAACATTTGCTGTATCCAATAAAAATCCTAACAATAGGATTAGGCATTTGAAGGCTTTCGTGGATGAATGCAATGCCAAGGTCTTTTATAAGCCAGGCAAAGATAATGTTGTAGCAGACGCTCTTTCCAGGCAGCAAATTAACAACTTGAGCGACAATTCCAGTGTTATAACCGAAGCGACAGTTCACAGTGAAGCTTCATTTACAAACACAATATTATCGGTAGTCAAACCTGTAAATTGTTTTCGGAATCAAATCATAATTGAGGAAGGAACTGTAAAAGGTGTGAAATGTTATATCATGTTTGGGAAGAAAACTCGATATTTTATTACTTTTGAAAATGACAGAGACTTATTTGAGATGTTGCAACAAGTTGTGAAGCCAGATGTTGTAAACGCAATTCATTGCGATCTACCAACGTTGGCAAGAATTCAACATAAGTTAATTGAGCTTTTTCCAGGTGTTAAATTCAGATATTCGAAATCATTTGTCACCGATATCACGAACCTGAATGATCAAAAAGAAATCATTGCGGCAGAACACAACAGAGCACACAGAGCTGCGCAGGAAAATATTAAACATATTTTAGAGGAGAGCCTGTGCGTGTGGCAAAACATTGCATGTATAGGTCCACGTTTTGGTATAGCCCCCATATAAAGGTACCTCCCGATATTCGGTATTTTTATTATTTTTGCCACATTTTTTCACGGATTTGTCTCAAAAGTGATATTTGTTGTTCATAATGGGTCCTAGTTCGTGTGGTGAAACATTACATGTATGGGTCCACGATTTGGTATAGTCCCCATATAAAGGTACCTCCCGATATTCGGTATTTTGATGGTTTTTGTCACATTTTTGCACTAATTTGTCAAAAAATTGGTATTTGTGGGTCGTAATGGGTCCTAGTTCGTGTGGCGAAACATTGCATGTATAGGTCCACGTTTTGGTATAGCCCCCATATAAAGGTACCTCCCGATATTCGGTATTTTTTATTATTTTTGCCACATTTTTTCACGGATTTGTCTCAAAATTGATATTTGTTGTTCATAATGGGTCCTAGTTCGTGTGGCGAAACATTGCATGTATGGGTCCATGATTTGGTATAGCCCCCATATAACGGTACGTCCCGATATTCGGTATTATGATGGTTTTTACCACAATTTTTCACTGATTTGTCTTAAAAATGGTATTTGTTTGCCAGAATGAGTCCTAGTTCGTGCGGCGAATCATTGTATGTATAGGTCTACGTTTTGGTATAGTCCCCATATAACGGTACCTTCCAATATTCGGTATTTTGAGGATTTTTGACACATTTCTTCACGGATATGTCTAAAAATTAGTAGTTGTAGATCATAATGGGTCCCAGTTCGTGTGGCGAGTCATTGTAATTATAGGTCCACGTTTTGGTATAGCCCCCATATAACGGTACCTCCCGATATTCGGTAATTTGATGATTTTTGCGACATTTTTTCACGGATTTGTCTGAAAATTGGTATTTGTAGGTCATAATGGGTTCTTGCTCCTTTGGCGAAACACTGCATGTGTAGGTCAACGATTTGGAATAGCCCCCATATAACGGTACCTCCCGATATTCGGCATGTTAATGGTTTTGCCACATTTCTTCTAATGTTTCCTTTACCCTAAGGTGGAGGGTATTAAAAGTTTGGCCCGGCCGAACTTAATGTTTTTTACTTGTTTTTTTCTAAGAACATCGCCATCATTACTGAAAGGAACGTACCATCATTTTCACACGCATTTATTTTTTAAAAACGATACAAAAATAACAAAGTGATTTACTGCCGTCGTTCACAATAAGTGTCCGTCGGTAATTTGTTTGTTTGTAATTTCCATTAGTCCGGTTTTCTTGCTGTGAGTAGTAATTATCTTCAAGAATATTAAAATCATAATATATTTACATTCTTTCACTTTTTTTTATAAACAGACGTAAAAAGTGTTATGCAAATAAATAATCAGAGATCTATGATCTTCGTTGTTGTTATGGGGTCTTTTGTGTCTATCAACACAAACATATAATTGATGTATGCTTTGTGGTTGACTGATTTTAAATAGGCAGTCAGTAACCACCCAAACATAGAGCAGACCTGATACAGTTCATTCGAAAAAGCGAAAATTTATTTTAATTTCTTCAAATTTGACAACATTTTGTTGGAAATTGGTCGTTTTGTTACGGAATATATCCTACACTCGTTTGTTTTGTTCTTAATTATAATACTATCCGTTACTGATCCCTTTTTTGTAAGGGATGTAATTTTGGAAAACATAACACTCAAGGAAAGGGAAATAAGCATCCAAACATTTTTGCTAGCACAAGCAAACTGCGAACCCTTCCTGGTACATTACCCACAAAGTGACAAGATTTTTATCATAAATTGCGAAACAACTCAGCGATTATTTACAACATGCTATATCTAAATATGTGTCTCTCATCCAGAATCCCGAGATGAATATGGAATTTATGACTTCCCATAAATATGTTCGATTTTCTCATATATATACAAGTTACCGAAATAAACATTCGTCGCTGAGAAATGCTTGGTTAGCATTTTCCCACAATAAATGACTGTAAGTGCATCGTCGACACATTTTGAAAAAGCACCACCATGAAATGAAAGACAAAACTAAAACTCGACAGTCTTCCATCGAAACTCAAACTTAAAACAAGCAGCACCAACAAGTAAAGGAACTTGAGCAGCAACAACAACAATAACAACAACATTCAACAATCAACATTAATAATAATTAATAATTTTAATAACTAATACTTAAGAAACAACAACAATTAATATTTCTCTAATAATTTTAGTGAAACGCTTAATACTTAATAAATAATAATTAAATAAAGATAATCAAGAAGTTAAAACAAATAAAAATAATAAAATAATCCATGTAAGTAGAGTAATCATTCCTCAAGAGAAAAAAAAAACTTAAAAAAAGTGATCGAATTATGAACGCCGAACAAATCAAACAAATTGTGGATGCTGCTGTAAGTGCTGCACTCCAAGGGCAGCGTGCCATTATAGACTCAGAAAATAAAGCGTTAAAGATCAAATTAGTGAACTGACGAGGAAAATATGTGTTATGCAAACTCCGTCGTCATCCGTAGAGACGTACGAAGAAATTAAAATCACCAGCTCGGTCGGTACGGATAACCTCGATGCTGTGAAATCTCTTCCAGAGTTTAATGGAACAAGGGAAAAGTACGTATCATGGCGGGCCGCAGCAAAAGCTGTACATAAGATTCATGAAAATACCGTGGGGACGGCAAGGTATTATCAGGCTGTTCTGATAATAAGAAATAAAATTGTTGGCAATGCTAATGACGTCTTAGCATCATTCAACACAGTCTTAAATTTTAAAGCAATAATTGCACGCCTTGATTTTACTTACGCTGATAAAAGACCCATATACTTAATCGAACAGGAACTGTCCACATTAAGACAGGGGGAATTGTCAATTTCAGAATTTTATAGTGAAGTAGAAAAAAGAGTGGCTATGTTAGTGAATAAAACTACAATGACATACGGGGAAAATACGCAACTGACTATTAACCTTAATACAAAATACAGACAAGATGGTCTGCGCATTTTTATTTCAGGATTAAAAAAACCACTTTGTGACATTCTGTTTTCGTTTCGTCCCGAGGACATGGCCACAGCATTGGCCCTCGCACAAGAAGTTGAGGCAAATCATCAACGATATGTCTTTGCAAATAGCTTCGCCAAGAGAAATGAGATGAAGGATAGCAAGAGTCAACCGTATAGACTTTCTTCGAAAACTCAAGGTACAGTGAATAATCAGCAAAAATCAGAACCCATGGATATAGATCCATCTTCATCAAAATTTAGATACAGCCAAAGTTCAAACTCTCAAGCTCCTTATGTGACACCGAAACCTGATAGTTCTAACAAGGTGTTATACGGAGGCGATGAATCAAGAAACATTAATAATTTACCACCAAAAGCTGAAAAACGTTATCTAGATTCTGGTAGATTTTCTAATGGCAATGTTCAAAAATGGCAGAGATTGAACCATATTGAAGAAACTCGTTCCAATAATGAAACTTGCGATAGAAATAATGAAGTATTCGCAGATGAGAATAGGCAACTAGACGAGGACACTTATGAGGTGTTGGCATGTGAGGCTGACGAAGACATCGAAGAGCTTAATTTTTTAGGCAAGAGTCCCTCCTTCCTTGGATCCCAAGGGTGATTGCAGGCAAAACAAGAAAAATTTTAATAGATACTGGCACCTCCAAAAACTACATTAAGCCATTCAACGGACTCCAGGGAGTGACATCAGTTAATCGACCATTTTTGGTAAAATCAATTCATAATACAAACAGAATTAAGGAGAAGGTCCGAACAAACATATTTGGAATATTTACTGATTTTTTTGTTCTTCCTAGTTTGGAGACGTTTGATGGGATAATCGTAGTCGACATTTTAAAAACTTTGAACGCATCAATAGACCTGGGAAAATCGAATTTTTTTATGCAAATAACGTCGGACCACTTTACTATGATTCCTGTAAAGATGTTAATTATTTAGAACTAAATTCTTTAGCAGTTCCATTAGGTATTAGAGGAAAATTTAATGATATGATTCAAAGAAATATTAAAGCATTTGCGGATCCTGACGAAGCACTTGCTTATAATACTAATGTAATTGCTAATATTAGAACTACCGGAACCGGTTTACTCGAGGCTTTACCCCTACCCATTGGATGTAAGTGATTTTGTCAAAAACGAAGTTGAGAATTTACTAGCCAACGGTATTATTAGACCGTCACGATCTCCTTACAGCAACCCAATGTGGGTGGTTGATAAAAAAGGAGTAGACGAATTTGGTTGCCCAAACAAACGTCTGGTTATTGACTTCCGTAAACTAAATGACAAAACCATTAGCGACAAATAACCTATACCAGACATAACAGAGATTTTGTCTAATTTAGGTGGGGCCAAGTATTTTACAACCCTAGACCTAAAATCCGGTTTCCATCAAATAGAGCTAGCTGAGCGGGACAGAGAAAAAACAGCATTCTCCGTGAGAAATGGAAAATACGAGTTTTGTCGTTTGCCATTTGGCTTAAAAAACGCAGCTAGTATTTTTCAGCGTGCCATTGATGATGTTCTACGAGAACATATCGGAAAGTGTTGTTTCGTCTATATTGATGATGTAATTATCTTCCCGACGTCCGAGGAAAATCATATTCGGGATGTGGAATCAGTTCTAAAAAGTCTTTTAGAGGCAAATATGAAAGTTTCAGCGGAAAAATCGAAATTTTTCAGACAAGAAACAGAATATCTCGGATTTATGGTAACAACAAATGGCATAACAACCTGTGCTGATAAAGTAAATGCTATGAAAAATTTTCCACAACCCACAACGCTACGTGGGGTTCGTTCCTTTTTAGGTTTAGCAGGGTACTACAGATGTTTTATTAAGGAGGAGAATTTGGCAATGTCTCTGCGTCTCAGTCAAAGAAAATAAAAATTACTCTGAACGATGAACAAATCTATGCATTTAATGCATTAAAAAATATTTTGATATCGGAAGATGTGTTATTAAACTATCCTGATTTCAAAAAACCATTTGACTTGACAACTGATGCTTCTTCGCACGCTATCGGAGCTGTTTTATCCCAGGGTAGAAGACCGATTACAATGATATCGCGGACACTGTCTGATGCCGAAGAGAATTATGCTACAAACGAACGTGAACTTCTTGCAATAGTTTGGGCTTTAAAAACTCTCCGGAACTACTTGTATGGCGTTCAAGACATTCGTGTTTTTACCGATCACAAACCTTTAACATTTGCTGTATCCAATAAAAATCCTAACAATAGGATTAGGCATTTGAAGGCTTTCGTGGATGAATGCAATGCCAAGGTCTTTTATAAGCCAGGCAAAGATAATGTTGTAGCAGACGCTCTTTCCAGGCAGCAAATTAACAACTTGAGCGACAATTCCAGTGTTATAACCGAAGCGACAGTTCACAGTGAAGCTTCATTTACAAACACAATATTATCGGTAGTCAAACCTGTAAATTGTTTTCGGAATCAAATCATAATTGAGGAAGGAACTGTAAAAGGTGTGAAATGTTATATCATGTTACTTTTGAAAATGACAGAGACTTATTTGAGATGTTGCAACAAGTTGTGAAGCCAGATGTTGTAAACGCAATTAATTGCGATCTACCAACGTTGGCAAGAATTCAACATAAGTTAATTGAGCTTTTTCCAGGTGTTAAATTCAGATATTCGAAATCATTTGTCACCGATATCACGAACCTGAATGATCAAAAAGAAATCATTGCGGCAGAACACAACAGAGCACACAGAGCTGCGCAGGAAAATATTAAACATATTTTAGAGGAGAGCCTGTGCGTGTGGCAAAACATTGCATGTATAGGTCCACGTTTTGGTATAGCCCCCATATAAAGGTACCTCCCGATATTCGGTATTTTTATTATTTTTGCCACATTGTTTCACGGATTTGTCTCAAAAGTGATATTTGTTGTTCATAATGGGTCCTAGTTCGTGTGGTGAAACATTACATGTATGGGTCCACGATTTGGTATAGTCCCCATATAAAGGTACCTCCCGATATTCGGTATTTTGATGGTTTTTGTCACATTTTTGTACTAATTTGTCAAAAAATTGGTATTTGTGGGTCGTAATGGGTCCTAGTTCGTGTGGCGAAACATTGCATGTATAGGTCCACGTTTTGGTATAGCCCCCATATAAAGGTACCTCCCGATATTTGGTATTTTTATTATTTTTGCCACATTTTTTCACGAATTTGTCTCAAAATTGATGTTTGTTGTTCATAATGGGTCCTAGTTCGTGTGGCGAAACATTGCATGTATAGGTCCACGTTTTGGTATAGCCCCCATATAAAGGTACCTCCCGATATTCGGTATTTTTTATTATTTTTGCCACATTTTTTCACGGATTTGTCTCAAAATTGATATTTGTTGTTCATAATGGGTCCTAGTTCGTGTGGCGAAACATTGCATGTATGGGTCCATGATTTGGTATAGCCCCCATATAACGGTACGTCCCGATATTCGGTATTATGATGGTTTTTACCACAATTTTTCACTGATTTGTCTTAAAAATGGTATTTGTTTGCCAGAATGAGTCCTAGTTCGTGCGGCGAATCATTGTATGTATAGGTCTACGTTTTGGTATAGTCCCCATATAACGGTACCTTCCAATATTCGGTATTTTGAGGATTTTTGACACATTTCTTCACGGATATGTCTAAAAATTAGTAGTTGTAGATCATAATGGGTCCCAGTTCGTGTGGCGAGTCATTGTAATTATAGGTCCACGTTTTGGTATAGCCCCCATATAACGGTACCTCCCGATATTCGGTAATTTGATGATTTTTGCGACATTTTTTCACGGATTTGTCTGAAAATTGGTATTTGTAGGTCATAATGGGTTCTTGCTCCTTTGGCGAAACACTGCATGTGTAGGTCAACGATTTGGAATAGCCCCCATATAACGGTACCTCCCGATATTCGGCATGTTAATGGTTTTGCCACATTTCTTCTAATGTTTCCTTTACCCTAAGGTGGAGGGTATTAAAAGTTTGGCCCGGCCGAACTTAATGTTTTTTACTTGTTTTTTTCTAAGAACATCGCCATCATTACTGAAAGGAACGTACCATCATTTTCACACGCATTTATTTTTTAAAAACGATACAAAAATAACAAAGTGATTTACTGCCGTCGTTCACAATAAGTGTCCGTCGGTAATTTGTTTGTTTGTAATTTCCATTAGTCCGGTTTTCTTGCTGTGAGTAGTAATTATCTTCAAGAATATTAAAATCATAATATATTTACATTCTTTCACTTTTTTTTATAAACAGACGTAAAAAGTGTTATGCAAATAAATAATCAGAGATCTATGATCTTCGTTGTTGTTATGGGGTCTTTTGTGTCTATCAACACAAACATATAATTGATGTATGCTTTGTGGTTGACTGATTTTAAATAGGCAGTCAGTAACCACCCAAACATAGAGCAGACCTGATACAGTTCATTCGAAAAAGCGAAAATTTATTTTAATTTCTTCAAATTTGACAACATTTTGTTGGAAATTGGTCGTTTTGTTACGGAATATATCCTACACTCGTTTGTTTTGTTCTTAATTATAATACTATCCGTTACTGATCCCTTTTTTGTAAGGGATGTAATTTTGGAAAACATAACACTCAAGGAAAGGGAAATAAGCATCCAAACATTTTTGCTAGCACAAGCAAACTGCGAACCCTTCCTGGTACATTACCCACAAAGTGACAAGATTTTTATCATAAATTGCGAAACAACTCAGCGATTATTTACAACATGCTATATCTAAATATGTGTCTCTCATCCAGAATCCCGAGATGAATATGGAATTTATGACTTCCCATAAATATGTTCGATTTTCTCATATATATACAAGTTACCGAAATAAACATTCGTCGCTGAGAAATGCTTGGTTAGCATTTTCCCACAATAAATGACTGTAAGTGCATCGTCGACACATTTTGAAAAAGCACCACCATGAAATGAAAGACAAAACTAAAACTCGACAGTCTTCCATCGAAACTCAAACTTAAAACAAGCAGCACCAACAAGTAAAGGAACTTGAGCAGCAACAACAACAATAACAACAACATTCAACAATCAACATTAATAATAATTAATAATTTTAATAACTAATACTTAAGAAACAACAACAATTAATATTACTCTAATAATTTTAGTGAAACGCTTAATACTTAATAAATAATAATTAAATAAAGATAATCAAGAAGTTAAAACAAATAAAAATAATAAAATAATCCATGTAAGTAGAGTAATCATTCCTCAAGAGAAAAAAAAAACTTAAAAAAAGTGATCGAATTATGAACGCCGAACAAATCAAACAAATTGTGGATGCTGCTGTAAGTGCAGCACTCCAAGGGCAGCGTGCCATTATAGACTCAGAAAATAAAGCGTTAAAGATCAAATTAGTGAACTGACGAGGAAAATATGTGTTATGCAAACTCCGTCGTCATCCGTAGAGACGTACGAAGAAATTAAAATCACCAGCTCGGTCGGTACGGATAACCTCGATGCTGTGAAATCTCTTCCAGAGTTTAATGGAACAAGGGAAAAGTACGTATCATGGCGGGCCGCAGCAAAAGCTGTACATAAGATTCATGAAAATACCGTGGGGACGGCAAGGTATTATCAGGCTGTTCTGATAATAAGAAATAAAATTGTTGGCAATGCTAATGACGTCTTAGCATCATTCAACACAGTTTTAAATTTTAAAGCAATAATTGCACGGCTTGATTTTACTTATGCTGATAAAAGACCCATATACTTAATCGAACAGGAACTGTCCACATTAAGACAGGGGGAATTGTCAATTTCAGAATTTTATAGTGAAGTAGAAAAAAGAGTGGCTATGTTAGTGAATAAAACTACAATGACATACGGGGAAAATACGCAACTGACTATTAACCTTAATACAAAATACAGACAAGATGGTCTGCGCATTTTTATTTCAGGATTAAAAAAACCACTTTGTGACATTCTGTTTTCGTTTCGTCCCGAGGACATGGCCACAGCATTGGCCCTCGCACAAGAAGTTGAGGCAAATCATCAACGATATGTCTTTGCAAATAGCTTCGCCAAGAGAAATGAGATGAAGGATAGCAAGAGTCAACCGTATAGACTTTCTTCGAAAACTCAAGGTACAGTGAATAATCAGCAAAAATCAGAACCCATGGATATAGATCCATCTTCATCAAAATTTAGATACAGCCAAAGTTCAAACTCTCAAGCTCCTTATGTGACACCGAAACCTGATAGTTCTAACAAGGTGTTATACGGAGGCGATGAATCAAGAAACATTAATAATTTACCACCAAAAGCTGAAAAACGTTATCTAGATTCTGGTAGATTTTCTAATGGCAATGTTCAAAAATGGCAGAGATTGAACCATATTGAAGAAACTCGTTCCAATAATGAAACTTGCGATAGAAATAATGAAGTATTCGCAGATGAGAATAGGCAACTAGACGAGGACACTTATGAGGTGTTGGCATGTGAGGCTGACGAAGACATCGAAGAGCTTAATTTTTTAGGCAAGAGTCCCTGCTTCCTTGGATCCCAAGGGTGATTGCAGGCAAAACAAGAAAATTTTTAATAGATACTGGCACCTCCAAAAACTACATTAAGCCATTCAACGGACTCCAGGGAGTGACATCAGTTAATCGACCATTTTTGGTAAAATCAATTCATAATACAAACAGAATTAAGGAGAAGGTCCGAACAAACATATTTGGAATATTTACTGATTTTTTTGTTCTTCCTAGTTTGGAGACGTTTGATGGGATAATCGTAGTCGACATTTTAAAAACTTTGAACGCATCAATAGACCTGGGAAAATCGAATTTTTTTATGCAAATAACGTCGAACCACTTTACTATGATTCCTGTAAAGATGTTAATTATTTAGAACTAAATTCTTTAGCAGTTCCATTAGGTATTAGAGGAAAATTTAATGATATGATTCAAAGAAATATTAAAGCATTTGCGGATCCTGACGAAGCACTTGCTTATAATACTAATGTAATTGCTAATATTAGAACTACCGGAACCGGTTTACTCGAGGCTTTACCCCTACCCATTGGATGTAAGTGATTTTGTCAAAAACGAAGTTGAGAATTTACTAGCCAACGGTATTATTAGACCGTCACGATCTCCTTACAGCAACCCAATGTGGGTGGCTGATAAAAAAGGAGTAGACGAATTTGGTTGCCCAAACAAACGTCTGGTTATTGACTTCCGTAAACTAAATGACAAAACCATTAGCGACAAATAACCTATACCAGACATAACAGAGATTTTGTCTAATTTAGGTGGGGCCAAGTATTTTACAACCCTAGACCTAAAATCCGGTTTCCATCAAATAGAGCTAGCTGAGCGGGACAGAGAAAAAACAGCATTCTCCGTGAGAAATGGAAAATACGAGTTTTGTCGTTTGCCATTTGGCTTAAAAAACGCAGCTAGTATTTTTCAGCGTGCCATTGATGATGTTCTACGAGAACATATCGGGAAGTGTTGTTTCGTCTATATTGATGATGTAATTATCTTCCCGACGTCCGAGGAAAATCATATTCGGGATGTGGAATCAGTTCTAAATAGTCTTTTAGAGGCAAATATGAAAGTTTCAGCGGAAAAATCGAAATTTTTCAGACAAGAAACAGAATATCTCGGATTTATGGTAACAACAAATGGCATAACAACCTGTGCTGATAAAGTAAATGCTATGAAAAATTTTCCACAACCCACAACGCTACGTGGGGTTCGTCCCTTTTTAGGTTTAGCAGGGTACTACAGATGTTTTATTAAGGAGGAGAATTTGGCAATGTCTCTGCGTCTCAGTCAAAGAAAATAAAAATTACTCTGAATGATGAACAAATCTATGCATTTAATGCATTAAAAAATATTTTGATATCGGAAGATGTGTTATTAAACTATCCTGATTTCAAAAAACCATTTGACTTGACAACTGATGCTTCTTCGCACGCTATCGGAGCTGTTTTATCCCAGGGTAGAAGACCGATTACAATGATATCGCGGACACTGTCTGATGTCGAAGAGAATTATGCTACAAACGAAGGTGAGCTTCCTGCAATAGTTTGGGCTTTAAAAACTCTCCGGAACTACTTGTATGGCGTTCAAGACATTCGTGTTTTTACCGATCACAAACCTTTAACATTTGCTGTATCCAATAAAAATCCTAACAATAGGATTAGGCATTTGAAGGCTTTCGTGGATGAATGCAATGCCAAGGTCTTTTATAAGCCAGGCAAAGATGATGTTGTAGCAGACGCTCTTTCCAGGCAGCAAATTAACAACTTGAGCGACAATTCCAGTGTTATAACCGAAGCGACAGTTCACAGTGAAGCTTCATTTACAAACACAATATTATCGGTAGTCAAACCTGTAAATTGTTTTCGGAATCAAATCATAATTGAGGAAGGAACTGTAAAAGGTGTGAAATGTTATATCATGTTTGGGAAGAAAACTTGATATTTTATTACTTTTGAAAATGACAGAGACTTATTTGAGATGTTGCAACAAGTTGTGAAGCCAGATGTTGTAAACGCAATTCATTGCGATCTACCAACGTTGGCAAGAATTCAACATAAGTTAATTGAGCTTTTTCCAGGTGTTAAATTCAGATATTCGAAATCATTTGTCACCGATATCACGAACCTGAATGATCAAAAAGAAATCATTGCGGCAGAACACAACAGAGCACACAGAGCTGCGCAGGAAAATATTAAACATATTTTAGAGGATTATTTTTTTCAAAAATGGGTAAAAAAGCCAAAGAATTCGTAACAAACTGCCGAATTTGTTTGCAATCAAAATATAATCGACAAACTACCAAATATCAGATAGCTCAAACTCCCATCCCAACAAAGTGTGGAGAAATCCTCCACATTGACATTTATTCCACGGATTCTAAACACTTTCTCACATGCATTGACAAGTTCTCTAAATTTGCTGTAGTTCAGCCACTAAGATCGAGAACTATAGTAGACGTACAGCCTCTACTCCTCCAGATTCTAAATTTGTATTCTAATACAACGACTATTTACTGTGACAACGAAAAGGCATTCAATTCAAACACAATAAAGTCGATGTTGAAGAATATGTTCAACATTGAAATTGTAAATGCGCCTCCATTACATAGTACTTCTAACGGACAGGTGGAACGTTTACATAGCACCCTTACCGAAATCGCTCGCAGTCTGAAACTTGAGAGATTATTAGATGATACGGAAGAAGTTATACTCATGGCTACAATAGAGTATAACAGATCCGTACATTCAGTGATTGGGAAAAAACCTATTGAAGTATTTCGTACAAACGATTTCGACGGAGAAGTTGTAAATCGGCTTCAAGTGCTCAGCAGAAAGATCTGACACTACATAATGCAAGCCGAAGAACTCAGATATATGAATCAGGAGATAAAGTTTTGGTTAAGACCAACAAAAGATTGGGCAATAAACTTACTCCTTTATATGTCGAAAAAGATGTTCAACAAGATCTAGGAACTACTCTAATAAGAACCTAAACTGAGTTAATTATTTTTTTTCTTTTTCCTTATTTTTTCTTATCTTAGGTTGACTTTCGGATTTATAAGCCTTTTGGCACTCTCAACCGCCGAGATTCTTGACGTAATAATGCGAATTATATTCCAATTTATGATGGAAATTTTTTTCAAGAATACGGATGCATGCAATTTATTCCCGGAGTCGCATATGAAAAAATTATAAAAGCAGATTTGGACGAAATTGACAGACTATTGAATTTAGTAAATTTACACCATAGGTATAAAAGGGGATAAAATACCCTAGGGACTGTTTTCAAATACATCACTGGAACCCCAGACCATGATGATTTTGAGAAATTACAAGAAATTTCAGATCAACTTATAGACCAAAACAATAGACAAATTAACATTAACACGTCAGTGCAGCTACAAATAGATGAACTCTCTAAAAAACTTAATCAGATTTTGGCAATAGAAAAAAAAGGAATGAATTAATACGGGAAACTTGTTTGATTTATTACTATCGAGAAATAGAGCCATTATTTCTGATCTTAATGGCATAATTCTGTCACTCACTTTAGCAAAAATCGGTCTTATTAATCCGGCCATTTTGGATGCCCAAGAAATAAAACTTATTGAGACGAATGATTACTCTACCGCGGATATTTTAAGAGTATCTAATATTAAAGTTATTCAAGTAGATAACGTAATTTTTTTTTTATTAAATATCCTAAGCATAAGTCAACATGTAGAAAACTTATCATCTTCCCTGTAGCTCATAATAATAAGATTCTTCACCTTGAAGAATCAATAATTGCCGTCTGCAAAAATTTTACAATAGCCGTTAAAAATTGTACTGCAACCATCCCCACATTTTGTCTACCTTCATTGGCATCGTCATGTGCTTTGCAACTAGTGTCGGGAAAAAGAGCTATGTGTCGCACTAAATTTAACAACATACCACCCATAGTCGAAATTGATGATGGCGTTGTTGTGGTCAACGACCAAACAGTAAAAATTGAGGAAAAGGGAGAGCCACCGCTGATTTTTAGCGGAACATACTTGTTATTGTTTGAGGAAGAAGTCAAAGTCAATGGAACAATTTATAAGAATCGAAATGGCTCAGTGTCCTTAACACCAGGAATACCTAGGTCGGCTGTCGTCAACCTGACGGAGGATATAGAGGTGCTAAATATCCCTTATCTGCACCATTCGAACCTAGAAAATTTGCAGCATATTCAAAATCTTCAGCGCAAAGTTGCTGAAAACCACTATGTAAGTTTAACCTTGGTCATCTCTCTTTGTGGAGTCTTTTCTACATTTTTTGTGGTTAAACGAATTCTAAAAAAACGAAAATTAGCTGCCTTCAATAAATCTCTGCAAGCAGTAGTATCTCAAACAGCCACTGTATCCGGGGACGGCTCCAACTAAGGAGGGGAAGAGTTACCGAAATAAACATTCGTCGCTGAGAAATGCTTGGTTAGCATTTTCCCACAATAAATGACTGTAAGTGCATCGTCGACACATTTTGAAAAAGCACCACCATGAAATGAGAGACAAAACTAAAACTCGACAGTCCTCCATCGAAACTCAAACTTAAAACAAGCAGCACCAACAAGTAAAGGAACTTGAGCAGCAACAACAACAACATTCAACAATCAACATTAAAAATAATTAATAATTTTAATAACTAATACTTAAGAAACAACAAAAATTAATATTACTCTAGTAATTTTAGTGAAACGCTTACTACTTAATAAATAATAACTAAATAAAGATAATCAAGAAGTTAAAACAAATAACTTACATACAATGATGATTATATATATATATATATATATATATATATATATATATATATATATATATATATATATATATATATATATATATATATATATATATATATATATATATATATATATATATATATATATATATATATATATATATATATATATATATATAAATATATATATATATATATATATATAATCAAAATCATATATATAATCATATATATATTTTATATATATATATACTTTGTACGGTCTTAAATGTATATTTCTTATTGTTACAAACGGAATGACAAACTTAATATACACTCCACACTATACAAAAGATGCAAAGATGATGTTTGTTGACGCCACCAGCCGGAAGACCGTTTGCTACTGCTGTCCAATATCATATGCACCATATATTAAATTTATTATTCCGTTTGCAGCTCTAAAATCCATATTAATACCTGATTTTACATCGATTTACATATGCCCGTCCTTCAGTCTGTCTATTTGTAGAAATTACTCTAACATCTGAATGAAATGCAGTATGTCAATGAAATGATTATCAAATGAATTTGCAGTTACTTTCAGTAAAATAACTGAGTATGCAGTTCTATGCAGTGGTGTAGAATTCATGGAAACGTACCTCGTATCATTCTATATTTTGATGATTATTGATAGAATAGTTTTAAAAATGGTATTTATAATTATTGTTATTCGTATTTAGAGTTTAAATAAATACCACTTTTACGAGCAGAAACTGTTTATGTTCTCGTTTCATGTACGAATTACAACAAAATTATTTAATTGGCATTTATTCCCGGTGTTTCGTCGTTTCGTTAAAGTCTGGTGAGTAGCAAGTGTGAAAGGCATATTGCGATAGCGCTGTTCTTTCTTTTGTTTTTTCATGTCCGAAGTGTCTTCACTCATTCTTGAGCTTAGTGATGGCTTTGTTGTAATACCCTCCACCATTCAATGGAGGGTATCTTAACTGTGTCATCAGTTTGTAACTCCTCGAAACATTTATAATAGACCCTAAAAAGTACATATATTCTGGATCAGCGTAAACTTCTAGCAATATCCGTCTGTCTGTTTGGCGGTCTGTTGTAAGCACGCATAGAAGGCTAAAATTTTTCATACAAGCATAGTTTACCAGTAGGCAGGTTATGTTCGTAAATGGGCAATGTCGGTAGCCCCACGTCACGGTCCCGATATTCAGTATATTCAAGATATATATATATAGATATATGTATGTATATATATATATATATATATATATATATATATATATATATATATATTCTACGGTCAGCAAAAATTGTTTTGATCTCCAATATCCCCTTTTAGTTCACCACAGAGGAGAAAAATTGTACGCATTTCGAATTTTTTTTAAACCATTTTTTTTTAATTATGTCAACTTTCTTTGTATTTTTTGGTTACTTTTGGGCAATTATCTAAAGTTCATTTAAACAATTCTCCGGAGGGATTTGGTATATACACCGTTTACATTAAAAGCCATTTTATCAAATATGTACAGTGATGACGATCACGAAATCAGTTCATATCTTACAAATGTAATGACAATTTATAACGCTAACTCAAGTGAAATAGAAAACACATTGCGCTTAAGTAAAATACTTACATCATAATAACAACACGATATTTAGGGGCAACTCTGCTCGCTTACAAGTGTTTTTCTGTGTGTCGATTAACCATCTTAAATATAAATTAATTTTACCGTGTTTTTGTGTCTCTACAAGTGCTAAACAGTGAAATTCCAAATAATTGAATTTATTTAAATTCCAATTGTGTGAAGTTTTCGCGTTTCATTCAGTTTTTTCCCATTTTTTGTTATAATTATTATTTTGCGCCTAGTTTACATTGGTGTTTACATTCTTCTTTTTGATTTCTATCCTTTGTTGCTTCCATTGTGTTATTTTGTGTTTTGACGTTTGTGGCTAGTTCCCCTTTTCTGATGACTCTCCTAAAAGAAAAAAGACTTTAGTTGAAGCAAACAATCTTGGCCCAAATACCTTGGGTCTTGATAACTTAATAAGTTTAAATTCTCCAATATCGCCAATTCCCCCTCCTAATAATAATCCATCAATCGATAACGGCAAAGGCATAGACCCAACTTCTAATGCTCCCACTTCGACTGCAAGCATTAACTCTTCAAAAGGCCAAAAAGCTAAACCACCTGCAGTAGTCGTGCAGGCTCCAACTATAACTCCTACAAACTCTTCCGCGGTTGTAAATGGCGTTGATCCCTCTACTTCTAACACTCTTATCGTTGTAGAACGGGGTAAAACAGTATTTGTATCTAGACTTCACCCTGATACTTCCACTGACAACATTCGCAACTATATAAAATCAAATCTAAACGATGTAACTGATCAAGATTTAAACATCTTTAAATTTCGTTCCTCTCAACAGCGTGATATTTCGTCATTCAAAATAACTGTTCCCCCAAATTATTTAACATTATTGTTAGTAGTTCATTCTGGCCCAAAGATACCTGATCTGTAAATACCTTACCAGCGTCAAAAAACTAATTGATGTCTGTGGGATCCTCTACCAAAATGTTAGAGGATTAAATACTAAACTGAGAAACGTATTTTTTAAAAGCTTTTCTGTGAATTTAAAATAATCGCTTTTACTGAAACATGGTTAAAATCGGATGTTCTTGACACTGAGGTGTTCTCTGATAATTATCAAGTTTATAGAAAGGATCGAGTAATGAAAAAAGGAGGAGGCGTTTTGATAGCAGTTCATAATTCGATTCCTTCTGAAATGATTGATGTCTCAGCTGACCCCTGTAGTGAATTTGTCTGCGCTAAACTAAATATCACAGGTAATACCGTATTCTTAACTTGTTCTTATATTGCTCCTAATTCTGGCCTTGAAATTTATATAAACCATGCTAGTCTAATTTCTAAAGTTTCTTCTCTACTTACGGATAATTCTTCGTTAATATGTATGGGCGACTTTAACCTTCCTGGTGTTTCTTTGATCTCAGGTGAGAATATTGTAGATTATGTTCCCTCGTCATACCCAATTGGTTTTGATGCCTTTTGGGATATTATATTTCAATCCTGCTTGTACGAAGTGAATGATATTTTAAATATCAAAGATAGATTATTGGATTTAGTCTTCTCTTCGTCGTTGAATATATCGATTTCCAGATTCTCTCCCTTTGTACTTCCTGAGGACAGCTATCATCCGACGCTGTTGATAAATCTCGAATTGAAGACATCTTCACCTAAATTTTTATCTACTAATGCTTTAATTAAAAAGCGTAACTTTGGAAAAACAAACCTTATTGAACTTCGCACTCTTCTATCAAACACTATATGGCGTATAAGTGACGACATTGACTCCAGTGTTTCAACATTCTACGAGCAACTTAATTCTGCTTTATCTAATTCGGTACCTACTGTTAAGCAAACTATATATCAGGGTCCCGCTTGGTTTACGCCTGCACTGAGACGTTTGCGCAATTTAAAAAGTAGATTGTTTAAAAAATTTAAAAAATCGAACACGGCATTGAACTATTCAAAGTATAATAACAACATACATAATAACAGACAATATAGTAATAACATACGTCAATAAATTGAAAACGGAGTATCTTTTCTTAAACAAACTTATCAAATTAAAAACGATATAAGTCTACTCAAAAATCATATCGATGACATCTTGTAAACTAGACATATTACCAACAGACCTACTCGACAAACAAGAAATAAACAAAAATAGACGACTTTGAAAAATAAAAAAATTGATAAATGTTGCCGTTTCCTTTGAAAAAGATTAAATAATAATCATCCTCTCTATTCACCAATTTTCCAACTCATCCTTTGAACAAGTGATCCACGAAACAATGCATGATAAAATGATTAAATCAATTTTCCATAGAGAAAATACAATTTTATTAGATGATAAACAAAGTGTATATTATCCAAGTACATCTTGTTTATATAAAAACATTAAAAGAATTATCGACCCATGTATCTTAGGCATTTTAAAAAATAAGAAGTAAAAGAATTGAAAATGGAGTAATTACAATCAATCATTTCTTTTGTAATTTCACAAACACTTGTGATCAAGTTATTAAAACAAGTCAAGACTTTGTAATTAAATTCGAAAACTGTTCAATAAATGTCGAAAATTTAACTTTTAACAAGTAAACGAGCTGAAGGTTCGGCCGGGCCGAATTTTCTCTACCATTTGGTACACCCTCCACCATTTGGTACAAATTCGGCAATTTTCAAAAAAAAAAAATAAATAAATAAATAAATAAAATCCATTAAATCTTAAAATCTTAAAAATACCGAATGTAGCCGTATATTAGGGTCTATACGACGACGTGGACCTGCATAGGCAACTGTTGTCATATGCTATTATAATATTCAAATGCTTAACTTGAAAAAAATTATTATGTAGCTAAAATAAATAAAATACCGAATATAGGGTGGTACAATACGTGGACCCGCACAGACAATTTTCTGGCATAGGCTGTGGTATCCATTACGAACCTCCAATATAAAATTTAAAATAATGCAGTTAAATAATGTCGCTAAAATCATCCAAATACCGAATATTTGGGGTACCGCTATGGGGGCTATACGAAGTCGAGGACCCATTACGGATCCATCCATTACGAACTTCAAATACCAGACGTGGATCTGCATGGCCCATTTCCTGTCTGAGGCTGTAGTATCGATTACGAACTTCAAATGCCAAATTTGAAACAATTCCGGTAAATAAAGTCGCTAAAATCATCAATATATCGAATATCGGAGGATACCATTATATGGGGGCTACACGAAGGCGTGGACCTACACGGGCTCATTCTCTGGCTGAGGCTGTAGTATCCATAACGAACCTCAAATACCAAATTGGAAACAATTACGGTAAATAATGTCGCTAAAATCATCAAAATACAGAATATCGAAGTGTACAGTTATATGGGGGCTATACGAAAGGGGCCACATATTTTTAATATTATTACTTTTTTTGTTTGATTGGTTGGTTTTAGTTGACCTTTGGACTAAATTTACTAAATTTAATTTAAATTTGTCTCGATGTTTTATAATTTTATTTCCAATATTTCGATCGGCATTGGCATATTAATTATATGAAATATTTCCAGCATGTATCTTCGCTTGTAATTGTTCTCTTTTGTTAATATGTCAACAATTTTAAAGTAAGGAGTGTGTTCGCTTGTTGCACAGTGTGCGGTGAGTGCTGTTTTCTGCTGCAGACGTTTGTTTTTAGCTTTTTGGTCAGATTTTTGTTTTTGTTGTTACTTGTGGTGCTTACTTATCTAGAAATATAATTCAGCACACTTAGGCTTTGTACCCCAAATTGCAACTTCGGCAAATTACTTTCGAAGTTAACACGCTTATGCAAGTAATCTATATTCAGATATACAATAATAAAACCACAAGAGAATAAGAACGCTTAACAAGCATATAAACTCAATAAGTAAACCCATATTATGTAGTTTTTAGTCTAAGAATAGAACCTAAAAATAAAGAAGTAGCAGAACCTACATGTGAAAAAAATCAAGAAAATATTTTTTTTTATCGACTAATAATAGTTAAACCAAACGTTTGAACATTAAGAGGACTTTACCATTTTAAGACCCTTGTAATGATGTTCTTCCTGCAATTTCTATTACAGGCGACCCAAGCATCTCTGCAGACCAGTCAAATCAATGAGATTTACGGATTTGTTAAAATAAATACTGGTGATGAAGAAATAATAAATTTAGCATGCACAATACTACACATAATAAATATAAGAGAAATTGAAGGCATATTGCATAACACAAGTTCGAAAATAGAAATTATAGACCTACTTTGCAACAGCATTCTGCGAAATGAGATTGATCTTATTAGATCTTAAATCAAAACATTACTACATACAAAACTATGAATTAAAAGAGGGTTGTTTGGAACAATGAATATCGAAGACAGGCAAGAAGTACTTGGATATTTAGCTGTTATCGACCAAAATGTACACAATACTATCGAGAATGTAAATAAGCAAAATATTATTAATGGTTCCTTAAATAGGTTTTTGGAGCATCTGAAATTAGCGGTGGAAATGATACAAAGGAAATCGAATTGCATTTCAATGATAAAAGCACTTGGTAATAATTTTTTGAATAATATTACTTAAAACAAAGCACAAATAAATCAAAGTCAAGATACCGTAGAATTGGCAAAAGACGATTTCGGCCATACCAGTATTTTTAAAATCGATTTTTACAAATTAAAAACCTTGATGGTGAGTATTATTACCTGTGAAGACAAGTCCTTAATTATAGCAAATCCATACCTGAAGGTTTACTAGAAACAGGAGTAAAACCCATAATTCCTATCCCAAACAACAATAGAACAGAAATAGATTCTCATGGAAAAACAATTATAAATTTAAATTTAACAATATGACCTCAATTTGTTGTACTGATAATTATGTAATAAGTATAAAGAAAGCTTTTTCTGAAAAACAAAAAACAAAACTATGACGATAGGGAACTAACTTTAACTGGTATTTCACACTCTCAGTCAAATAGGTGGAGGGGATATATATCATTTATACGGTCAAAACGTGCCTAGTCGAAATAACGGTTTCAGGACATTTAAAATCGATCTAGCGACCGTCAGTGTGTCTAGCTGGTGCGAACACTAACCCTTGAGGGGAGTGTCCGATTTGGTTCAAATTTTGTACATAGTAATATCATTACCCAACTTAAATCGAGTTCGGAGATGGGCAATATCGATCCACTCCTTCTGGTATCTTCGCCACAAAAGGTCAAAACTTTCACAAAAAAATTATTTTCCACATAAAACAAGAAAGGATCCTTTTATTTTGTGAAAACTTTGCAAATTAACTTTTTATGAACTGTTAGTTAGCATCAGATTCTCTTCAATTTTCGTAAATCACAATATTTTTTTAACCTAAGATCGTCTGTGAAAATGAAATATGTCGGTACACTCCTCCTGGTACCTACCCACGAAGGGTCAAAATTTCGTATAATTATATCTTATAATGTGCAAAATATATATTCGATTCTCTTCAAATTTCACACATCACAATATTTCCGTTAACACAACATCTGGTGTGAAAATTACAGATATCACAAAGGGTCACAATTTTCAATGTTTATATATATTATAATAGCAATTGGAATAAATATTACTTTGTTTATAATAATTGTAAAAATATTCAATTTTTTCTACTGCATAATAAGCAATAAGAACTCTATTAAAATAAATATTGATTACCATGGTGAAAATAGTGCGCGGTAGACCACTGGATACGATGAGAGAGAATCCGATTATTTCCCCATGCAATAAACATAAACAATTGAATATACAGAGAACAGAGTCACCAAAAAAATAATCATCAGAAGTCGTCTGACATTTCAGAGGATTCGGTATTTTTATGATTTTTGGAGACATAGAAGTTCATAATGGATACTACAGTCTGTGACAGAAAAGTGTCTGTGAAGGCCCACGTCTTTCTAGTTCCTTCTAAATTCGTATTATGGATACATATTTCTTAATTGTTGTCATATGGTACAAATAATATAAAATACAAGGTTACATATACCTATGCACCGGTTTTAAAGAATTATTACACTGAAAGATTTAATTTAAAAATAAATAATATTTAAGAGAATAACAAAAAATATTAATAAATTTAAAGTAACTGTTTTCAAAACCTTTCACGCTTCATCCCTATACATATTTTTAGAAACTGTCGAAAATATTTCAGCATCCTACAGCATGCATCTAACTATAACAACTAGAAGAGTGTAAAAAATAATTTTTTTCTGATTTTTGCACCAAAGTAATCTCCTAATTGGGAATCATCGACTTCAACAGAATATGAAATACTATCCGCATGACTTGGAAGAAAAAACAAATAAAATGGATTTTAATATAAACGGTGTATATACCAAATCCTTCCGGAGAATTGTTTAAATGAACTTTAGATAATTGCCCAAAAGTAACCAAAAAGTACAAAGAAAGTTGACATAATTAAAAAAAAAAATGGAGAAAAATTGTACGCATTTCGAATTTTTTTAAACCATTTTTTTTTAATTATGTCAACTTTCTTTGTATTTTTTGGTTACTTTTGGGCAATTATCTAAAGTTCATTTAAACAATTCTCCGGAAGGATTTGGCATATACACCGTTTATATTAAAAGCCATTTTATTTGTTTTTCTTCCAAGTCATGCGGATAGTATTTCATATTCTGGTGAAGTCGATGATTCCCAATTAGGAGATTACTTTGGTGCAAAAATCAGAAAAATATTATTTTTTACACTCTTCTAGTTGTTATAGTTAGATGCATGCTGTAGGATGCTGAAATATTTTCGACAGTTTCTAAAAATATGTATAGGGATGAAGCGTGAAAGGTTTTGAAAACAGTTACTTTAAATTTATTAATTTTTTTTGTTATTCTCTTAAATATTATTTATTTTTAAATTAAATCTTTCAGTGTAATAATTCTTTAAAACCGGTGCATAGGTATATGTAACCTTGTATTTTATATTATTTGTAACATATGACAACAATTAAGAAATATGTATCCATAATACGAATTTAGAAGGAACTTGAAAGACGTGGGCCTTCACAGACAATTTTCTGTCACAGACTGTAGTATCCATTATGAACTTCTATGTCTCAAAAAATCATAAAAATACCGAATCCTCTGAAATGTCATACGACTTCTGATGATTATTTTTTGGTGACTCTGTTCTCTGTATATTCAATTGTTTATGTTTATTGCATGGGGAAATAATCGGATTCTCTCTCATCGTATCCAGTGGTCTACCGCGCACTATTTTCACCATGGTAATCAATATTTATTTTAATAGAGTTCTTATTGCTTATTATGCAGTAGAAAAAATTGAATATTTTTACAATTATTATAAACAAAGTAATATTTATTCCAATTGCTATTATAATATATATAAACATTGAAAATTGTGACCCTTTGTGATATCTATAATTTTCACACCAGATGTTGTGTTAACGGAAATATTGTGATGTGTGAAATTTGAAGAGAATCGAATATATATTTTGCACATTATAAGATATAATTATACGAAATTTTGACCCTTCGTGGGTAGGTACCAGGAGGAGTGTACCGACATATTCCATATTCACAGCCGATCTTAGGTTAAAAAAATATTGTAATTTACGAAAATTGAAGAGAATCTGATGCTAACTAACAGTTCATAAAAAGTTAATTTGCAAAGTTTTCACAAAATAAAAGATCCTTTCTTGTTTTATGAGGAAAATAATTTTTTTTGTGAAAGTTTTGACCTTTTGTGGCGAAGATACCAGAAGGAGTGGATCGATATTGCCCATCTCCGAACTCGATCTAAGTTGGGTAATGATATTACTATGTACAAAATTTGAACCAAATCGGACACTCCCCTCAAGGGTTAGTGTTCGCACCAGCTAGACACACTGACGGTCGCTAGATCGATTTTAAATGTCCTGAAACCGTTATTTCGACTAGGCACGTTTTGACCGTATAAATGATATATATCCCCTCCACCTATTTGACTGAGAGTGTGAAATACCAGTTAAAGTTAGTTCCCTATCGTCATAGTTTTGTTTTTTGTTTTTCAGAAATAGCTTTCTTTATACTTATTACATAATTATCAGTACAACAAATTGAGGTTATATTGTTAAATTTAAATTTATAATTGTTTTTTCATGAGAATCTATTTCTGTTCTATTGTTGTTTGGGATAGGAATTATGGGGATTACTCCTGTTTCTAGTAAACCTTCAGGTATGGATTTGCTATAATTAAGGACTTGTCTTCACAGGTAATAATACCCACCTTCAAGGTTTTTAATTTGTAAAAATCGATTTTAAAAATATTGGTATGGCCGAAATCGTCTTTTGCCAATACTACGGTATCTTGACTTTGATTTATTTGTGCTTTGTTTTAAGTAATATTATTCAAAAAATTATTACCAAGTACTTTTATCATTGAAATGCAATTCGATTTCCTTTGTATCATTTCCACCGCTAATTTCAGATGCTCCAAAAACCTATTTAAAGAACCATTAATAATATTTTGCTTATTTACATTCTCGATAGTATTGTGTACATTTTGGTCGATAACAGCTAAATATCCAAGTACTTCTTACCTGTCTTCGATATTCATTGTTCCAAACAACCCTCTTTTAATTCATAGTTTTGTATGTAGTAATGTTTTGATTTAAGATCTAATAAGATCAATCTCATTTCGCAGAATGCTGTTGCAAAGTAGGTCTATAATTTCTATTTTCGAACTTGTGTGCAATATGCCTTCAATTTCTCTTATATTTATTATGTGTAGTATTGTGCATGCTAAATTTATTATTTCTTCATCACCAGTATTTATTTTAACAAGTCCGTAAATCTCATTGATTTGACTGGTCTGCAGAGATGCTTGGGTCGCCTGTAATAGAAATTGCAGGAAGAACATCATTACAAGGGTCTTAAAATGGTAAAGTCCTCTTAATGTTCAAACGTTTGGTTTAACTATTATTAGTCGATAAAAAAAAATATTTTCTTGATTTTTTTCACATGTAGGTTCTGCTACTTCTTTATTTTTAGGTTCTATTCTTAGACTAAAAACTACATAATATGGGTTTACTTATTGAGTTTATATGCTTGTTAAGCGTTCTTATTCTCTTGTGGTTTTATTATTGTATATCTGAATATAGATTACTTGTATAAGCGTGTTAACTTCGAAAGTAATTTGCCGAAGTTGCAATTTGGGGTACAAAGCCTAAGTGTGCTGAATTATATTTCTAGATAAGTAAGCACCACAAGTAACAACAAAAACAAAAATCTGACCAAAAAGCTAAAAACAAACGTCTGCAGCAGAAAACAGCACTCACCGCACACTGTGCAACAAGCGAACATACTCCTTACTTTAAAATTGTTGACATATTAACAAAAGAGAACAATTACAAGCGAAGATACATGCTGGAAATATTTCATATAATTAATATGCCAATGCCGATCGAAATATTGGAAATAAAATTATAAAACATCGAGACAAATTTAAATTAAATTTAGTAAATTTAGTCCAAAGGTCAACTAAAACCAACCAATCAAACAAAAAAAGTAATAATATTAAAAATATGTGGCCCCTTTCGTATAGCCCCCATATAACTGTACACTTCGATATTCTGTATTTTGATGATTTTAGCGACATTATTTACCGTAATTGTTTCCAATTTGGTATTTGAGGTTCGTTATGGATACTACAGCCTCAGCCAGAGAATGAGCCCGTGTAGGTCCACGCCTTCGTGTAGCCCCCATATAATGGTATCCTCCGATATTCGATATATTGATGATTTTAGCGACTTTATTTACCGGAATTGTTTCAAATTTGGCATTTGAAGTTCGTAATCGATACTACAGCCTCAGACAGGAAATGGGCCATGCAGATCAACGTCTGGTATTTGAAGTTCGTAATGGATGGATCCGTAATGGGTCCTCGACTTCGTATAGCCCCCATAGCGGTACCCCAAATATTCGGTATTTGGATGATTTTAGCGACATTATTTTAAATTTTATATTGGAGGTTCGTAATGGATACCACAGCCTATGCCAGAAAATTGTCTGTGCGGGTCCACGTATTGTACCACCCTATATTCGGTATTTTATTTATTTTAGCTACATAATAATTTTTTTCAAGTTAAGCATTTGAATATTATAATAGCATATGACAACAGTTGCCTATGCAGGTCCACGTCGTCGTATAGACCCTAATATACGGCTACATTCGGTATTTTTAAGATTTTAAGATTTAATGGATTTTATTTATTTATTTATTTTTTTTTTTTTGAAAATTGCCGAATTTGTACCAAATGGTGGAGGGTGTACCAAATGGTAGAGAAAATTCGGCCCGGCCGAACCTTCAGCTCGTTTACTTGTTAAAAGTTAAATTTTCGACATTTATTGAACAGTTTTCGAATTTAATTACAAAGTCTTGACTTGTTTTAATAACTTGATCACAAGTGTTTGTGAAATTACAAAAGAAATGATTGATTGTAATTACTCCATTTTCAATTCTTTTACTTCTTATTTTTTAAAATGCCTAAGATACATGGGTCGATAATTCTTTTAATGTTTTTATATAAACAAGATGTACTTGGATAATATACACTTTGTTTATCATCTAATAAAATTGTATTTTCTCTATGGAAAATTGATTTAATCATTTTATCATGCATTGTTTCGTGGATCACTTGTTCAAAGGATGAGTTGGAAAATTGGTGAATAGAGAGGATGATTATTATTTAATCTTTTTCAAAGGAAACGGCAACATTTATCAATTTTTTTATTTTTCAATTCCGGAGAATTGTTTAAATGAACTTTAGATAATTGCCCAAAAGTAACCAAAAAATACAAAGAAAGTTGACATAATTAAAAAAAATGGTTTAAAAAAATTCGAAATGCGTACAATTTTTCTCCTCTGTGGTGAAATTGTACGCATTTCGAATTTTTTTAAACCATTTTTTTTTAATTATGTCAACTTTCTTTGTATTTTTTAGTTACTTTTGGGCAATTATCTAAAGTTCATTTAAACAATTCTCCGGAAGGATTTGGTATATACACCGTTTATATTAAAATCCATTTTATTTGTTTTTCTTCCAAGTCATGCGGATAGTATTTCATATTCTGTTGAAGTCGATGATTCCCAATTAGGAGATTACTTTGGTGCAAAAATCAGAAAAATATTATTTTTTACACTCTTCTAGTTGTTATAGTTAGATGCATGCTGTAGGATGCTGAAATATTTTCGACAGTTTCTAAAAATATGTATAGGGATGAAGCGTGAAAGGTTTTGAAAACAGTTACTTTAAATTTATTAATATTTTTTGTTATTCTCTTAAATATTATTTATTTTTAAATTAAATCTTTCAGTGTAATAATTCTTTAAAACCGGTGCATAGGTATATGTAACCTTGTATTTTATATTATTTGTAACATATGACAACAATTAAGAAATATGTATCCATAATACGAATTTAGAAGGAACTTGAAAGACGTGGGCCTTCACAGACAATTTTCTGTCACAGATTGTAGTATCCATTATGAACTTCTATGTCTCCAAAAATCATAAAAATACCGAATCCTCTGAAATGTCAGACGACTTCTGATGATTATTTTTTTGGTGACTCTGTTCTCTGTATATTCAATTGTTTATGTTTATTGCATGGGGAAATAATCGGATTCTCTCTCATTGTATCCAGTGGTCTACCGCGCACTATTTTCACCATGGTAATCAATATTTATTTTAATAGAGTTCTTATTGCTTATTATGCAGTAGAAAAAATTGAATATTTTTACAATTATTATAAACAAAGTAATATTTATTCCAATTGCTATTATAATATATATAAACATTGAAAATTGTGACCCTTTGTGATATCTATAATTTTCACACCAGATGTTGTGTTAACGGAAATATTGTGATGTGTGAAATTTGAAGAGAATCGAATATATATTTTGCACATTATAAGATATAATTATACGAAATTTTGACCCTTCGTGGGTAGGTACCAGGAGGAGTGTACCGACATATTCCATATTCACAGCCGATCTTAGGTTAAAAAAATATTGTGATTTACGAAAATTGAAGAGAATCTGATGCTAACTAACAGTTCATAAAAAGTTAATTTGCAAAGTTTTCACAAAATAAAAGGATCCTTTCTTGTTTTAGGAGGAAAATAATTTTTTTTGTGAAAGTTTTGACCTTTTGTGGCGAAGATACCAGAAGGAGTGGATCGATATTGCCCATCTCCGAACTCGATCTAAGTTGGGTAATGATATTACTATGTACAAAATTTGAACCAAATCGGACACTCTCCTCAAGGGTTAGTGTTCGCACCAGCTAGACACACTGACGGTCGCTAGATCGATTTTAAATGTCCTGAAACCGTTATTTCGACTAGGCACGTTTTGACCGTATAAATGATATATATCCCCTCCACCTATTTGACTGAGAGTGTGAAATACCAGTTAAAGTTAGTTCCCTATCGTCATAGTTTTGTTTTTTGTTTTTCAGAAATAGCTTTCTTTATACTTATTACATAATTAACAGTACAACAGATTGAGGTTATATTGTTAAATTTAAATTTATAATTGTTTTTTCATGAGAATCTATTTCTGTTCTATTGTTGTTTGGGATAGGAATTATGGGGTTTACTCCTGTTTCTAGTAAACCTTCAGGTATGGATTTGCTATAATTAAGGACTTGTCTTCACAGGTAATAATACCCACCTTCAAGGTTTTTAATTTGTAAAAATCGATTTTAAAAATATTGGTATGGCCGAAATCGTCTTTTGCCAATACTACGGTATCTTGACTTTGATTTATTTGTGCTTTGTTTTAAGTAATATTATTCAAAAAATTATTACCAAGTACTTTTATCATTGAAATGCAATTCGATTTCCTTTGTATCATTTCCACCGCTAATTTCAGATGCTCCAAAAACCTATTTAAGAACCATTAATAATATTTTGCTTATTTACATTCTCGATAGTATTGTGTACATTTTGGTCGATAACAGCTAAATATCCAAGTACTTCTTACCTGTCTTCGATATTCATTGTTCCAAACAACCCTCTTTTAATTCATAGTTTTGTATGTAGTAATGTTTTGATTTAAGATCTAATAAGATCAATCTCATTTCGCAGAATGCTGTTGCAAAGTAGGTCTATAATTTCTATTTTCGAACTTGTGTTATGCAATATGCCTTCAATTTCTCTTATATTTATTATGTGTAGTATTGTGCATGCTAAATTTATTATTTCTTCATCACCAGTATTTATTTTAACAAGTCCGTAAATCTCATTGATTTGACTGGTCTGCAGAGATGCTTGGGTCGCCTGTAATAGAAATTGCAGGAAGGACATCATTACAAGGGTCTTAAAATGGTAAAGTCCTCTTAATGTTCAAACGTTTGGTTTAACTATTATTAGTCGATAAAAAAAAAATATTTTCTTGATTTTTTCACATGTAGGTTCTGCTACTTCTTTATTTTTAGGTTCTATTCTTAGACTAAAAACTACATAATATGGGTTTACTTATTGAGTTTATATGCTTGTTAAGCGTTCTTATTCTCTTGTGGTTTTATTATTGTATATCTGAATATAGATTACTAGCATAAGCGTGTTAACTTCGAAAGTAATTTGCCGAAGTTGCAATTTGGGGTACAAAGCCTAAGTGTGCTGAATTATATTTCTAGATAAGTAAGCACCACAAGTAACAACAAAAACAAAAATCTGACCAAAAAGCTAAAAACAAACGTCTGCAGCAGAAAACAGCACTCACCGCACACTGTGCAACAAGCGAACACACTCCTTACTTTAAAATTGTTGACATATTAACAAAAGAGAACAATTACAAGCGAAGATACATGCTGGAAATATTTCATATAATTAATATGCCAATGCCGATCGAAATATTGGAAATAAAATTATAAAACATCGAGACAAATTTAAATTAAATTTAGTAAATTTAGTCCAAAGGTCAACTAAAACCAACCAATCAAACAAAAAAAGTAATAATATTAAAAATATGTGGCCCCTTTCGTATAGCCCCCATATAACTGTACACTTCGATATTCTGTATTTTGATGATTTTAGCGACATTATTTACCGTAATTGTTTCCAATTTGGTATTTGAGGTTCGTTATGGATACTACAGCCTCAGCCAGAGAATGAGCCCGTGTAGGTCCACGCCTTCGTGTAGCCCCCATATAATGGTATCCTCCGATATTCGATATATTGATGATTTTAGCGACTTTATTTACCGGAATTGTTTCAAATTTGGCATTTGAAGTTCGTAATCGATACTACAGCCTCAGACAGGAAATGGGCCATGCAGATCCACGTCTGGTATTTGAAGTTCGTAATGGATGGATCCGTAATGGGTCCTCGACTTCGTATAGCCCCCATAGCGGTACCCCAAATATTCGGTATTTGGATGATTTTAGCGACATTATTTAACTGCATTATTTTAAATTTTATATTGGAGGTTCGTAATGGATACCACAGCCTATGCCAGAAAATTGTCTGTGCGGGTCCACGTATTGTACCACCCTATATTCGGTATTTTATTTATTTTAGCTACATAATAATTTTTTTCAAGTTAAGCATTTGAATATTATAATAGCATATGACAACAGTTGCCTATGCAGGTCCACGTCGTCGTATAGACCCTAATATACGGCTACATTCGGTATTTTTAAGATTTTAAGATTTAATGGATTTTATTTATTTATTTATTTTTTTTTTTTTTGAAAATTGCCGAATTTGTACCAAATGGTGGAGGGTGTACCAAATGGTAGAGAAAATTCGGCCCGGCCGAACCTTCAGCTCGTTTACTTGTTAAAAGTTAAATTTTCGACATTTATTGAACAGTTTTCGAATTTAATTACAAAGTCTTGACTTGTTTTAATAACTTGTTCACAAGTGTTTGTGAAATTACAAAAGAAATGATTGATTGTAATTACTCCATTTTCAATTCTTTTACTTCTTATTTTTTAAAATGCCTAAGATACATGGGTCGATAATTCTTTTAATGTTTTTATATAAACAAGATGTACTTGGATAATATACACTTTGTTTATCATCTAATAAAATTGTATTTTCTCTATGGAAAATTGATTTAATCATTTTATCATGCATTGTTTCGTGGATCACTTGTTCAAAGGATGAGTTGGAAAATTGGTGAATAGAGAGGATGATTATTATTTAATCTTTTTCAAAGGAAACGGCAACATTTATCAATTTTTTTATTTTTCAATTCCGGAGAATTGTTTAAATGAACTTTAGATAATTGCCCAAAAGTAACCAAAAAATACAAAGAAAGTTGACATAATTAAAAAAAATGGTTTAAAAAAATTCGAAATGCGTACAATTTTTCTCCTCTGTGGTGAAATTGTACGCATTTCGAATTTTTTTAAACCATTTTTTTTTAATTATGTCAACTTTCTTTGTATTTTTTGGTTACTTTTGGGCAATTATCTAAAGTTCATTTAAACAATTCTCCGGAAGGATTTGGTATATACACCGTTTATATTAAAATCCATTTTATTTGTTTTTCTTCCAAGTCATGCGGATAGGTTTTCATATTCTGTTGAAGTCGATGATTCCCAATTAGGAGATTACTTTGGTGCAAAAATCAGAAAAATATTATTTTTTACACTCTTCTAGTTGTTATAGTTAGATGCATGCTGTAGGATGCTGAAATATTTTCGACAGTTTCTAAAAATATGTATAGGGATGAAGCGTGAAAGGTTTTGAAAACAGTTACTTTAAATTTATTAATATTTTTTGTTATTCTCTTAAATATTATTTATTTTTAAATTAAATCTTTCAGTGTAATAATTCTTTAAAACCGGTGCATAGGTATATGTAACCTTGTATTTTATATTATTTGTAACATATGACAACAATTAAGAAATATGTATCCATAATACGAATTTAGAAGGAACTTGAAAGACGTGGGCCTTCACAGACAATTTTCTGTCACAGATTGTAGTATCCATTATGAACTTCTATGTCTCCAAAAATCATAAAAATACCGAATCCTCTGAAATGTCAGACGACTTCTGATGATTATTTTTTTGGTGACTCTGTTCTCTGTATATTCAATTGTTTATGTTTATTGCATGGGGAAATAATCGGATTCTCTCTCATTGTATCCAGTGGTCTACCGCGCACTATTTTCACCATGGTAATCAATATTTATTTTAATAGAGTTCTTATTGCTTATTATGCAGTAGAAAAAATTGAATATTTTTACAATTATTATAAACAAAGTAATATTTATTCCAATTGCTATTATAATATATATAAACATTGAAAATTGTGACCCTTTGTGATATCTATAATTTTCACACCAGATGTTGTGTTAACGGAAATATTGTGATGTGTGAAATTTGAAGAGAATCGAATATATATTTTGCACATTATAAGATATAATTATACGAAATTTTGACCCTTTGTGGGTAGGTACCAGGAGGAGTGTACCGACATATTCCATTTTCACAGCCGATCTTAGGTTAAAAAAATATTGTGATTTACGAAAATTGAAGAGAATCTGATGCTAACTAACAGTTCATAAAAAGTTAATTTGCAAAGTTTTCACAAAATAAAAGGATCCTTTCTTGTTTTATGAGGAAAATAATTTTTTGTGAAAGTTTTGACCTTTTGTGGCGAAGATACCAGAAGGAGTGGATCGATATTGCCCATCTCCGAACTCGATCTAAGTTGGGTAATGATATTACTATGTACAAAATTTGAACCAAATCGGACACTCCCCTCAAGGGTTAGTGTTCGCACCAGCTAGACACACTGACGGTCGCTAGATCGATTTTAAATGTCCTGAAACCGTTATTTCGACTAGGCACGTTTTGACCGTATAAATGATATATATCCCCTCCACCTATTTGACTGAGAGTGTGAAATACCAGTTAAAGTTAGTTCCCTATCGTCACAGTTTTGTTTTTTGTTTTTCAGAAAAAGCTTTCTTTATACTTATTACATAATTATCAGTACAACAAATTGAGGTCATATTGTTAAATTTAAATTTATAATTGTTTTTTCATGAGAATCTATTTCTGTTCTATTGTTGTTTGGGATAGGAATTATGGGTTTTACTCCTGTTTCTAGTAAACCTTCAGGTATGGATTTGCTATAATTAAGGACTTGTCTTCACAGGTAATAATACCCACCTTCAAGGTTTTTAATTTGTAAAAATCGATTTTAAAAATACTGGTATGGCCGAAATCGTCTTTTGCCAATACTACGGTATCTTGACTTTGATTTATTTGTGCTTTGTTTTAAGTAATATTATTCGAAAAATTATTACCAAGTACTTTTATCATTGAAATGCAATTCAATTTCCTTTGTATCATTTCCACCGCTAATTTCAGATGCTCCAAAAACCTATTTAAAGAACCATTAATAATATTTTGCTTATTTACATTCTCGATAGTGTTGTGTACATTATGGTCCTTCTTGCCTGTCTTCGATATTCATTGTTCCAAACAACCCTCTTTTAATTCATAGTTTTGTATGTAGTAATGTTTTGATTTAAGATCTAATAAGATCAATCTCATTTCGCAGAATGCTGTTGCAAAGTAGGTCTATAATTTCTATTTTCGAACTTGTGTTATGCAATATGCCTTCAATTTCTCTTATATTTATTATGTAGTATTGTGCATGCTAAATTTATTATTTCTTCATCACCAGTATTTATTTTAACAAGTCCGTAAATCTCATTGATTTGACTGGTCTGCAGAGATGCTTGGGTCGCCTGTAATAGAAATTGCAGGAAGAACATCATTACAAGGGTCTTAAAATGGTAAAGTCCTCTTAATGTTCAAACGTTTGGTTCAACTATTATTAGTCGATAAAAAAAAAATATTTTCTTGATTTTTTTCACATGTAGGTTCTGCTACTTCTTTATTTTTAGGTTCTATTCTTAGACTAAAAACTACATAATATGGGTTTTACTTATTGAGTTTATATGCTTGTTAAGCGTTCTTGTTCTCTTGTGCTTTTATTATTGTATATCTGAATATAGACTACTTGCATAAGCGTGTTAACTTCGAAAGTAATTTGCCGAAGTTGCAATTTGGGGTACAAAGCCTAAGTGTGCTGAATTATATTTCTAGATAAGTAAGCACCACAAGTAATAACAAAAACAAAAATCTGACCAAAAAGCTAAAAACAAACGTCTGCAGCAGAAAACAGCACTCACCGCACACTGTGCAACAAGCGAACACACTCCTTACTTTAAAATTGTTGACATATTAACAAAAGAGAACAATTACAAGCGAAGATACATGCTGGAAATATTTCATATAATTAATATACCAATGCCGATCGAAATATTGGAAATAAAATTATAAAACATCGAGACAAATTTAAATTAAATTTAGTAAATTTAGTCCAAAGGTCAACTAAAACCAACCAATCAAACAAAAAAAGTAATAATATTAAAAATATGTGGCCCCTTTCGTATAGCCCCCATATAACTGTACACTTCGATATTCTGTATTTTGATGATTTTAGCGACATTATTTACCGTAATTGTTTCCAATTTGGTATTTGAGGTTCGTTATGGATACTACAGCCTCAGCCAGAGAATGAGCCCGTGTAGGTCCACGCCTTCGTGTAGCCCCCATATAATGGTATCCTCCGATATTCGATATATTGATGATTTTAGCGACTTTATTTACCGGAATTGTTTCAAATTTGGCATTTGAAGTTCGTAATCGATACTACAGCCTCAGACAGGAAATGGGCCATGCAGATCCACGTCTGGTATTTGAAGTTCGTAATGGATGGATCCGTAATGGGTCCTCGACTTCGTATAGCCCCCATAGCGGTACCCCAAATATTCGGTATTTGGATGATTTTAGCGACATTATTTTAAATTTTATATTGGAGGTTCGTAATGGATACCACAGCCTATGCCAGAAAATTGTCTGTGCGGGTCCACGTATTGTACCACCCTATATTCGGTATTTTATTTATTTTAGCTACATAATAATTTTTTTCAAGTTAAGCATTTGAATATTATAATAGCATATGACAACAGTTGCCTATGCAGGTCCACGTCGTCGTATAGACCCTAATATACGGCTACATTCGGTATTTTTAAGATTTTAACAGATTTTAAGATTTAATGGATTTTATTTATTTTTTTGAAAATTGCTGAATTTGTACCAAATGGTGGAGGGTGTACCAAATGGTAGAGAAAATTCGGCCCGGCCGAACCTTCAGCTCGTTTACTTGTTAAAAGTTAAATTTTCGACATTTATTGAACAGTTTTCGAATTTAATTACAAAGTCTTGACTTGTTTTAATAACTTGATCACAAGTGTTTGTGAAATTACAAAAGAAATGATTGATTGTAATTACTCCATTTTCAATTCTTTTACTTCTTATTTTTTAAAATGCCTAAGATACATGGGTCGATAATTCTTTTAATGTTTTTATATAAACAAGATGTACTTGGATAATATACGCTTTGTTTATCATCTAATAAAATTGTATTTTCTCTATGGAAAATTGATTTAATCATTTTATCATGCATTGTTTCGTGGATCACTTGTTCAAAGGATGAGTTGGAAAATTGGTGAATAGAGAGGATGATTATTATTTAATCTTTTTCAAAGGAAACGGCAACATTTATCAATTTTTTTATTTTTCAAAGTCGTCTATTTTTGTTTATTTCTTGTTTGTCGAGTAGGTCTGTTGGTAATATGTCTAGTTTACAAGATGTCATCGATATGATTTTTGAGTAGACTTATATCGTTTTTAATTTGATAAGTTTGTTTAAGAAAAGATACTCCGTTTTCAATTTCGTTGCGAAATTTATTGACGTATGTTATAACTATATTGTCTGTTATTATGTATGTTGTTATTATACTTTGAATAGTTCAATGCCGTATTCGATTTTTTAAAATTTTTAAACAATCTACTTTTTAAATTGCGCAAACGTCTCAGTGCAGGCGTAAACCAAGCGGGACCCTGATCTATAGTTTGCTTAACAGTAGGTACCGAATTAGATAAAGCAGAATTAAGTTGCTCGTAGAATGTTGAGACACTGGAGTCAATGTCGTCACTTATACGCCATATAGTGTTTGATAGAAGAGTGCGAAGTTCAATAAGGTTTGTTTTTCCAAAGTTACGCTTTTTAATTAAAGCATTAGTAGATAAAAATTTAGGTGAAGATGTCTTCAATTCGAGATTTATCAACAGCGTCGGATGATAGCTGTCCTCAGGAAGTACAAAGGGAGAGAATCTGGAAATCGATATATTCAACGACGAAGAGAAGACTAAATCCAATAATCTGTCTTTGATATTTAAAATATCATTCACTTCGTACAAGCAGGATTCAAATATAATATCCCAAAAGGCATCAAAACCAATTGGGTATGACGAGGGAACATAATCTACAATATTCTCACCTGAGATCCAAGAAACACCAGGAAGGTTAAAGTCGCCCATACATATTAACGAAGAATTATCCGTAAGTAGAGAAGAAACTTTAGAAATTAGACTAGCATGGTTTATATAAATTTCAAGGCCAGAATTAGGAGCAATATAAGAACAAGTTAAGAATACGGTATTACCTGTGATATTTAGTTTAACGCAGACAAATTCACTACAGGGGTCAGCTGAGACATCAATCATTTCAGAAGGAATCGAATTATGAACTGCTATCAAAACGCCTCCTCCTTTTTTCATTACTCGATCCTTTCTATAAACTTGATAATTATCAGAGAACACCTCAGTGTCAAGAACATCCGATTTTAACCATGTTTCAGTAAAAGCGATTATTTTAAATTCACAAAAGAAGCTTTTAAGGAATACGTTTCTCAGTTTAGTATTTAATCCTCTAACATTTTGGTAGAGGATCCCACAGACATCAATTAGTTTTTTGACGCTGGTAAGGTATTCACAGATCTAGTAGAGCGTTCTCTGAGCAAAAATTCTTTTACCAAGGTATCTTTGGGCCAGAATGAACTACTAACAATAATGTTAAATAATTTGGGGGAACAGTTATTTTGAATGACGAAATATCACGCTGTTGAGAGGAACGAAATTTAAAGATGTTTAAATCTTGATCAGTTACATCGTTTAGATTTGATTTTATATAGTTGCGAATGTTGTCAGTGGAAGTATCAGGGTGAAGTCTAGATAAAAATACTGTTTTACCCCGTTCTACAACGATAAGAGTGTTAGAAGTAGAGGGATCAACGCCATTTACAACCGCGGAAGAGTTTGTAGGAGTTATAGTTGGAGCCTGCACGACTACTGCAGGTGGTTTAGCTTTTTCGCCTTTTGAAGAGTTAATGCTTGCAGTCGAAGTGGAAGCATTAGAAGTTGGGTCTATGCCTTTGCCGTTATCGATTGATGGATTATTATTAGGAGGGGGAATTGGCGATATTGGAGAATTTAAACCTATTAAGTTATCAAGACCCAAGGTATTTGGGCCAAGATTGTTTGCTTCAACTAAAGTCTTTTTTCTTTTAGGAGAGTCATCAGAAAATTCAAACCTGCTGACCAATTTTTAAATTTTTTCAAATTTTTTAAATGTTAAATTAAAGCTTTTCTTTAACTTTTCAATTTCAGCCTTAGTTTCTTTAAATAGGCAATGATAATCAACTTGTAAATCTCTACATTCAAAACAAGACCAACGCAGACCTTTAGCCTTGTCTGTAATAAAATCAAACTGTCTACCGTTGAAGCCAGCGCATTTAAGATGCCAAAATTTATCGCAAATAAAGCAAGATATTAAGCGCTCATTGATGTCTCTAACAGCACAATCGTTATTTGAGCAAGCCATAATGAGAGTATTAAATATCAACAATAGGGTAATGAACACAAGTAAAAAAGAATTATTATTATTATTTTTTTTTTATTAATTAAAATAACTAAGGAAATGGTGTAATTTTGGAAATGGTGTGGTAAGTAATTTACTGTAACTGCCTAAAAGTATGCTAAGAATAGCTAATTGTTTACGTACAAAGATGTTAAGGGGAACTAGCCACAAACGTCAAAACACAAAATAACACAATGGAAGCAACAAAGGATAGAAATCAAAAAGAAGAATGTAAACACCAATGTAAACTAGGCGCAAAATAATAATTATAACAAAAAATGGGAAAAAACTGAATGAAACGCGAAAACTTCACACAATTGGAATTTAAATAAGTTCAATTATTTGGAATTTCACTGTTTAGCACTTGTAGAGACACAAAAACACGGTAAAATTAATTTATATTTAAGATGGTTAATCGACACACAGAAAAACACTTGTAAGCGAGCAGAGTTGCCCCTAAATATCGTGTTGTTATTATGATGTAAGTATTTTACTTAAGCGCAATGTGTTTTTTATTTCACTTGAGTTAGTGTTATAAACTGTCATTTCATTTGTAAGATATGAACTGATTTCGTGATCGTCATCACTGTACATATTTGATTTGTTAAACCTCGTCTAATTCTAAGATTTGGTGATAAATTACCTAATTTAATTTTCAAAAAATTAAAATATACTTGTATCAGGTAACGGCGTCAACTCAAATTAGTGAATTAATATTAATATCTATTATTTTGATAGTTAATTGGCATGTATCATTCGTTCATTGTTGACGTTCCATTTGGTGGCATTGGATAATGTTCACAATTGAAGTGAGTAGCAAACGATTTCTGTCATTCTATCTAAAAAATAATATTAGTAGTTAATTTATGTTGATGCCAATTGCTCGCTGATATTATGAAATTTCTTTTATACCCTCCACCATACTATGGAGGGTATATTAACTTTATCATTCCGTTTGTAACTCCTCGAAATACTCATATCAGACCCAACAAAGTATATATATTCTTGATCAGCGTAAAATTCTAAGTCGATTTAGCGATGTCCGTCTGTCTGTCTGTCCGTCTGTCTGTTGTAATTACGCTATCTTTCGAATGAATTGAGATAGGTGGCTAATATTTTGCACACATGTTTATTTTTCCAGTAGGCAGGTTAAGTTCGTAAATGGGCCATGTAGGTCCACGTTTTCATATAGCCCCCATATAACGGTACCTCCCAATATTCGGTATTTTGATGATTTTAGCGACATTATTCACGGGAATTGTTTCAAATTTGGTATTTGAAGTTCAAAATGGATACTACACCCTAAGACGGAAAATTATCCGTGCAGGTCCACGTCTTCGTATAGCCCCCATATAACGGTACCTCCCGATATTCGGTATTTTGATGATTTTAGCGACATTATTCACCGGAATTGTTTGAAAAATGGTATTTGAAGTTCGTAATGAATACTACAGTGTAAGATAGAAAATTGTCTGTGCAAGTCCATGTCTTCATATAGCCCCCATATAACGGTACCTCCCGATAAACAAATGCCTATGTATGTCCACGTCGTATAGACCCCAAAATAACGGCTATATTCGGTATTTTTAAAATTTTAACAGAATTTTTTAAGGATTTTATTTTTTGAAAATTTCCAAATTCGTTGCAAATGGTGGAGGGTATTAAAAGTTCGGCCCGGCCGAAATTACTGCTTTTTAACTTGTTCTTTTTATTTAAGACTTATAGCATCTCAGATTCAGTTCTGTTACAACATGGTCGGTGTCCTGTTCCTGTTTGGATGTCTACATTCTCATGGGTTTCGTTTAAATTATTTATGATCCTTTCTTTGCTACTTATTATTTTTCTTTTAATCATCGGTTATTCATCTTTACTTATTTTCCAGTTTTAAAGTCTATTGGTTTTTTATCTGTTGTCGAAGGAATCGTGTTATTGTAATACATTATTATTCTACACATTTCTTCTTCAACAATTTCTGTGTCTCGGTACGGTCATGTTTTTAAATTGGGATATGTTCATTGATAGTATTGTGGGGTCTTTCAACATCTGCATTTGAGATATGGTTATTATTTGAGGTATAGTAAATTTAGATTTCTTGCTCTCTTAAAAACTCTCGAAGGGGCATCGCTTTAAATCCGAGTTCACTGTCCAATTTCTCTATACCTTCACCGGTAGAGAGATATTGTGAAAGCGTTTTCTTAAATTCGATCCATGATCAAACTTGTATTTAATTACCTTGTGTATGTTTTGAGAATTTGTCTAAAATGTTAGAAATAGTGTTTTTATAAGCTATGGAAGACGTCTGTGTGACTTATTTCTCCCTGTTTATCAGGTGTTTCAGTAATTTTATCTTGATGTTTAATAGGGTTTCTTTCATACTTTTATACACTCCACTTTGTCATTACATATCAGTATATATTCATAATCATCATAAAATTCAATGTCGATTTAACGATGTCCGTCTGTCTGTTGAAATGACGATACTGCCAACATTATTTGACGTAGAGCGTCAAAATTTAGCAGAACAATTTGTGTCTAAGATGGTTGGTTTTGAAAAAATACAAGAAAAATTTATATATATATATATATATATATATATATATATATATATATATATATATATATATATATATATATATATATATATATATATATATATAAATATATATATATATATATATATATATATATATATATATATATATATATATATATATATATATATATATATATATATATATATATATATATATATATATATATATATATTTATATATATATTTATATATATAGTGAAGTGAAGTTTTCGCGTTTCATTCAGTTTTTTCCCATTTTTTGTTATAATTATTATTTTGCGCCTAGTTTACATTGGTGTTTACATTCTTCTTTTTGATTTCTATCCTTTGTTGCTTCCATTGTGTTATTTTGTGTTTTGACGTTTGTGGCTAGTTCCCCTTAACATCTTTGTACGTAAACAATTAGCTATTCTTAGCATACTTTTAGGCAGTTACAGTAAATTACTTACCACACCATTTCCAAAATTACACTATTTCCTTTAGTTATTTTAATTAATAAAAAAAATAATAATAATAATTCTTTTTTACTTGTGTTGATTACCCTATTGTTGATATTTAATACTCTCATTATGGCTTGCTCAAATAACGATTGTGCTGTTAGAGACATCAATGAGCGCTTAATATCTTGCTTTATTTGCGATAAATTTTGGCATCTTCAATGCGCTGGCTTCAACGGTAGACAGTTTGATTTTATTACAGACAAGGCTAAAGGTCTGCGTTGGTCTTGTTTTGAATGTAGAGATTTACAAGTTGATTATCATTGCCTATTTAAAGAAACTAAGGCTGAAATTGAAAAGTTAAAGAAAAGCTTTAATTTAACATTTAAAAAATTTGAAAAAATTGAAAAATTGGTCAGCAGGTTTGAATTTTCTGATGACTCTCCTAAAAGAAAAAAGACTTTAGTTGAAGCAAACAATCTTGGCCCAAATACCTTGGGTCTTGATAACTTAATAAGTTTAAATTCTCCAATATCGCCAATTCCCCCTCCTAATAATAATCCATCAATCGATAACGGCAAAGGCATAGACCCAACTTCTAATGCTTCCACTTCGACTGCAAGCATTAACTCTTCAAAAGGCGAAAAAGCTAAACCACCTGCAGTAGTCGTGCAGGCTCCAACTATAACTACTACACGCAGAAAAATATATGTTAGAAATATGTTTGGATCCAAACATATATTTGTTTGGGACTGTTTGCAAACAAATATATTTTTGGATGCAAACATAATTTGTTTCGGTGCAAACAAATATTTGTTTGCAACATTTTGTAACATAACTCAATTTTATTTGTTGGGTACCAACATATTTTATATGTTAGAACATATTTTTTTATGGGTGCGGAGAGGATTTTTTTCAAAGAGCTAAACAACAGAGCTCTCGGTTACTTTTGAATTGGTGTTATAGGTGACTTAAAAGAAGACAGGAGGGTGAGAAGTCTGTTTTTGCGTTGATGAGTGTCTCAACTTGAGACACGCGCCAATGTTACGCTCTCACCAAGCAAACACTGCCGATCGCTGCTGTAACTATGTGTGGTGTGTGCGCGGCAAGAGGGATGGAAACTGTTGCTGAGACGTTTATTTCTTTTCTATTGTCCATGCACCAAAAAATGCCAACAACAACACACAAAGAGCTGTTTGGATGTTTTTTTGTTGCTGAGACGTTGCTTCTTACTAATGTTCATGCATTCATACATACATGCGTTTTTCGCATACACACCGATTTGCTTGATGAGAACAAAAGAGCGTAACATTTGCGCGTGTCTCATGTTGGCATTCTGGTTGTGTTCTTTTTTTATTCTTTTTATTTGTTTTGTGCCTTCGCGTCGTGTCACAAGTGTTGTAATAAATGTTGATACCAACTGTTTTGGGGGAAGACAAATTATTTGTCGAAGCGCCGGAGCCTTTAAATCTACAAAGCTTTATAAAAGCAGCCAAATTAGAGTTAAAAATTGATGCCTCAAGAAAAATAACAGCCTTAGTGTTTGGTGCAACCATTAAAGAAGACCAGTTTGAAAAAGTAATTCATCAGTATATGTCAACACCTACTTTTCATATTGAGTTGCAATTTGGAGGTAAGTACACTGGATTTACAGCCTGTTTCTTTATGTCGGAACAAAAAAAAATTTCGTTTCAAAATAAAGAAACAGGCTGTTAATATTTTTTTCTTTTTTTAAATAACATATTTCTTTTTTTAAATAATATATTTAATTTTCATTTAGACTCCGTTCGATCAGTGGCATCAGCATCGACAGTTAGTGGCACTCTATCGGAGTGTGAATCCGTAGGTGGTTTTGGGGATCTTACCCCAAAAACAAATGTTATTTCAACTTTAAAGACTGACATAGAGTCCATTAAGTCAATTCCGGCTGTCAACAAAATATGGAGAATTTTTATTGCCGAAAAATGCCTGCAAAATAAAGATAGGGTGAATATTTCGAAGGCCCTTATTGACGAATGTCTAAAAGAAGACCCTAACAGATTGTAAGTATTTTACTTTATTGAAAAAATAGTGATTGTAATAAAAGGAAAAATAATAAATTAATAAATAAAAATAATAACAAATATTAAGAATAATATTAATAATAATAAATTCAAAAATTAATATAAAATAAAAATTTTATGAAAACTGGCACGATATAAATTATAAACTTATTAACAAATGTTTATTTTATTTTATCAATAACAACAATATATTATTTATAAAAATTAAAACATAATAAATTAATATTAGAAACATAAGAATAATTTTAAGCATAATAAAAATTGTAATAATTAATATAATATTAATATCTGTAATAAAAAATTGTTAAAAATAATAATATTAAAATAAAAATTCTAATTATAAAAATATTAAAGAAAATAAAAAACTATGTTTCATTATAAATTATTTATTTTTTTTAATATTTTTATAATTAGAATTTTTATTTTAATATTATTATTTTTAACAATTTTTTATTACTGATATTAATATTATATTAATTATTACAATTAATTTTATATTATATATTATAATATGTATGAATTTCTTTTATGTTAAATAAAATGTGAATATCAAAAATTGATTTTAAAACTAGTTTGCATTATGGTTGAATTATATCTGCAGTAAGTATACAAATGGACCCAATCATAAATTTATGTTTGCACCCCAATATATATTATGTTTGGACCCAAACATAAATTATGTTTGCACCCGAACAAAAAATATGTTTGGACCCAAACATTAATTATGTTTGGACCCAAACATTAATTATGTTTGGACCCAAACATTAATTATGTTTGGACCCAAACATAATTTGTTTGCAGCACCCAAACATATGTTATGTTTGGGAATGTTTGCAAACATATATTTGTTTGCTGCAAAATATGTTTGGGACATATGTTAGAGAGGCTTATATTTTTTTGCGTGTACAAACTCTTCCGCGGTTGTAAATGGCGTTGATCCCTCTACTTCTAACACTCTTATCGTTGTAGAACGGGGTAAAACAGTATTTGTATCTAGACTTCACCCTGATACTTCCACTGACAACATTCGCAACTATATAAAATCAAATGTAAACGATGTATAAAAATAATAACAAATATTAAGAATAGTTGCGAATGTTGTCAGTGGAAGTATATATATATATATATATATATATATATATATATATATATATATATATATATATATATATATATATATATATATATATATATATATATATATATATATATATATATATATATATATAGCGGTCCATGTGTTGATATAGTCCCCTTATAACGGTACCTCTCAATATTCGGTATTTTGATAATTTTTGCCACATTTTCCTCGGATTTGTCTAAAAATTTATATTTTTGGGTCATAATGAAATATCTGAGAATTCGAAAATAGAGATAAAAAATATGGTAAAAGAGAAAAATCTCGAAAACTAAAAATTGTAATAAAAAGATGTCAGTATAGTTGTTAAGTGAAAAAATATAATAAAAGAGAAAAGTTTTGAAAACCGAAATAAGAGAAAAATATAATAAGTGAAAAAGTATATTAAAATAGTAAAATTTTGGAAACTGATGGAAACTGAATTAACAAGGAAAAAAGAAGTAAGTTCAGCCCGGCCGAACTTTGAATACCCTCCACCATTTGGAACAAATTAGGACATTTTTAAAAAATAAAATCCATTAAAAATTCTGTTCAAATCTCGGAAGGTGCCGATATATGGGGGGGATAAAAGATATTGTGGACCTATGACTAGGGATAAAGTAATCACAAATAATTCTTTGTATAGAATTTAAGACAATTCCGTTTAAAAATGTAGCTAAAATAATCAAAATACCGAGTATCGGGGGGTACTGTTATATGTGGACTATATGATATCGTGAACCTATATAGATAATTCTCTTTCAATGAATAAAGTACTCACAAGGAACCCGTTGTGCGGATTTTCAGACCAATCCATTGGAAAATATGGCTAAAATCATAAGAATCCCGAATATCGGGGGGATACCGTTATATGTGGTTTAACCGATATTTTGGGTCAATATAGAAAATTCCCTTTCAGGGGGTAAAGTGCTCACAAAGAACCCCTTGTGTAGAATTTTAGACAATTCCGTCGAACAATGAGGCTAAAATCATCAAAGTACCGAATATCGGGGGTACCGTTATATAAGGGATATACGATATCATGAATCCATATAGAGCACTCCCTGTCAGGGGCTATAGTGTTTACAAAGAACACCTTGCATAGAATTTAAGACAATTCCGTTTAAAAATGTCGCTAAAATCATCAGCATACCGAATATCGGGGGATACCGTTATATGGGATTTGTACGATATTTTGGATCTATATAGACAATTCCCTTTCAGGGGGTAAAGTGCTCACAAGGAACCCCTTGTGTAGAATTTTAGACAATTCCATTCATCAAAATACCGAATATCGGGGGGTACCGTTATATGAGGGATATACGATATCGTGCACCTATATAGACAATTCTCTTTCAGGGGGTAAAGGAACTCCTCGTGTGGATTTTCAGACTATTCTATTAGAAAATGTGGCTATAATCATCAAAATACAGAATATCGGGCGGTACCGTTATATGGGGGCTATACGATATCGTGAACCTATATAGATAATTCTCTGCCTAGAGATAAAGTGCTCTTAGGAAACTGCTTGTGTGGATTTTCATGAGACAGACGGATAGGGCTAAATCGTCTTAGAATTTTACGCTGATCAAGAATATATATACCTTGTTGGGTCTAAAATGATTATTCCGATGAGTTACAAATGTATGGTGGAGAGTATAAAAAAATAATAAGAAAAAATAAGAATAATTAATAAGTTAAAAAAGCGTATAATTAAAGCATGCAAGACCAAACGATTGGGGTGAAAAATGCACGAGACTCTGAATTTTAGACAAGGGGGTAGTTCAACCAACAATATATCAAGTGAGGGATTCAATCCTACACAAAAGAAGGAACTAAAGGAGATGATAGATAAATTCTTAAAGGGTGGTAATTTAGATGAATATGGTGATCAACCAATAGTGACTATTAATATAGAAGAATAAGGTATTTTTCCTAAGGCATAATAAAAACATTGAGAGTATTCTCTGGAAAGCCCGGAGAATTCAATTCATTGAGAAAGTCAATAGAAAGAGCGTTAGAATTATTCAGTTGTATAAAAGGAACCACTAGATATTATACTGATATTGCATACGGAACGTACAAAGATGATCTTGTTCTGGATTCATGTAGAACATCCCTAGATTGGGTGAAGATAAACAATATAGAGACATATGTACATTAAAGTACCAAATGACAACCATGTGTCAAGGTCAGGACCATCACCGAGTTTTATCAAGTTGTTCATCTGCATTTACCTCTGATACTTGATAAGATAGCCTTTTCGGATATAGATGAGGGTAGTCCAGTAGTGCTTACAGAGCCAAAGCATTAGACACTTTTGTTAGAGGACCAATGGGAGACCTACAAAGGAAAATCAGATAATGTTTTGGATAAATAATCCAACGAGGAGTTCCTTGTTACCATATTTTAGAATTTAAACGAGGAACGGTAAAACGCTGATAGTTCTTTTAGACACAGGAAGTAACAAGAATTATATTAAAACGGACCTAGTTGATAAACCTATGTGTAACCACGGAAATTTCACGGCAAATTCAATTAACAAAAATATCAAAATAACCCATCATGCGTTTTTTTTTGGGTCAAAAAATCGGATCCAGAAAAATTTACCGTCTACCAGGACTGAAAACTTTTGATGCTATATTGGGAAGGGATACCTTGAAAGAATTATCTGCTGTTATTTACACAGCTGAAAATTATTTTTGGAAAAAACTTATTGGAAAATAGCCACATCCCAGCATTTATTCCAAGACGTCAACAACATAGAATTATGAACAGGACACCTAACTAAGGATCAATCTTAGGGGATATTATAAAACAAAACATACAAATCTTTTTACGGAACCTGATGAAAAATTGACATATACTACAAAAGTAGTATCAATAAACATAGGGGATATAATATAAAAACATACAAATCTTTTTGCGGAACCTGATGAAAAATTGACATATACTACAAATGCAGTTGCCGAAATAAGAACGACTTCGGATATGCCATTGTATACTAGAAATTATTCTTATCCCCTTTACCTGCGAGGTGTTGTTGTCCAGGAAAATTTTGTTACAGATTTGTTATAATTCTCCCATATGGGTTGTAGCGAAAAAGGAGGACGCATCTTGTCAGAAAAAGTATAGAGATGTAATAGATTATAGGATGTTAAATACCATAACAATTTATGACAAGTATTCTATCTCTGAGATCACGGAAGTGCTAGTGGATTCCACCAGATACCACTTAAAGAGGAGTATCGTGAAAAAACCGTATTTTCTATATAAAACGAGAAGTATGAATTAACCAGACTTCCATTCGGTCTAAAAAATGGACCAGCAATATTTCAACGTACATTAGACGATATTCTACGTGATTTCACAGGAAAAATATGTTACGTTTACATTGACGATATCATAATTTTCAACAAAACTGAAGAGGATCATATTAGACATCTTAATATAGTTTTTGATACTATAGAGAAAGCCAACATGAAAGTTCCGTTGGACAAACATGAGTTCTTGAAACAAGAAATAGAATTCCTTGGTTTCGTAGTATCAGTAAATGGAATCAAAACGAACGCTAAAAAATTTGAAGCTATCATAAATTTCCATGCCCCAATACATTGAAAGAACTTCGTTCACTACTGGGACTCTTGAATTATTATAGGAAGTTTATAAAGGGATTCGCTGAAATGGCAAAACCCTAAACAAACTTTTTAAGAGGAAGTTATGGAAGAGTTTCTGGAAATTTATCAAGTAAAATCAAAATATGTTTGAAGGACGAAGAAAAAAGCAATTTACTCAATTATAAATGCATTAAATTCTGAAGATCTAATATTATCATACCCAAATTTCGAGAAAGAATTTCATTTAACAACAGATGCTTCAAATGTTGCTATTGGTGATGTTCTGTGTCAAGAAGGTAGACCCATAACATTTATATCAAGGGCACTATCAGAAGAAGAAGAGAGATATGCCACTAATGATAGAGAAACGCTGGCAATAGTCTTGGTACCGGATAATCTTAGAAATTACCTATATGGCAAAGCAAAGGTGATTACCCCACTTATCACCAGCCTTTAACTCAGCAACAAAAATAGCAATATGAAAATGAAGAGGTGGAAAGCCATAATAGAGGAATATAATCATGAAATAGTGTATAAGACAGAGAGCCCTAACATAGATGCAGATGCCTTACCAAGACCTCCGAACTCTGGCATAAATACTCTGACCGGTACGGTTCACAGTACATGAAAGTTCCGAAAACTTAATACCAAGTGTAGAAACCCCTGTCAATGTTTTCAAAATTAGATCTTTCTAACAATCGGAGAAATTTCAAATAATCAGTTTGAAATTATATTCCCTGGATATCACAGACAAATCATTGTAGAACAAGGATTTAATAGCATAAATTTAACAAATTTTCTAAAAAGATATCTTCGGTTATAAACTGTATCAAAGCTCCCAAAGCGGTAATGGGGAAATATACAGGAATTGTATACTAACCATTTCGTGACCTATAAGGCACGTTATACTCAAAAATTTGTAGAGGATATTAAATCTGAGGATGAAGAAGAAGATATTATAATGAAACTCTTCAGCGAGCCCATAGAAATGCATTAGAAAACAAGAGCCACATAATAGAAAGATTTTAGTTCCCTAGTAGGTTGTCTAAAATCAAAAGATTAGTAAAACTATATTCCGTATGCAAGAAAAATAAATATGACAGACATCCTAATGAACCAAGACTAAGTGGAACTCAAATTCCTTCATACCCTGGAGAAATAATATACATAGATTTGTTCTACACTGATAAAAAATAGTTTTTGACATCTTTGGATAAATTCTCTAAATACGCACTAACAAAAGTTTTGAATGGTAAATATGTCCCAACTGAAGGGCCATTACGAGAACTTATATTTTTCTTTGGCGTCCCTAAAATAATTGTTAAGGAGAAATCCTTAAATTTCTCTTCTATACGCTTCATGATGAAAGACGAGCTAGGCATAAACGTATTTATAACACCACCGTACAGAAGTGAAGCAAACGGACAGCTTGAGCGCTTCCATTCTACATTTGCAGAAATTATGAGATGCCTTAAGCAAGATAGAATATGCAGGAGTTTTGATAAGTTGGTAGAAAAGAGAGTGAATGAGTACAACCATTCTTTCCACTCGACAACAGGTAAAAGACCTGTAAATGTGTTTTTTGGTAAAAGACCTGTAAATGTGTTTTTATTTGCAACCACCAAATGTTTGGAATTAAACAATTTTGTAACTTAAATATCTGTAACATAGTGAATATAATGAACTCAAACTGTATTCACTACTAAAAGCAAGCAAGCCATTATCATGCACGGTAATCATTAATGGCAATATACCTACTCTGGAAGAAATCGAAGAGGGTTTGCTGCTTTTAAACCAATTCGAAGGAAAAATTATGGCTGATAACTCCCTTATTGCTCTAAACGGTACTTCATTATTCACCACACAAACACAAAATTCAAAATTAATGGCAGATTTTTTTAAAAACACAAATCACCAAACCATTACCAGCGATGCTGCAACTCGTAAAATCCAATCTACAAGAGGAAAGTTTATCATTAGAGATGATGAAGGCAATTAATACCAATAATTCCAAGTACATTGAAAAACTCAATGTGGACAAACACATCAACATTGGGATGGCCTTGTCCTCATGCTGTTAATTTCATTTTCATTCATAAAAGCCTGTAAAACCTGTCGTTAATAAAGATTTATGAGAATTGATTTTGATGATTTTTGCCTATTTTTTTCACGGATTTGTCTAAAAAGTGGCACTTGGAGGTCATACTGGTTTCTATCTCGTGTGACGAAATATTGTATGTATAGGTCCACGTTTTGGTGTAGCCCCCATATAACGGTACCTCCCGATATTCGGCATTTTTTTTTTTTTGATTTTTGCATAATTGTTCACGCATTTTTTTAAAAAATTGGAATTTGTTTGTCATAATCGGTTCTAGGTCGGGTGGCGGAAAATTGTATGTATAGGTCCATGTTTTGGTATAGCCCTCATAAAACGGTACATGCCGATGATGATGATTTTTGCCACATTTTTTCAAGGATTTGTATACAAATTGGTATTTGTAGTTTATAATGAGTTCTAGCCCGGTGGCAGAACATTAAATATTTAGTTCCACGTTTGCCTATAGCGCACATATTACGATACCCATAGATATTCGGTATTTTAATAATCCTAGTCACTTTTACGCACATAAAAAATTGTCCATAGAGGTTCCCGTTTTGGTATGGCCCCATACAACGACCTGATTTACTTTATGGGTTTTTGATAAGTTTAAAATTAAACACGCTTGAATTCAGACAATTTATATAAAAATGTTTCCTTCACCCTAAGGTGGAGGGTACTAAAAATTCGGGCCGATCAAACTTAATGTTTTTTATACCATCCACCATAGTATGGAGGGTATATTAAGTTTGTCATTCCGTTTGTAACACCTCGAAATAAACATTTAGACCCCACAAAGTATATATATTCGTGTTCAGCATAAAATGCTTTTACTCAAATGTATATTATGTATGAATGACTTTTGGAACTGAAAATCGGCCATATAGGTCCACGTTTTGGTATACCCCCATATAAAGGTACCTCCCGATTTTCGGTACTTTGATGATTTTGGAGACATTATTCACTGGAATTGTTTCCAATTCGGTATTAGAAGTTCGTAATGAATACTGCAGCCTTGGACAGAAAATTGTCTTGCAGGTCATCGTATGGCCCCACATAACAGTACCTCCAGATATTCGGTATTATGGTGATTTGCTTGATGTTTGAATGTAATGTATACTACAGCCTATGACAGAAAAATTTCTGTGCAGGTCCACGTTTTGGTATAGCCCCCATATAACGGTACCTCCAGATATTCGGTATTTTGATGATTTTAGCGACGTTATTCACCGGAATTGTTTCAAATTTGGTTTTTGAAGTTCGTAATGGATAGTACAGCCTAAGACAGAAAATTGTCTGTGCAGGTCCACGTCTTCGTATAGCCCCCATATAACGGTATTTTGATGATTTTATCTACATTATTACTGATTTTTTTAAGTTTCGCATTTGAATATTGTAATGGCTTATGACAAATGTTAGCTTTGCAGGTCCATGTAGTCGTATAGACACTAATATGACAGCTACATTCGGTATTTTTAAGATTTTAAAAGAATTTTTAACGGATGTTTTTGATAATTTCCAAATTCGTTCCAAATTTTGGAGGGTATTCAAAGTTTGGCCCGGCCGAACTTACAGCTTTTTTACATGTTTTTTTTATTATCGGTACAATTTTTCCATTTTCTTCTTCGTTTAAATGGGCCAAATGAATTATACATAATATCGTCAAAATCAAATGTTTAGAAATTTTCAGACGTTATTTGTTTTTTGTGTTCTGTCTTTCTAAAATAATTCGTTGTGGCAAAATTGCATTTACCTTAAAGAAAGCATTAATTCTATAGTTTTTTTGCTTCAAATATTCTTTCCATTATTTCGACATTTATATCGTCTAATATGATTTATGCCCGTGAAGAAAAATTTTATAATATAATAGCAAAGACACAAACCAACAATTTTGTGTTGATGCAAAAGGGTTAACTGAAAATATAAATGATTTTTACTTTTTTTTTTTGGAAAGATCAATATATCTTCAACAAGTATTAAGATAAAACAATTCTCCTAACTTAATTTAACAGGAAAATGACACAATTTCCCAACGAGTACGAATAAGTAGAGTGGGGTTGGCAGTAGGGAAACTGCATGGAAAATGCTAAATTGCACAAAAACCATAATAGCTGTGTCTGGGCTCAAATGAAAGGTCTCGAGGAGTACTTTCAAACTATATACACCTTATATTCCCAATGAGTTCAGGTAATCAAATTTTTCTGATTTTCTAACCAAAATTGGGTAGGGAAACTGCATGGAAAATGATGAATTGAACAAAAACCATGATAGTCGAATTTTCCGATTTTCTAACTAACGTGGGGTTGGCGGTAGGTAAACTACATGGAAAACGCTGAAATGTACAAAAACCATAGTAGCTGTGTCTGGGCTCAAATGAAAGGTCTCGAGGAAATATGTTAAAATAACTCCTGGGGAGAATATCCCACACAAAAGCAAAGGAACAGATGGGGATTGGTGGCTCTTTTCGAAAACTAGATATTCCCTGCCTTACCCCTTGGTAAACTTTCTCCACTAATAAACAAACGTTTTTTATAAAAACAATAATAATGGGATTAACTCTGATTATCTTGCTACAACAAAATATGGTAATTTTCTGTTGAGGCATTCGACTGAAAATTTTGGACATTATTTGTATTTGTACCGATCTTTTTGTTGTTCTGACTGCAATGACATTGGTAACTCTTAGTTGAGGACGTTGGTTTAAAATGTCATATATTGTTTATTTCCATTGGTTCTACTAGTGCTAGTGGATTCCACCAGATACCACTTAAAGAGGAGTATAGTGAAAAAACCGTATTTTCTATATACAACGAGAAATATGAATTTACCAGACTTCCATTCGGTTTAAAAAATGGACCAGCAATATTTCAACGTACATTAGACGATATTCTACGTGATTTCACAGGAAAAATATGTTACGTTTACATTGACGATATCATAATTTTCAGCAAAACTGAAGAGGATCATATTAGACATCTTAATATAGTTTTTGATACTATAGAGAAAGCCAACATGAAAGTTCCGTTGGACAAATGTGAGTTCTTGAAACAAGAAATAGAATTCCTAGGTTTCGTAGTATCAGTGAACGGAATCAAAACGAACGCTAAAAATTTGAAGCTATCATAAATTTCCATGCCTCAATACATTGAAAGAACTTCGTTCACTCCTGGGACTCTGGAATTATTATAGGAAGTTTATAAAGGGATTCGCTGAAATGGCAAAACCCTTAACAAACCTTTTAAGAGGAAGTTATGGAAGGGTTTCTAGAAATTTATCAAGTAAAATCAAAATATGTCTGAAGGACGAAGAAAAAATGCTATTGACTCAATTATAAATGCATTAACTTCTGAAGATCTAATATTATCATACCCAAATTTCGAGAAAGAATTTCATTTAACAACAGATGCTTCAAATGTTGCTATTGGTGTTGTTCTGTGTCAAGAAGATAGGCCCATAACAATTATATCAAGGGCACTATCAGAAGAAGAAGAGAGATATGCCACTAATGATAGAGAAACGCTGGCAATAGTCTTGGCATTGGATAATCTTAGAAATTACCTATATGGCAAAGCAAATGTGATTACCACACTTATCACCAGCCTTTAACTCAGCAACAAAAATAGCAATAGGAAAATGAAGAGGTGGAAAGCCATAATCGAGGAATATAATCATGAAATAGTGTATAAGACAGAGAGCCCTAACATAGATGCAGATGCCTTATCGAGACCCCCGAACTCTGGCATAAATACTCTGACCGGTACGGTTCACAGTACAGGAAAGCTCCGAAAACTTAATACCAAGTGTAGAAACCCCTGTCAATGTTTTCAAAATTAGATCTTTCTAACAATCGGAGAAATTTCAAATTATCAGTTTGAAATTATATTCCCTGGATATCACAGACAAATCATTGTAGAACAAGGATTTAATAGCATAAATTTAACAAATTTTCTAAAAAGATATCTCAATCCTTCGGTTATAAACTGTATCAAAGCTCCCAAAGCGGTAATGGGGAAATATACAGGAATTGTATACTAACCATTTCGTGACCTATAAGGCACGTTATACTCAAAAATTTGTGGAGGATATTAAATCTGAGGATGAAGAAGAAGATATTATAATGAAACTCTTCAGCGAGCCCATAGAAATGCATTAGAAAACAAGAGCCACATAATAGAAAGATTTTAGTTCCCTAGTAGGTTGTCTAAAATCAAAAGATTAGTAAAACTATATTCCGTATGCAAGAAAAATAAATATGACAGACATCCTAATGAACCAAGACTAAGTGAAACTCAAATTCCTTTATACCCTGGAGAAATAATATACATAGATTTGTTCTACACTGATAAAAAATAGTTTTTGACATCTTTGGATAAATTCTCTAAATACGCACTAACAAAAGTTTTGAATGTTAAATATATCCCAACTGAAGGGCCATTACGAGAACTTATATTTTTCTTTGGCGTCCCTAAAATAATTGTTAAGGACAATGAGAAATCCTTAAATTTCTCTTCTATACGCTTCATGATGAAAGACGAGCTAGGTATAAACGTATTTATAACACCGTTCAGAAGTGAAGCAAACGGACAGCTTGAGCGCTTCCATTCTACATTTGCAGAAATTATGAGATGCCTTAAGCAAGATAGAATATGCAGGAGTTTTGATAAGTTGGTAGAAAAGAGAGTGAATGAGTACAACCATTCTTTCCACTCGACAACAGGTAAAAGACCTGTAAATGTGTTTTTTGGACGGAAACTAGATTTTGGCAGTATTCTTATTTGTAACCACCAAATGTTTGGAATTAAACAATTTTGTACTAGTTTCGATAACATAAATATCTGTAACATAGTGAATATAATGAACTCAAACTGTATTCACTACTAAAAGCAAGCAAGCCATTATCATGCACGGTAATCATTAATGGCAATATACCTACTCTGGAAGAAATCGAAGAGGGTTTGCTGCTTTTAAACCAATTCGAAGGAAAAATTATGGCTGATAACTCCCTTATTGCTCTAAACGGTACTTCATTATTCACCACACAAACACAAAATTCAAAATTAATGGCAGATTTTTTTAAAAACACAAATCACCAAACCATTACCAGCGATGCTGCAACTCGTAAAATCCAATCTACAAGAGGAAAGTTTATCATTAGAGATGATGAAGGCAATTAATACTAATAATTCCAAGTACATTGAAAAACTCAATGTGGACAAACACATCAACATTGGGATGGCCTTGTCCTCATGCTGTTAATTTCATTTTCATTGATAAAAGCCTGTAAAACGGATTTGTCAAAAAAGTGGCACTTGGAGGCCATACTGGTTTCTATCTCGTGTGACGAAATATTGTATGTATAGGTCCACGTTTGGGTGTAGCCCCCATATAACGGTACCTCCCAATATTCGGTATTTTTTTTTTTTGATTTTTGCAAAATTGTTCACGCATTTTTTTAAAAAAATTGGTATTTGTTTATCATAATCGGTTCTAGGTCGGGTGGCGGAAAATTGTATGTATAGGTCCAAGTTTTGGTATAGCCCTCATAAAACGGTACATGCCGATGATGATGATTTTTGCCACATTTTTTCAAGGATTTGTATACAAATTGGTATTTGTAGTTTATAATGAGTTCTAGCCCGGTGGCAGAACATTAAATATTTAGTTCCACGTTTGCCTATAGCGCACATATTACGATACCCATAGATATTCGGTATTTTAATAATCCTAGTCACTTTTACGCACATAAAAAATTGTCCATAGAGGTTCCCGTTTTGGTATGGCCCCATACAACGACTTGATTTACTTTATGGGTTTTTGATAAGTTCAAAATTAAACACGCTTGAATTCAGACAATTTATATAAAAATGTTTCCTTTACCCTAAGGTGGAGGGTACTAAAAATTCGGGCCGATCAAACTTAATGTTTTTTATACCATCCACCATAGTATGGAGGGTATATTAAGTTTGTCATTCCGTTTGTAACACCTCGAAATATACATTTAGACCCCACAAAGTATATATATTCGTGTTCAGCATAAAATGCTTTTACTCAAATGTATATTATGTATGAATGACTTTTGGAACTGAAAATCGGCCATATAGGTCCACGTTTTGGTATAGCCCCATATAAAGGTACCTCCCGATTTTCGGTACTTTGATGATTTTGGAGACATTATTCACTGGAATTGTTTCCAATTCGGTATTAGAAGTTCGCAATGAATACTGCAGCCTTGGACAGAAAATTGTCTTGCAGGTCATCGTATGGCCCCCACATAACAGTACCTCCCGATATTTGGTATTATGGTGATTTGCTTGATGTTTGAATGTAATGTATACTACAGCCTATGACAGAAAATTTTCTGTGCAGGTTCACGTTTTGGTATAGCCCCCATATAACGGTACCTCCCAATATTCGGTATTTTGATGATGCAGGTCGTATAGGTCGTATACAGCTACATTCGGTATTTATAAGATTTTAACTGCATATTTAACGGATTTTTTTTTTTTTGAATATTGCCAAATTTGTTCCAAATGGTGCAGGGTATTCAAAGTTCGGTTCTACCGAATTTACAGCTTTTTTACTTGTTATATTTAGTGTTGTAATCATGTTCTTGTAAGCGTAGTCTCCATCTCCTCCTCCTTTTAAGAAAATAGACTAACTAATGGCTTTATAGAAAATAGCCAAATTGATTCCATATATTCTGAACTTTAAACATCAACAAGAGAGTATTTTCTAAGACATTTTGTCATTGGCTTAGCTTAGTTTATTAGTTCGCCCAAAACTTTATTCATTAGACGTTGGGGGTTGGCTAGAGCTATTTTCATTCCAAATGACATACGTAAAAATTTGTAGCGTCGGCCTTCCACGCTCAATGCTGTTTTTGGGATATTACTGTTTCGATTTGGTGGAATCCTTTAGCCAAGTCAAATGTCGTAAAATATTAGCAGCGCCCAAGTTTTTCCAAAATTTCGTCAATGTTTGGTATTGTGTATTTGTCATCTATGATTACTTCGTTGAGTTTCCTGTAATCTATAACGAGTCTCCAATTAAGTTGTCCACTGGCATCCATCCTTTTTCGGTACTAACCAAACCGGCGCAGAGTAAGGTGAGTGACTGGGCCCTATTATTCCTTTATATAGCATATCCTCTATATGTTTTTACCTCGGTTTTATGAACATGTGGTTATCGGTACGTTTTTGTTGCAATGAGGATGTTATTCTTATTTCGTGTTTAACGGCGATCACTTTCTTCTGAGTAAAATATATTTTTATTTTTATACCCTCCACCATAGTATGGAGGGTATATTAAGTTTGTCATTCCGTTTGTAACACCTCGAAATACACATTTTAGACCCCACAAAGTGTATATATTCTTGATCAGCATAAAATTCTATGTCGATTTAGCGATGTCCGTCCGTCTATGAGTCTGTTCGTCTGTGGAAATCAATCAATATATTGATAAAATTTTACTTAAATGTATGTTATGTCTGCAGGACTTTTGGTATTGAAAATGGGTCATGTAGGTCCACGTTTTGGTATAGCCCCCATATAACGGTACCTCCAGATATTCGGTATTTTGATGATTTTAGCGACGTTATTCACCGGAATTGTTTCAAATTTGGTTTTTGAAGTTCGTAATGGATAGTACAGCCTAAGACAGAAAATTGTCTGTGCAGGTCCACGACTTCGTATAGCCCCCATATAACGGTATTTTGATGATTTTATCTACATTATTACCGATTTTTTTAAGTTTCGCATTTGAATATTGTAATGGCTTATGACAAATGTTAGCTTTGCAGGTCCATGTAGTCGTATAGACACTAATATGACAGCTACATTCGGTATTTTTAAGATTTTAAAAGAATTTTTAACGGATGTTTTTGAGAATTGCCAAATTCGTTCCAAATTTTGGAGGGTATTCAAAGTTTGGCCCGGCCAAACTTACAGCTTTTTTAGATGTTTTTTTTTTATTATCGGTACAATTTTTCCATTTTCTTCTTCGTTTAAATGGGCCAAATGAATTATACATATTATCGTCAAAATCAAATGTTTAGAAATTTTCAGACGTTATTTGTTTTTTGTGTTCTGTCTTTCTAAAATAATTCGTTGTGGCAAAATTGCATTTACCTGAAAGAAAATTAATAAAAAACATTAATTCTATAGTTTTTTTGCTTCAAATATTCTTTCCATTATTTCGACATTCATATCGTCTAATATGATTTATGCCCGTGAAGATAAATTTTATAATATAATAGCAAAGACACAAACCAACAATTTTGTGTTGATGCAAAAGGGTTAACTGAAAATATAAATGATTTTTACTTTTTTTTTTTTGGAAAGATCAATATATCTTCAACAAGTATTAAGATAAAACAATTCTCCTAACTTAATTTAACAGGAAAATGACACAATTTCCCAACGAGTACGAATAAGTAGAGTGGGGTTGGCAGTAGGGAAACTGCATGGAAAATGCTAAATTGCACAAAAACCATAATAGCTGTGTCTGGGCTCAAATGAAAGGTCTCGAGGAGTACTTTCAAACTATATACACCTTATTCCGATTTTCTAACCAAAATTGGGTAGGGAAACTGCATGGAAAATGATGAATTGAACAAAAACCATGATAGTCGAATTTTCCGATTTTCTAACTAACGTGGGGTTGGCGGTAGGTAAACTACATGGAAAACGCTGAAATGTACAAAAACCATAGTAGCTGTGTCTGGCTCAAATGAAAGGTCTCGAGGAAATATGTTAAAATAACTCCTGGGGAGAATATCCCACACAAAAGCAAAGGAACAGATGGGGATTGGTGGCTCTTTTCGAAAACTAGATATTCCCTGCCTTACCCCTTGGTAAACTTTCTCCACTAATAAACAAACGTTTTTTATAAAAACAATAATAATGGGATTAACTCTGATTATCTTGCTACAACAAAATATGGTAATTTTCTGTTGAGGCATTCGACTGAAAATTTTGGACATTATTTGTATTTGTACCGATCTTTTTGTTGTTCTGACTGCAATGACATTGGTAACTCTTAGTTGAGGACGTTGGTTTAAAATGTCATATATTGTTTATTTCCATTGGTTCTACTAGTGCTAGTGGATTCCACCAGATACCACTTAAAGAGGAGTATCGTGAAAAACCGTATTTTCTATATACAACGAGAAATATGAATTTACCAGACTTCCATTCGGTTTAAAAAATGGACCAGCAATATTTCAACGTACATTAGACGATATTCTACGTGATTTCACAGGAAAAATATGTTACGTTTACATTGACAATATGATAATTTTCAGCAAAACTGAAGAGGATCATATTAGACATCTTAATATAGTTTTTGATACTATAGAGAAAGCCAACATGAAAGTTCCGTTGGACAAATGTGAGTTCTTGAAACAAGAAATAGAATTCCTAGGTTTCGTAGTATCAGTGAACGGAATCAAAACGAACGCTAAAAATTTGAAGCTATCATAAATTTCCATGCCTCAATACATTGAAAGAACTTCGTTCACTCCTGGGACTCTTGAATTTTTATAGGAAGTTTATAAAGAGATTCGCTGAAATGGCAAAACCCTTAACAAACCTTTTAAGAGGAAGTTATGGAAGGGTTTCTAGAAATTTATCAAATAAAATCAAAATATGTCTGAAGGACGAAGAAAAAAGCTATTGACTCAATCATAAATGCATTAACTTCTGAAGATCTAATATTATCATACCCAAATTTCGAGAAAGAATTTCATTTAACAACAGATGCTTCAAATGTTGCTATTGGTGCTGTTCTGTGTCAAGAAGGTAGACCCAAACATTTATATCAAGGGCACTATCAGAAGAAGAAGAGAGATATGCCACTAATGATAGAGAAACGCTGGCAATAGTCTTGGTATTGGATAATCTTAGAAATTACCTATATGGCAAAGCAAAGGTGATTACCACACTTATCACCAGCCTTTAACTCAGCAAAAAAAATAGCAATATGAAAATGAAGAGGTGGAAAGCCATAATAGAGGAATATAATCATGAAATAGTGTATAAGACAGAGAGCCCTAACATAGATGCAGATGCCTTATCGAGACCCCCGAACTCTGGCATAAATACTCTGACCGGTACGGTTCACAGTACAGGAAAGCTCCGAAAACTTAATACCAAGTGTAGAAACCCCTGTCAATGCTTTCAAAATTAGATCTTTCTAACAATCGGAGAAATTTCAAATTATCAGTTTGAAATAATATTCCCTGCATATCACAGACAAACCATTGTAGAACAAGGATTTAATAGCATAAATTTAACAAATTTTTTAAAAAGATATCTCAATACTTCGGTTATAAACTATATCAAAGCTCCCAAAGCTGTAATGGGGAAATATACAGGAATTGTATCCTAACCATTTCGTGACCTATAAGGCACGTTATACTCAAAAATTTGTAGAGGATATTAAATCTGAGGATGAAGAAGAAGATACTATAATGAAACTCTTCAGCGAGCCCATAGAAATGCATTAGAAAACAAGAGCCACATAATAGAAAGATTTAGTTCCCTAGTAGGTTGTCTAAAATCAAAAGATTAGTAAAACTATATTCCGTATGCAAGACAAAATAAATATGACAGACATCCTGATGAACCAAAACTAAGTGAAACTCAAATTCCTTTATACCCTGGAGAAATAATATACATAGATTTGTTCTACACTGATAAAAAAAGTTTTTGACATCTTTGGATAAATTCTCTAAATACGCACTAACAAAAGTTTTGAATGGTAAATATGTCCCAACTGAAGGGCCATTACGAGAACTTATATTTTTCTTTGGCGTCCCTAAAATAATTGTTATGGACAATGAGAAATCCTTAAATTTCACTTCTATACGCTTCATGATGAAAGACGAGCTAGGCATAAACGTATTTATAACACCAACGTACAGAAGTTAAGCAAACGGACAGCTTGAGCGCTACCATTCTACATTTGCAGAAATTATGAGATGCCTTAAGGAAGATAGAATATGCAGGAGTTTTGATAAGTTGGTAGAAAAGTGAGTGAATGAGTACAACCATTCTTTCCACTCGACAACAGGTAAAAGACCTGTAAATGTGTTTTTTGCACGGAAACTAGATTTTGGTAGTATTCTTATTTGTAACCACCAAATGTTTGGAATTAAACAATTTTGTACTAGTTTCGATAACTTAAACTAACTTACAACTAAAAGCAAGCAATCCATCATCATGCACGGTAATCATTAATGGCAATATACCTACTCTGGAAGAAATCGGAGAGGGTTTGCTGCTTTTAAACCAATTCGAAGGAAAAATTATGGCTGATAACTCCCTTATTGCTCTAAACGGTACTTCATTATTCACCACACAAACACAAAATTCAAAATTAATGGCAGATTTTTTTAAAAACACAAATCCCCAAACCATTACCAGCGATGCTGCAACTCGTAAAATCCAATCTACAAGAGGAAAGTTTATCATTAGAGATGATGAAGGCAATTAATACCAATAATTCCAAGTACATTGAAAAACTCAATGTGGACAAACACATCAACATTGGGATGGCCTTGTACTCATGCTGTTAATTTCATTTTCATTGATAAAAGCCTGCAAAACCTGTCGTTAATAAAGATTTATGAGAATTGATTTTGATGATTTTTGCCTATTTTTTCACGGATTTGTCTAAAAAGTGGCACTTGGAGGTCATACTGGTTTCTATCTCGTGTGACGAAATATTGTATGTATAGGTCCACGTTTTGGTGTAGCCCCCATATAACGGTACCTCCCGATATTCGGTATTTTTTTTTTTTTTGATTTTTGCATAATTGTTCACGCATTTTTTTAAAAAATTGGAATTTGTTTGTCATAATCGGTTCTAGGTCGGGTGGCGGAAAATTGTATGTATATGTCCATGTTTTGGTATAGCCCTCATATAACGGTACATGCCGATGATGATGATTTTTGCCACATTTTTTCAAGGATTTGTATACAAATTGGTATTTGTAGTTTATAATGAGTTCTAGCCCGGTGGCAGAACATTAAATATTTAATTCCACGTTTGCCTATAGCGCACATATTACGATACCCATAGATATTCGGTATGTTAATAATCCTAGTCACTTTTACGCACATAAAAAATTGTCCATAGAGGTTCCCGTTTTGGTATGGCCCCATACAACGACCTGATTTACTTCATGGGTTTTTGATAAGTTTAAAATTAAACACGCTTGAATTCAGACAATTTATATAAAAATGTTTCCTTTACCCTAAGGTGGAGGGTACTAAAAATTCGGGCCGATCAAACTTAATGTTTTTTATACCATCCACCATAGTATGGAGGGTATATTAAGTTTGTCATTCCGTTTGTAACACCTCGAAATAAACATTTAGACCCCACAAAGTATATATATTCGTGTTCAGCATAAAATGCTTTTACTCAAATGTATATTATGTATGAATGACTTTTGGAACTGAAAATCGGCCATATAGGTCCACGTTTTGGTATACCCCCATATAAAGGTACCTCCCGATTTTCGGTACTTTGATGATTTTGGAGACATTATTCACTGGAATTGTTTCCAATTCGGTATTAGAAGTTCGTAATGAATACTGCAGCCTTGGACAGAAAATTGTCTTGCAGGTCATCGTATGGCCCCCACATAACAGTACCTCCCGATATTTGGTATTATGGTGATTTGCTTGATGTTTGAATGTAATGTATACTACAGCCTATGACAGAAAAATTTCTGTGCAGGTTCACGTTTTGGTATAGCCCCCATATAACGGTACCTCCCAATATTCGGTATTTTGATGATGCAGGTCGTATAGGTCGTATACAGCTACATTCGGTATTTATAAGATTTTAACTGCATATTTAACGGATTTTTTTTTTTTGAATATTGCCAAATTTGTTCCAAATGGTGCAGGGTATTCAAAGTTCGGTTCTACCGAATTTACAGCTTTTTTACTTGTTATATTTAGTGTTGTAATCATGTTCTTGTAAGCGTAGTCTCCATCTCCTCCTCCTTTTAAGAAAATAGACTAACTAATGGCTTTATAGAAAATAGCCAAATTGATTCCATATATTCTGAACTTTAAACATCAACAAGAGAGTATTTTCTAAGACATTTTGTCATTGGCTTAGCTTAGTTTATTAGTTCGCCCAAAACTTTATTCATTAGACGTTGGGGGTTGGCTAGAGCTATTTTCATTCCAAATGACATACGTAAAAATTTGTAGCGTCGGCCTTCCACGCTCAATGCTGTTTTTGGGATATTATTGTTTCGATTTGGTGGAATCCTTTAGCCAAGTCAAATGTCGTAAAATATTAGCAGCGCCCAAGTTTTTCCAAAATTTCATCAATGTTTGGTATTGTGTATTTGTCATCTATGATTACTTCGTTGAGTTTCCTGTAATCTATAACGAGTCTCCAATCAAGTTGTCCACTGGCATCCATCCTTTTTCGGTACTAACCAAACCGGCGCAGAGTAAGGTGAGTGACTGGGCCCTATTATTCCTTTATATAGCATATCCTCTATATGTTTTTTCCTCGGTTTTATGAACATGTGGTTATCGGTACGTTTTTGTTGCAATGAGGATGTTATTCTTATTTCGTGTTTAACGGCGATCACTTTCTTCTGAGTAAAATATATTTTTATTTTTATACCCTCCATCATAGTATGGAGGGTATATTAAGTTTGTCATTCCGTTTGTAACACCTCGAAATACACATTTTAGACCCCACAAAGTGTATATATTCTTGATCAGCATAAAATTCTATGTCGATTTAGCGATGTCCGTCCGTCTATGAGTCTGTTCGTCTGTGGAAATCAATCAATATATTGATAAAATTTTACTTAAATGTATGTTATGTCTGCAGGACTTTTGGTATTGAAAATGGGTCATGTAGGTCCACGTTTTGGTATAGCCCCCATATAACGGTACCTCCAGATATTCGGTATTTTGATGATTTTAGCGACGTTATTCACCGGAATTGTTTCAAATTTGGTATTTGAAGTTCGTAATGGATAGTACAGCCTAAGACAGAAAATTGTCTGTGCAGGTCCACGACTTCGTATAGCCCCCATATAACGGTATTTTGATGATTTTATCTACATTATTACCGATTTTTTTAAGTTTCGCATTTGAATATTGTAATGGCTTATGACAAATGTTAGCTTTGCAGATCCATGTAGTCGTATAGACACTAATATGACAGCTACATTCGGTATTTTTAAGATTTTAAAAGAATTTTTAACGGATGTTTTTGAGAATTTCCAAATTCGTTCCAAATTTTGGAGGGTATTCAAAGTTTGGCCCGGCCGAACTTACAGCTTTTTTACATGTTTTTTTATTATCGGTACAATTTTTCCATTTTCTTCTTCGTTTAAATGGGCCAAATGAATTATACATATTATCGTCAAAATCAAATGTTTAGAAATTTTCAGACGTTATTTGTTTTTTGTGTTCTGTCTTTCTAAAATAATTCGTTGTGGCAAAATTGCATTTACCTTAAAGAAAGCATTAATTCTATAGTTTTTTTGCTTCAAATATTCTTTCCATTATTTCGACATTTATATCGTCTAATATGATTTATGCCCGTGAAGAAAAATTTTATAATATAATAGCAAAGACACAAACCAACAATTTTGTGTTGATGCAAAAGGGTTAACTGAAAATATAAATGATTTTTACTTTTTTTTTTTTGGAAAGATCAATATATCTTCAACAAGTATTAAGATAAAACAATTCTCCTAACTTAATTTAACAGGAAAATGACACAATTTCCCAACGAGTACGAATAAGTAGAGTGGGGTTGGCAGTAGGGAAACTGCATGGAAAATGCTAAATTGCACAAAAACCATAATAGCTGTGTCTGGGCTCAAATGAAAGGTCTCGAGGAGTACTTTCAAACTATATACACCTTATATTCCCAATGAGTTCAGGTAATCAAATTTTTCTGATTTTCTAACCAAAATTGGGTAGGGAAACTGCATGGAAAATGATGAATTGAACAAAAACCATGATAGTCGAATTTTCCGATTTTCTAACTAACGTGGGGTTGGCGGTAGGTAAACTACATGGAAAACGCTGAAATGTACAAAAACCATAGTAGCTGTGTCTGGGCTCAAATGAAAGGTCTCGAGGAAATATGTTAAAATAACTCCTGGGGAGAATATCCCACACAAAAGCAAAGGAACAGATGGGGATTGGTGGCTCTTTTCGAAAACTAGATATTCCCTGCCTTACCCCTTGGTAAACTTTCTCCACTAATAAACAAACGTTTTTTATAAAAACAATAATAATGGGATTAACTCTGATTATCTTGCTACAACAAAATATGGTAATTTTCTGTTGAGGCATTCGACTGAAAATTTTGGACATTATTTGTATTTGTACCGATCTTTTTGTTGTTCTGACTGCAATGACATTGGTAACTCTTAGTTGAGGACGTTGGTTTAAAATGTCATATATTGTTTATTTCCATTGGTTCTACTAGTGCTAGTGGATTCCACCAGATACCACTTAAAGAGGAGTATCGTGAAAAAAAACCGTATTTTCTATATACAACGAGAAGTATGAATTTACCAGACTTCCATTCGGTCTAAAAAATGGACCAGCAATATTTCAACGTACATTAGACGATATTCTACGTAATTTCACAGGAAAAATATGTTACGTTTACATTGACGATATGATAATTTTCAGCAAAACTGAAGAGGATCATATTAGACATCTTAATATAGTTTTTGATACTATAGAGAAAGCCAACATGAAAGTTCCGTTGGACAAATGTGAGTTCTTGAAACAAGAAATAGAATTCCTAGGTTTCGTAGTATCAGTGAACGGAATCAGAACGAACGCTAAAAAATTTGAAGCTATCATAAATTTCCATGCCCCAATACATTGAAAGAACTTCGTTCACTCCTGGGACTCTTGAATTATTATAGGAAGTTTATAAAGGGATTCGCTGAAATGGCAAAACCCTTAACAAACCTTTTAAGAGGAAGTTATGGAAGGGTTTCTAGAAATTTATCAAGTAAAATCAAAATATGTCTGAAGGACGAAGAAAAAAAGCTATTGACTCAATTATAAATGCATTAACTTCTGAAGATCTAATATTATCATACACAAATTTCGAGAAAGAATTTCATTTAACAACAGATGCTTCAAATGTTACTATTGGTGTTGTTCTGTGTCAAGAAGGTAGACCCATAACATTTATATCAAGGGCACTATCAGAAGAAGAAGAGAGATATGCCACTAATGATAGAGAAACGCTGGCAATAGTCTTGGCATTGGATAATCTTAGAAATTACCTATATGGCAAAGCAAAGGTGATTACCCCACTTATCACCAGCCTTTAACTCAGCAACAAAAATAGAAATATGAAAATGAAGAGGTGGAAAGCCATAATTGAGGAATATAATCATGAAATAGTGTATAAGACAGAGCCCTAACATAGATACAGATGCCTTATCAAGACCTCCGAACTCTGGCATAAATACTCTGACCGGTACGGTTCACAGTACAGGAAAGCTCCGAAAACTTAATACCAAGTGTAGAAACCCCTGTCAATATTTTCAAAATTAGATCTTTCTAACAATCGGAGAAATTTCAAATTATCAGTTTGAAATAATATTCCCTGCATATCACAGACAAACCATTGTAGAACAAGGCTTTAATAGCATAAATTTAACAAATTTTTTAAAAAGATATCTCAATCCTTCGGTTATAAACTGTATCAAAGCTCCCAAAGCGGTAATGGGGAAATATACAGGAATTGTATCCTAACCATTTCGTGACCTATAAGGCACGTTATACTCAAAAATTTGTGGAGGATATTAAATCTGAGGATGAAGAAGAAGATATTATAATGAAACTCTTCAGCGAGCCCATAGAAATGCATTAGAAAACAAGAGCCACATATTAGAAAGATTTTAGTTCCCTAGTAGGTTGTCTAAAATCAAAAGATTAGTAAAACTATATTCCGTATGCAAGAAAAGTAAATATGACAGACATCCTAATTAACCAAGACTAAGTGAAACTCAAATTCCTTCATACCCTGGAGAAATAATATACATAGATTTGTTCTACACTGATAAAAAAAAAAAGTTTTTGACATCTTTGGATAAATTCTGTAAATACGCACTAACAAAAGTTTTGAATGGTAAATATGTCCCAACTGAAGGGCCATTACGAGAACTTTTATTTTCTTCATGATGAAAGACGAGCTAGGCATAAACGTATTTATAACACCTACGTACAGAAGTGACAGCTTGAGCGCTTCCATTCTACATTTGCAGAAATTATGAGATGCCTTAAGGAAGATAGAATATTCAGGAGTTTTGATAAGTTGGTGGAAAAGAGAGTGAATGAGTGCAACCATTCTTTCCACTCGACAACAGGTGAAGTACCTGTAAATGTGTTTTTTGGACGGAAACTAGATTTTGGTAGTATTCTTATTTGTAACCACCAAATGTTTGGAATTAAACAATTTTGTACTAGTTTCGATAACTTAAATATCTGTAACATAGTGAATATAATGAACTCAAACTGTATTCACTACTAAAAGCAAGCAAGCCATTATCATGCACGGTAATCATTAATGGCAATATACCTACTCTGGAAAAAATCGAAGAGGGTTTGCTGCTTTTAAACCAATTCGAAGGAAAAATTATGGCTGATAACTCCCTTATTGCTCTAAACGGTACTTCATTATTCACCACACAAACACAAAATTCAAAATTAATGGCAGATTTTTTTAAAAATACAAATCACCAAAACCATTACCTGCGATGCTGCAACTCGTAAAATCCAATCTACAAGAGGAAAGTATATTATTAGAGATGATGAGGCAATTAATACTAATAATTCCAAATATATTGAAAAACTCAAAGTGGACAAACACATCAACATTGGGATGGTCTTGTCCTCATGCTGTTAATTTCATTTTTATTGATAAAAGCCTGTAAAAGTAATAATCTGTCGTTAATAAAGATTGATAAGAATTGATTTTGATGATTTTTTCCAATTTTTTTTACGGATTTGTCTAAAAAGTGGCACTTGGAGGTCATACTGGTTTCTATCTCGTGTGACAAAATATTGTATGTATAGGTCCACGTTTTGGTGTAGCCCCCATATAACGGTACCACCCGATATTCGGTATTTTTTTTTTGATTTTTGCAAAATTATTCACGCATTTTTTTTAAATTGGTATTTGTTTGTCATAATCGGTTCTAGGTCGGGTGGCGAAAAATTGTATGTATAGGTCCAAGGTATGGTATAGCCCTCCTATAACGGTACCTGCCGATGATGATGATTTTTGCCATATTTTTTCAAGGATTTGTATACAAATTGGTATTTGTAGTTTATAATGAGTTCTAGCCCGGTGGCAGAACATTAAATATTTAGTTCCACGTTTGCCTATAGCGCACATATTACTATACCCCTAGATATTCGGTATTTTAATAATCCTAGTCACTTTTACGCACATAAAAAATTGTCCATAGAGGTTCCCGTTTTGGTATGGCCCGATACAACGACCTCATTCACTTTATGGGTTTTTGATAAGTTTAACTGCATTATCCAATCGGTCTTAATGGCATACGAAGTTTAAAATTAAACACGCTTGAATTCAGACACTTTTATATAAAAATGTTTCCTTTACCCTAAGGTGGAGGGTACCGATCAAACTTAATGTTTTTTATACCCTCCACTATAGTATGGAGGGTACATTAAGTTTGTCATTCCGTTTGTAACACCTCGAAATATACATTTAGACCTCACAAAGTATATATATTCGTGTTCAGCATAAAATGCTATGTGGATTTAGAGACGTCCGTCCGTCTGTAGCTAGCTTCCGAACGAAATGAAGTGCATTGATAAAATTTTACTCAAATGTATATTATGTATGAATGACTTTTGGTACTGAAAATCGGCCATATAGGTCCACGTTTTAGTATAGCTTCATATAAAGGTACATCCCGATTTTCGGTACTTTGATGATTTTGGCGACAATATTCTCTGGAATTGTTTCCAATTCGGTATTAGAAGTTCGTAATGAATACTGCAGCCTTAGACTGAAAATTGTCTTGCAGGTCATCGTATGGCCCCCACATAACAGTACCTCCCGATATTCGGTATTGTGGTGATTTGCTTGGTGTTTGAATGTAATGTATACTACAGACTATCACCGAAAATTTTCTGTGCAGGTTCACGTACCTCCCAATATTCGGTATTTTGATGATGCAGATCGTATAGGTCGTACACAGCCACATTCGGTATTTTTAAGATTTTAACAGCATTTTAAACGGATTTTTTTTGAATATTGCCAAATTTGTTCCAAATTGTGCAGGGTATTCAATGTTCTGTTCGGCCGAATTTACAGCTTTTTTACTTGTTATATTTAGTGTTGTAATCATGTTCTTATAAGCGTAGTCTCTATCTCCTCCTCCTTTTTAGAAAATAGCCAAAATGATTCCATATATTCTGAACTTTAAACATCAACAAGAGAGTATTTTCTAAGACATTTTGTCATTGGCTTAGCTCATTTTATTAGTTCGCCCAAAACTTTATTCATTAGACGTTGGGAGTTGGTAAGAGCTATTTTCATTCCAAATGACATACGTAAAAATTTGTAGCGTCGGCCTTCCACGCTCAATGCTGTTTTTGGGACATTATTGTTTCGATTTGGTGGAATCCTTTAGCCAAGTCAAGTGTCGTAAAATATTAGCAGCGACCAAGTTTTTCCAAAATTTCATCAATGTTTGGTATTGTGTATTTGTCATCTATGATTACTTCGTTGAGTTTCCTGTAATCTATAACGAGTCTCCATTCAAGTTCTCCACTGGTATTCATCTTTTTTCGGTACTAACCAAACCGGCGCAGAGTAAGGTGAGTGACTGGGTCTTATTATTCCTTTATGTAGCATATCCTCTATATGTTTTACCTCGGTTTTATGAACATGTGGTTATCGGTACGTTTTTGTTGCAATGGGGATGTTATTCTTAGTTCGTGTTTAACGGCGATCACTTTATTCTGAGTAAAATATATTTTTATTTTTATACCCTCCACCATAGTATGGAGGGTATATTAAGTTTCTCATTCCGTTTGTAACACCTCGAAATACACATTTTAGACCCCACAAAGTATATATATTTTTGATCAGCATAAAATTCTAAGCCGATTTAGCTATGTTCGTCCGTCTGTTCGTCTGTGGAAGTCACTCTAGCTTCCGAACGAAATGAAGTAGATTGATAAAATTTTACTCAAATATAGGACTTTTGGTATTGAAAATGGGTCATGTAGGTCCACGTTTTGGTATAGCCCCCATATAACGGTATCTCCCGATATTCGGTATTTTGATGATTTTAGCGACGTTATTCACCGGAATTGTTTCAAATTTGGTATTTCAAGTTCGAAATGGATATTAGAGCCTAAGACAGAAAATTGTCTATGCAGGTCCACGTCTTCGTACAGCCTCATATAACGGTACCTCCAGATAATCGGTATTTTGATGATTTTAGCGACGTTATTCACCGGATCTGTTTCAAATTTGGTATCTGAAGTTCGATAATGGATATTAGAGCCTAAGACAGAAAATTGTCTGTGCAGGTTCACGTCTTCGTATAGCCCCCATATAACGGTATTTTGATGATTTTATCTACATTATTACCGATTTTTTTAAGTTTCGCATTTGAATATTGTAATGGCTTATGACAAATGTTACCTTTGCAGGTCCATGTCGTCGTATAGACACTAATATGACAACTACATTCGGTATTTTTAAGATTTTAAAAGAATTTTTAACGGATGTTTTTGAGAATTGCCAAATTCATTCCAAATGGTGGAGGGTATTCAAAGTTTGGCCCGGCCGAACTTATAGCTTTTTTACATGTTTTTTTTATTATCGGTGCAATTTTTCCATTTTCTTCTTCGTTTAAATGGGCCAAATGAATTATACATATTATCGTCAAAATCAAATGTTTAGAAATTTTCAGACGTTATATGTTTTTTGTGTTCTGTCTTTCTAAAATAATTCGTTGTGGCAAAATTGCATTTACCTTAACGAAAGCATTAATTCTATAGTTTTTTTGCTTCAAATATTCTTTCCATTATTTCGACATTCATATCGTCTAATATGATTTATGCCCGTGAAGATAAATTTTACAATATAATAGCAAAGACACAAACCAACAATTTTGTGTTGGTGCAAAAGGGTTAACTGAAAATATAAATGATGTTTACTTTTTTTTTGGAAAGATCAATATATCTCCAACAAGTATTAAGATAGAACAATTCTCCTAACTTAATTTAACAGGAAAATTCCACAATTTCCCAACGAGTACGAATAAGTAGAGTGGGGTTGGCAGTAGGGAAACTGCATGGAAAATGCTAAATTGCACAAAAACCATAATATAGGTGTCTGGGCTCAAATGAAAGGTCTCGAGGAGTACTTTCAAACTATATACACCTTATATTCCCAATGAGTTTAGATAATCAAATTTTTCCGATTTTCTAACCAAAATTGGGTAGGGAAACTGCATGGAAAATGATGAATTGAACAAAAACCATGATAGTCGAATTTTTCCGATTTTCTAACCAAAGTGGGGTTGGCGGTAGGAAAACTACATGGAAAACGCTAAAAAGTACAAAAACCATAGTAGCTGTGTCTGGGCTCAAATGAAAGATCTCGAGCAAATATGTTAAAAAAACTCCTAGGGAGAATATCCCACAAAAAAACAAGGGAACAGATGGGGATTGGTGGCTCTTTTCGAAAACTAGATATTTCCCGCCTTAGCCCCTGGTAAACTTTCTCCACTAATAAACAAACGTTTTTTATAAAAACAATAATAATGGGATTAACTCTGATTATCTTGCAACAACAAAATATGGTAATTTTCTGTTGAGGCATTCGACTGAAAATTTTGGGCATTGTTTGTATTTGTACCGTTCCTTTTGTTGTTCTGACTGCAATGACATTGGTAACTCTTAGTTGAGGACGTTGGTTTAAAATGTCATATATTGTTTATTTCCATTGGTTCTACTAGTGCTAGTGGATTCCACCAGATATCACTTACAGAGGAGTATCGTGAAAAAAAAACGTATTTTCTATATACAACGAGAAGTATGAATTTACCAGACTTCCATTCAGTCTAAAAAATGGACCAGCAATATTTCAACGTACATTAGACGATATTCTACGTAATTTCACAGGAAAAATATGTTACGTTTACATTGGCGATATCATAATTTTCAGCAAAACTGAAGAGGATCATATTAGACGTCTTAATATAGTTTTTGATACTATAGAGAAAGCCAACATGAAAGTTCCGTTGGACAAATGTGAGTTCTTGAAACAAGAAATAGAATTCCTAGGTTTCGTAGTATCAGTGAACGGAATCAGAACGAACGCTAAAAAATTTGAAGCTATCATAAATTTCCATGCCCCAATACATTGAAAGAACTTCGTTCACTCCTGGGACTCTTGAATTATTATAGGAAGTTTATAAAGGGATTCGCTGAAATGGCAAAACCCTTAACAAACCTTTTAAGAGGAAGTTATGGAAGGGTTTCTAGAAATTTATCAAGTAAAATCAAAATATGTCTGAAGGACGAAGAAAACAAGCTATTGACTCAATTATAAATGCATTAACTTCTGAAGATCTAATATTATCATACCCAAATTTCGAGAAAGAATTTCATTTAACAACAGATCCTTCAAATGTTACTATTGGTGTTGTTCTGTGTCAAAAAGGTAGACCCATAACATTTATATCAAGGGCACTATCAGAAGAAGAAGAGAGATATGCCACTAATGATAGAGAAACGCTGGCAATAGTCTTGGCATTGGATAATCTTAGAAATTACCTATATGGCAAAGCAAAGGTGATTACCACACTTATCACCAGCCTTTAACTCAGCAACAAAAATAGAAATATGAAAATGAAGAGGTGGAAAGCCATAATTGAGGAATATAATCATGAAATAGTGTATAAGACAGAGCCCTAACATAGATACAGATGCCTTATCAAGACCTCCGAACTCTGGCATAAATACTCTGACCGGTACGGTTCACAGTACAGGAAAGCTCCGAAAACTTAATACCAAGTGTAGAAACCCCTGTCAATATTTTCAAAATTAGATCTTTCTAACAATCGGAGAAATTTCAAATTATCAGTTTGAAATAATATTCCCTGGATATCACAGACAAACCATTGTAGAACAAGGCTTTAATAGCATAAATTTAACAAATTTTTTAAAAAGATATCTCAATCCTTCGGTTATAAACTGTATCAAAGCTCCCAAAGCGGTAATGGGGAAATATACAGGAATTGTATCCTAACCATTTCGTGACCTATAAGGCACGTTATACTCAAAAATTTGTGGAGGATATTAAATCTGAGGATGAAGAAGAAGATATTATAATGAAACTCTTCAGCGAGCCCATAGAAATGCATTAGAAAACAAGAGCCACATAATAGAAAGATTTTAGTTCCCTAGTAGGTTGTCTAAAATCAAAAGATTAGTAAAACTATATTCCGTATGCAAGAAAAGTAAATATGACAGACATCCTAATTAACCAAGACTAAGTGAAACTCAAATTCCTTCATACCCTGGAGAAATAATGTACATAGATTTGTTCTACACTGATAAAAAAAAAAGTTTTTGACATCTTTGGATAAATTCTGTAAATACGCACTAACAAAAGTTTTGAATGGTAAATATGTCCCAACTGAAGGGCCATTACGAGAACTTTTATTTTCTTCATGATGAAAGACGAGCTAGGCATAAACGTATTTATAACACCTACGTACAGAAGTGACAGCTTGAGCGCTTCCATTCTACATTTGCAGAAATTATGAGATGCCTTAAGGAAGATAGAATATTCAGGAGTTTTGATAAGTTGGTGGAAAAGAGAGTGAATGAGTGCAACCATTCTTTCCACTCGACAACAGGTGAAGTACCTGTAAATGTGTTTTTTGGACGGAAACTAGATTTTGGTAGTATTCTTATTTGTAACCACCAAATGTTTGGAATTAAACAATTTTGTACTAGTTTCGATAACTTAAATATCTGTAACATAGTGAATATAATGAACTCAAACTGTATTCACTACTAAAAGCAAGCAAGCCATTATCATGCACGGTAATCATTAATGGCAATATACCTACTCTGGAAAAAATCGAAGAGGGTTTGCTGCTTTTAAACCAATTCGAAGGAAAAATTATGGCTGATAACTCCCTTATTGCTCTAAACGGTACTTCATTATTCACCACACAAACACAAAATTCAAAATTAATGGCAGATTTTTTTAAAAATACAAATCACCAAAACCATTACCTGCGATGCTGCAACTCGTAAAATCCAATCTACAAGAGGAAAGTTTATTATTAGAGATGATGAGGCAATTAATACTAATAATTCCAAGTATATTGAAAAACTCAAAGTGGACAAACACATCAACATTGGGATGGTCTTGTCCTCATGCTGTTAATTTCATTTTTATTGATAAAAGCCTGTAAAAGTAATAATCTGTCGTTAATAAAGATTGATAAGAATTGATTTTGATGATTTTTTCCAATTTTTTTTACGGATTTGTCTAAAAAGTGGCACTTGGAGGTCATACTGGTTTCCATCTCGTGTGACAAAATATTGTATGTATAGGTCCACGTTTTGGTGTAGCCCCATATAACGGTACCACCCGATATTCGGTATTTTTTTTTTGATTTTTGCAAAATTATTCACGCATTTTTTTTAAATTGGTATTTGTTTGTCATAATCGGTTCTAGGTCGGGTGGCGAAAAATTGTATGTATAGGTCCAAGGTATGGTATAGCCCTCCTATAACGGTACCTGCCGATGATGATGATTTTTGCCATATTTTTTCAAGGATTTGTATACAAATTGGTATTTGTAGTTTATAATGAGTTCTAGCCCGGTGGCAGAACATTAAATATTTAGTTCCACGTTTGCCTATAGCGCACATATTACTATACCCCTAGATATTCGGTATTTTAATAATCCTAGTCACTTTTACGCACATAAAAAATTGTCCATAGAGGTTCCCGTTTTGGTATGGCCCGATACAACGACATCATTCACTTTATGGGTTTTTGATAAGTTTAACTGCATTATCCAATCGGTCTTAATGGCATACGAAGTTTAAAATTAAACACGCTTGAATTCAGACACTTTTATATAAAAATGTTTCCTTTACCCTAAGGTGGAGGGTACCGATCAAACTTAATGTTTTTTATACCCTCCACTATAGTATGGAGGGTACATTAAGTTTGTCATTCCGTTTGTAACACCTCGAAATATACATTTAGACCTCACAAAGTATATATATTCGTGTTCAGCATAAAATGCTATGTGGATTTAGAGACGTCCGTCCGTCTGTAGCTAGCTTCCGAACGAAATGAAGTGTATTGATAAAATTTTACTCAAATGTATATTATGTATGAATGACTTTTGGTACTGAAAATCGGCCATATAGGTCCACGTTTTAGTATAGCTCCATATAAAGGTACATCCCGATTTTCGGTACTTTGATGATTTTGGCGACATTATTCACTGGAATTGTTTCCAATTCGGTATTAGAAGTTCGTAATGAATACTGCAGCCTTAGACAGAAAATTGTCTTGCAGGTCATCGTATGGCCCCCACATAACAGTACCTCCCGATATTCGGTATTGTGGTGATTTGCTTGGTGTTTGAATGTAATGTATACTACAGACTATCACCGAAAATTTTCTGTGCAGGTTCACGTACCTCCCAATATTCGGTATTTTGATGATGCAGATCGTATAGGTCGTACACAGCCACATTCGGTATTTTTAAGATTTTAACAGCATTTTAAACGGATTTTTTTTGAATATTGCCAAATTTGTTCCAAATTGTGCAGGGTATTCAATGTTCTGTTCGGCCGAATTTACAGCTTTTTTACTTGTTATATTTAGTGTTGTAATCATGTTCTTATAAGCGTAGTCTCCATCTCCTCCTCCTTTTTAGAAAATAGCCAAAATGATTCCATATATTCTGAACTTTAAACATCAACAAGAGAGTATTTTCTAAGACATTTTGTCATTGGCTTAGCTCATTTTATTAGTTCGCCCAAAACTTTATTCATTAGACGTTGGGAGTTGGTAAGAGCTATTTTCATTCCAAATGACATACGTAAAAATTTGTAGCGTCGGCCTTCCACGCTCAATGCTGTTTTTGGGACATTATTGTTTCGATTTGGTGGAATCCTTTAGCCAAGTCAAGTGTCGTAAAATATTAGCAGCGACCAAGTTTTTCCAAAATTTCATCAATGTTTGGTATTGTGTATTTGTCATCTATGATTACTTCGTTGAGTTTCCTGTAATCTATAACGAGTCTCCATTCAAGTTCTCCACTGGTATTCATCTTTTTTCGGTACTAACCAAACCGGCGCAGAGTAAGGTGAGTGACTGGGTCTTATTATTCCTTTATGTAGCATATCCTCTATATGTTTTACCTCGGTTTTATGAACATGTGGTTATCGGTACGTTTTTGTTGCAATGGGGATGTTATTCTTAGTTCGTGTTTAACGGCGATCACTTTATTCTGAGTAAAATATATTTTTATTTTTATACCCTCCACCATAGTATGGAGGGTATATAAGTTTCTCATTCCGTTTGTAACACCTCGAAATACACATTTTAGACCCCACAAAATATATATATTTTTGATCAGCATAAAATTCTAAGTCGATTTAGCGATGTTCGTCAGTCTGTTCGTCTGTGGAAATCACTCTAGCTTCCGAACGAAATGAAGTAGATTGATAAAATTTTACTCAAATGTAGGACTTTTGGTATTGAAAATGGGTCATGTAGGTCCACGTTTTGGTATAGCCCCCATACAACGGTATCTCCCGATATTCGGTATTTTGATGATTTTAGCGACGTTATTCACCGGAATTGTTTCAAATTTGGTATTTCAAGTTCGAAATGGATATTAGAGCCTAAGACAGAAAATTGTCTGTGCAGGTCCACGTCTTCGTATAGCCCCCATATAACGGTATTTTGATGATTTTATCTACATTATTACCGATTTTTTTAAGTTTCGCATTTGAATATTGTAATGGCTTATGACAAATGTTACCTTTGCAGGTCCATGTCGTCGTATAGACACTAATATGACAACTACATTCGGTATTTTTAAGATTTTAAAAGAATTTTTAACGGATTTAATTGTTTTTGAGAATTGCCAAATTCGTTCCAAATGGTGGAGGGTATTCAAAGTTTGGCCCGGCCGAACTTACAGCTTTTTTACATGTTTTTTTATTATCGGTACAATTTTTCCATTTTCTTCTTCGTTTAAATGGGCCAAATGAATTATACATATTATCGTCAAAATCAAATGTTTAGAAATTTTCAGACGTTATTTGTTTTTTGTGTTCTGTCTTTCTAAAATAATTCGTTGTGGCAAAATTGCATTTACCTTAACGAAACCATTAATTCTATAGTTTTTTGCTTCAAATATTCTTTCCATTATTTCGACATTCATATCGTCTAATATGATTTATGCCCGTGAAGATAAATTTTACAATATAATAGCAAAGACACAAACCAACAATTTTGTGTTGGTGCAAAACGATTAACTGAAAATATAAATGATTTTTACTTTTTTTTGGAAAAATCAATATATCTTCAACAAGTATTAAGATAGAACAATTCTCCTAACTTAATTTAACAGGAAAATTCCACAATTTCCCAACGAGTACGAATAAGTAGAGTGGGGTTGGCAGTAGGGAAACTGCATGGAAAATGCTAAATTGCACAAAAACCATAATATAGGTGTCTGGGCTCAAATGAAAGGTCTCGAGGAGTACTTTCAAACTATATACACCTTATATTCCCAATGAGTTTAGATAATCAAATTTTTCCGATTTTCTAACCAAAATTGGGTAGGGAAACTGCATGGAAAATGATGAATTGAACAAAAACCATGATAGTCGAATTTTTCCGATTTTCTAACCAAAGTGGGGTTGGCGGTAGGAAAACTACATGGAAAACGCTAAAAAGTACAAAAACCATAGTAGCTGTGTCTGGGCTCAAATGAAAGATCTCGAGCAAATATGTTAAAAAAACTCCTAGGGAGAATATCCCACAAAAAAACAAGGGAACAGATGGGGATTGGTGGCTCTTTTCGAAAACTAGATATTTCCCGCCTTAGCCCCTGGTAAACTTTCTCCACTAATAAACAAACGTTTTTTATAAAAACAATAATAATGGAATTAACTCTGATTATCTTGCAACAACAAAATATGGTAATTTTCTGTTGAGGCATTCGACTGAAAATTTTGGGCATTGTTTGTATTTGTACCGTTCCTTTTGTTGTTCTGACTGCAATGACATTGGTAACTCTTAGTTGAGGACGTTGGTTTAAAATGTCATATATTGTTTATTTCCATTGGTTCTACTAGTGCTAGTGGATTCCACCAGATACCACTTAAAGAGGAGTATCGTGAAAAAAACCGTATTTTCTATATACAACGAGAAATATGAATTTACCAGACTTCCATTCGGTTTAAAAAATGGACCAGCAATATTTCAACGTACATTAGACGATATTCTACGTGATTTCACAGGAAAAATATGTTACGTTTACATTGACGATATCATAATTTTCAGCAAAACTGAAGAGGATCATATTAGACATCTTAATATAGTTTTTGATACTATAGAGAAAGCCAACATGAAAGTTCCGTTGGACAAATGTGAGTTCTTGAAACAAGAAATAGAATTCCTAGGTTTCGTAGTATCAGTGAACGGAATCAGAACGAACGCTAAAAAATTTGAAGCTATCATAAATTTCCATGCCCCAATACATTGAAAGAACTTCGTTCACTCCTGGGACTCTTGAATTATTATAGGAAGTTTATAAAGGGATTCGCTGAAATGGCAAAACCCTTAACAAACCTTTTAAGAGGAAGTTATGGAAGGGTTTCTAGAAATTTATCAAGTAAAATCAAAATATGTCTGAAGGACGAAGAAAACAAGCTATTGACTCAATTATAAATGCATTAACTTCTGAAGATCTAATATTATCATACCCAAATTTCGAGAAAGAATTTCATTTAACAACAGATCCTTCAAATGTTACTATTGGTGTTGTTCTGTGTCAAAAAGGTAGACCCATAACATTTATATCAAGGGCACTATCAGAAGAAGAAGAGAGATATGCCACTAATGATAGAGAAACGCTGGCAATAGTCTTGGCATTGGATAATCTTAGAAATTACCTATATGGCAAAGCAAAGGTGATTACCACACTTATCACCAGCCTTTAACTCAGCAACAAAAATAGAAATATGAAAATGAAGAGGTGGAAAGCCATAATTGAGGAATATAATCATGAAATAGTGTATAAGACAGAGCCCTAACATAGATACAGATGCCTTATCAAGACCTCCGAACTCTGGCATAAATACTCTGACCGGTACGGTTCACAGTACAGGAAAGCTCCGAAAACTTAATACCAAGTGTAGAAACCCCTGTCAATATTTTCAAAATTAGATCTTTCTAACAATCGGAGAAATTTCAAATTATCAGTTTGAAATAATATTCCCTGCATATCACAGACAAACCATTGTAGAACAAGGCTTTAATAGCATAAATTTAACAAATTTTTTAAAAAGATATCTCAATCCTTCGGTTATAAACTGTATCAAAGCTCCCAAAGCGGTAATGGGGAAATATACAGGAATTGTATCCTAACCATTTCGTGACCTATAAGGCACGTTATACTCAAAAATTTGTGGAGGATATTAAATCTGAGGATGAAGAAGAAGATATTATAATGAAACTCTTCAGCGAGCCCATAGAAATGCATTAGAAAACAAGAGCCACATATTAGAAAGATTTTAGTTCCCTAGTAGGTTGTCTAAAATCAAAAGATTAGTAAAACTATATTCCGTATGCAAGAAAAGTAAATATGACAGACATCCTAATTAACCAAGACTAAGTGAAACTCAAATTCCTTCATACCCTGGAGAAATAATATACATAGATTTGTTCTACACTGATAAAAAAAAAAGTTTTTGACATCTTTGGATAAATTCTGTAAATACGCACTAACAAAAGTTTTGAATGGTAAATATGTCCCAACTGAAGGGCCATTACGAGAACTTTTATTTTCTTCATGATGAAAGACGAGCTAGGCATAAACGTATTTATAACACCTACGTACAGAAGTGACAGCTTGAGCGCTTCCATTCTACATTTGCAGAAATTATGAGATGCCTTAAGGAAGATAGAATATTCAGGAGTTTTGATAAGTTGGTGGAAAAGAGAGTGAATGAGTGCAACCATTCTTTCCACTCGACAACAGGTGAAGTACCTGTAAATGTGTTTTTTGGACGGAAACTAGATTTTGGTAGTATTCTTATTTGTAACCACCAAATGTTTGGAATTAAACAATTTTGTACTAGTTTCGATAACTTAAATATCTGTAACATAGTGAATATAATGAACTCAAACTGTATTCACTACTAAAAGCAAGCAAGCCATTATCATGCACGGTAATCATTAATGGCAATATACCTACTCTGGAAAAAATCGAAGAGGGTTTGCTGCTTTTAAACCAATTCGAAGGAAAAATTATGGCTGATAACTCCCTTATTGCTCTAAACGGTACTTCATTATTCACCACACAAACACAAAATTCAAAATTAATGGCAGATTTTTTTAAAAATACAAATCACCAAAACCATTACCTGCGATGCTGCAACTCGTAAAATCCAATCTACAAGAGGAAAGTTTATTATTAGAGATGATGAGGCAATTAATACTAATAATTCCAAATATATTGAAAAACTCAAAGTGGACAAACACATCAACATTGGGATGGTCTTGTCCTCATGCTGTTAATTTCATTTTTATTGATAAAAGCCTGTAAAAGTAATAATCTGTCGTTAATAAAGATTGATAAGAATTGATTTTGATGATTTTTTCCAATTTTTTTTTACGGATTTGTCTAAAAAGTGGCACTTGGAGGTCATACTGGTTTCTATCTCGTGTGACAAAATATTGTATGTATAGGTCCACGTTTTGGTGTAGCCCCCATATAACGGTACCACCCGATATTCGGTATTTTTTTTTTGATTTTTGCAAAATTATTCACGCATTTTTTTTAAATTGGTATTTGTTTGTCATAATCGGTTCTAGGTCGGGTGGCGAAAAATTGTATGTATAGGTCCAAGGTATGGTATAGCCCTCCTATAACGGTACCTGCCGATGATGATGATTTTTGCCATATTTTTTCAAGGATTTGTATACAAATTGGTATTTGTAGTTTATAATGAGTTCTAGCCCGGTGGCAGAACATTAAATATTTAGTTCCACGTTTGCCTATAGCGCACATATTACTATACCCCTAGATATTCGGTATTTTAATAATCCTAGTCACTTTTACGCACATAAAAAATTGTCCATAGAGGTTCCCGTTTTGGTATGGCCCGATACAACGACCTCATTCACTTTATGGGTTTTTGATAAGTTTAACTGCATTATCCAATCGGTCTTAATGGCATACGAAGTTTAAAATTAAACACGCTTGAATTCAGACACTTTTATATAAAAATGTTTCCTTTACCCTAAGGTGGAGGGTACCGATCAAACTTAATGTTTTTTATACCCTCCACTATAGTATGGAGGGTACATTAAGTTTGTCATTCCGTTTGTAACACCTCGAAATATACATTTAGACCTCACAAAGTATATATATTCGTGTTCAGCATAAAATGCTATGTGGATTTAGAGACGTCCGTCCGTCTGTAGCTAGCTTCCGAACGAAATGAAGTGTATTGATAAAATTTTACTCAAATGTATATTATGTATGAATGACTTTTGGTACTGAAAATCGGCCATATAGGTCCACGTTTTAGTATAGCTCCATATAAAGGTACATCCCGATTTTCGGTACTTTGATGATTTTGGCGACATTATTCACTGGAATTGTTTCCAATTCGGTATTAGAAGTTCGTAATGAATACTGCAGCCTTAGACAGAAAATTGTCTTGCAGGTCATCGTATGGCCCCCACATAACAGTACCTCCCGATATTCGGTATTGTGGTGATTTGCTTGGTGTTTGAATGTAATGTATACTACAGACTATCACCGAAAATTTTCTGTGCAGGTTCACGTACCTCCCAATATTCGGTATTTTGATGATGCAGATCGTATAGGTCGTACACAGCCACATTCGGTATTTTTAAGATTTTAACAGCATTTTAAACGGATTTTTTTTGAATATTGCCAAATTTGTTCCAAATTGTGCAGGGTATTCAATGTTCTGTTCGGCCGAATTTACAGCTTTTTTACTTGTTATATTTAGTGTTGTAATCATGTTCTTATAAGCGTAGTCTCTATCTCCTCCTCCTTTTTAGAAAATAGCCAAAATGATTCCATATATTCTGAACTTTAAACATCAACAAGAGAGTATTTTCTAAGACATTTTGTCATTGGCTTAGCTCATTTTATTAGTTCGCCCAAAACTTTATTCATTAGACGTTGGGAGTTGGTAAGAGCTATTTTCATTCCAAATGACATACGTAAAAATTTGTAGCGTCGGCCTTCCACGCTCAATGCTGTTTTTGGGACATTATTGTTTCGATTTGGTGGAATCCTTTAGCCAAGTCAAGTGTCGTAAAATATTAGCAGCGACCAAGTTTTTCCAAAATTTCATCAATGTTTGGTATTGTGTATTTGTCATCTATGATTACTTCGTTGAGTTTCCTGTAATCTATAACGAGTCTCCATTCAAGTTCTCCACTGGCATCCATCCTTTTTCGGTACTAACCAAACCGGCGCAGAGTAAGGTGAGTGACTGGGCCCTATTATTCCTTTATATAGCATATCCTCTATATGTTTTTACCTCGGTTTTATGAACATGTGGTTATCGGTACGTTTTTGTTGCAATGAGGATGTTATTCTTATTTCGTGTTTAACGGCGATCACTTTCTTCTGAGTAAAATATATTTTTATTTTTATACCCTCCACCATAGTATGGAGGGTATATTAAGTTTGTCATTCCGTTTGTAACACCTCGAAATACACATTTTAGACCCCACAAAGTGTATATATTCTTGATCAGCATAAAATTCTATGTCGATTTAGCGATGTCCGTCCGTCTATGAGTCTGTTCGTCTGTGGAAATCAATCATTATATTGATAAAATTTTACTTAAATGTATGTTATGTCTGCAGGACTTTTGGTATTGAAAATGGGTCATGTAGGTCCACGTTTTGGTATAGCCCCCATATAACGGTACCTCCAGATATTCGGTATTTTGATGATTTTAGCGACGTTATTCACCGGAATTGTTTCAAATTTGGTTTTTGAAGTTCGTAATGGATAGTACAGCCTAAGACAGAAAATTGTCTGTGCAGGTCCACGACTTCGTATAGCCCCCATATAACGGTATTTTGATGATTTTATCTACATTATTACCGATTTTTTTAAGTTTCGCATTTGAATATTGTAATGGCTTATGACAAATGTTAGCTTTGCAGGTCCATGTAGTCGTATAGACACTAATATGACAGCTACATTCGGTATTTTTAAGATTTTAAAAGAATTTTTAACGGATGTTTTTGAGAATTGCCAAATTCGTTCCAAATTTTGGAGGGTATTCAAAGTTTGGCCCGGCCAAACTTACAGCTTTTTTAGATGTTTTTTTTTTATTATCGGTACAATTTTTCCATTTTCTTCTTCGTTTAAATGGGCCAAATGAATTATACATATTATCGTCAAAATCAAATGTTTAGAAATTTTCAGACGTTATTTGTTTTTTGTGTTCTGTCTTTCTAAAATAATTCGTTGTGGCAAAATTGCATTTACCTGAAAGAAAATTAATAAAAACCATTAATTCTATAGTTTTTTGCTTCAAATATTCTTTCCATTATTTCGACATTCATATCGTCTAATATGATTTATGCCCGTGAAGATAAATTTTACAATATAATAGCAAAGACACAAACCAACAATTTTGTGTTGGTGCAAAACGATTAACTGAAAATATAAATGATTTTTACTTTTTTTTGGAAAAATCAATATATCTTCAACAAGTATTAAGATAAAACCAATTCTCCTAACTTAATTTAATAGGAAAATGCCACAATTTCCCAACGAGTACGAATAAGTAAAGTGGGGTTGGCAGTAGGGAAACTGCATGGAAAATGCTAAATTCCACAAAAATCATAATATAGGTGTCTGGGCTCAACTAAGAGGTCTCGAGGACTACTTTCAAACTATATACACCTTATATTCCCAATGAGTTCAGATAATCAAATTTTCCGATTTTCTAAACAAAATTGGGTAGGGAAACTGCATGGCAAATGCTGAATTGAGCAAAAACCATGATAGTCGAATTTACCGATTTTCTAACTAACGTGGGGTTGGCGGTAGGTAAACTGCATGGAAAACGTTGAAATGCACAAAAACCATAGTAGCTGTGTCTGGGCTCAAATGAAAGGTCTCGAGGACTTATTTTAAAATAACTACTGGGGAGAATATGCCACACAAATAACAAGGGAACTGATGAGGATTGGTGACTCTTTTCGAAAACTAGATATTTCCTGCCTTACCCCCTGGTAAACTTTCTCCACTAATAAACAAACGTTTTTTATAAAAATAATAATAATTTGATTTAGTCTGATTATTTTGCAACAACAAAATATGGTAATTTTCTGTTGAGGCATTCGGTTGAAAATTTTGTAGATTGTTTGTATTTGTACCGTTCTTTTTGTTGTTCTGACTGCAATGACATTGGTAACTCTTAGTTGAGGACGTTGGTTTAAAATGTCATATATTGTTTATTTCCATGGGATCTACTAGTTGGGGTTGATTATATTTGTGTATATTACGGTGTTGGTATTGTTCATGACTTTGATTGTAATTTTTGCCATTGCGGTGATGATTTTGGTGGTCATTATCAAATAACAAACCAATCTTCATACACGAAACAACCGAAAACACTAACAATATGTTGAAAACAAACCACAAAATTCCGCCAATTTTATAAGCTTCTATGAAAACACACAGCGCCAACTTTCACATGAAACTACTCAAATTTCTAATACAACACAAAGAACTGCACAAATATAAAATGGCAATTACAACAAGTAAAAAAGCTGTAAGTTCGTAAGTACTTTGAATACCCTCCACCATTTGGTGGTTTCAAAGAAATAATTTTAACGTATTAAAAATTCTGTTAAAACGATGACGTGGTCCTGCATAGGCAACTTTAGTCATAAGCAATATACAAATGCGAAACTTGAAAAAAATCGGTGAATCATCAATATAGGGAGGTGCTATTAAATTGGGGGCTATACCAAAATCTGAACCTGCACAGACACTTTTCTGTCATTGGCTTTAGTATCCTTTTTGAACTTCAAATCCCAAATTTGAAACAATTCCGGTGAATAATGTCGCTAAAATCATCAAAGCGCTGAATATCGGGAGGTACTGTTATATGGGGTCTATACGAAGACGTGGACCTGCCTGTCATATGCTGTAGTATCCATTACGAACCAATTCCGACGATTAATGTCGCTAAAATCAACAAAATACGAAATATAGGGAGGTACCGTTATATGGGGGCTACACGAAGACGTTTAGTATAGAGGGTATATTAAGTTCGTCATTCGGTTTGTAACTCACCGAAATAATAATTTTACACCCAACAAAATATATATTCTTGATCAGCGTAAAATTCTAAAACGATTTAGCCCTGTCAGAATAGAGAAAAAAATTAACCTTATACAAGGTTAGCTTAACCATAAATAAACATGATTTGGAGTCTACGTTATGTAAGGTTAATTTAAACATTTTCTTGTTGACTGGTATGTAAACATAATCGTCGTTAATTTTACTATTCCATGATTGACTTTTTTAACCACGAAAATTTTTGATTTAAAAAAAATGTTGTTTTAACAATGCAATGTTAAATTTGTGTAACCATGAGAATTGGTAATAATAAAATTTCATAGTCAGTTTGTTTAAACAGTTTAAGTTTAATTTGACAATAAAAAGTTAACGCTATTAACTATAAAGATTGTTATTTATACATTTTTATACCCTCCACTATACTATGGAGGGTATATTAACTTTGTCATTCCGTTTGTAACTCCTCGAAATACTCATGTCAGACCCAACAAAGTATATATATTTTTGTTCAGCGTGAAATTCTAAGTCGATTTAGCGATGTCCGTCTGGAGGGTATTAAAAGTTTAGCCCGGCCGAACTTACCTGCTTTTTTACTTGTTTCTTTCCTCAATGGTGGAGGGCATTAAAAGTTCGACCCGGCCGAACTTAATGTTTTTTAATTATTTCAGATATGGCTGCTTACTTGTCCAACCAGGATTTCCGCTTAGACGAACGGTAGCCCCAACTTACCAGCGCGTCCAACAGCAAGTAATGCGAGTAGACCTGTGCCCATAGATACCACATAAGTTTAAGTTCCTCATCCTATGATCGACGAAAGAGATGCAGGTACCAATAACGATATCCAGACCAATGACGATATGGAGTGGTAGAGCATCTTGCAGGCCTTAATAAGCTAGTCTGCGAGGATGTAAATAATATCCTATGCAACGTTCCTTCGCTTTGGACTGCAATCGCGGAGTTATAAAGAGGGGCGCTTTACTACATTCACTGCATCGCCCCGCCGCATAAACACTAAATGTCTTAATGTAAATGAATTGATAATAGACGACCTCTTCAGACGCATATACTCGAATTTAACAAGATGCTTCATTAATTAAGCCCTAGCCAATCCAGACCCCTGAGGAAATAATCCTATCGATGTATTACTGGGAGCCGGAAGGACAGGTGTAGGAATTGGCGATGTCTTGACCTAAAATATACAACTGGGTCACGTGTTTCCTGTAACAATCAAAAAAATGCAAAGCTTATGGAAGGAGGTATCTTGTGGTACCGTCGGCCGCATAAACAACACAAAACATATTATATTAAAAAGCACAGATACATACGCATGTATGCACCTCCAAATTCAAATACTGAATTCCAATAATTAGCCAAAACTAGTTTATTGTGACTATGCAAATTGGTCATTAGTTAGCTCAAATCGAATTATAACCGCGATCATAAGTTTCCCAACTTTTTTAAATTTCGGTATTTACAAATTGTAACGGTTTCCACCCCATGCGAGTGTAGAGTTCCTTCTTCTTTTGTGACAGAAGACTGCTGGATTAAGCTCACTATTTCTTATCACTCGTAGGTCGGTACATCCGAATATTTGGTATTTTGATGTTTTTAATCGCATTTTAAGCATCACCGATTTCAATTACAAAAAGTAAAAAAGCAGTAAGTTCTTCGTATAGACCCCCATACATATACCTACATTCAGTATTCTGATGATATTAGCGACTCTATTCACCGGAATTGTTTCAAATTCCGTATTTAGTGTTCGTTATGGCTTCTACAGCCTATCGCCGAAAATTGCATATGCATACATGTACCTCCACATATTCGGTATTTTGATTATTTTATCGACATTATTCACCCGTATTGTATCAAATTTTGTGTTTGTAGTTCCAAACGGGTCCCCGTATATTCGGTATTATGATGATTTTAGCGACATTATTAAACCGAATGATGAAATTTGCATTTACAGGCCCTCGTCTTCGTATACCCCTAACAAGACAGTAACTCCCGATATTCGTTACCCCATTACGAACTAAAAATACCAATTTTTGGACAAATCCGTGAAAATGTGCAAAAATCATCAAAATACTGATAATCGGAAGGTACCGTTATATGAGGGCTATACAAAAACGTGGAGCTATAAATACATCGTTCCGCTACAAGAGCTAGAACCGATTATGACCTACAAAAACCAATTTTTTTGGGTGAAAAAATATGGCGAATATCATCAAAATACCGAATATCGGGAAGTACCGTTATATGGGGCTATACTAAAATGTGGACCTATACATAGCTACACGAGCTAGAACCCATTTTTATAATGAATTATAGAACAGGACGATTTTATTACACTACATTTTTAGACCAGATTCACGCCGAGAGTTGGAAAAAAATAATTGGGTTCAAAATTTACATATTTCAGGAAACGCTTTCAAAAAGTTCAAATGTATTTGCAAAATATTTCCGCATTAATTCAAAATACCGAATTTATCAGTATATAAATATCGGTATCTGTCGGTACAGTTTTATGGGGGCTATAACAAAAAGTGGATCTATAAAGCTCATCTTCTCTACCAAAAGTACAGAGTGATTTCCTTTTACGGACAGACAGACTGAATTTTACGCTGATCAAGAATATATTAGAATTAACGCGATATAATAGAATTAACGCGATTTTACTTGTTCTAATTTCAAAAAGTGAAAACGGTTATCAAAACAAAACGGATGTACATGACAATTTTCTGCTTCAGTATTTTGTATCTGTTGTGAACATCAAATAAAAAAATTGAAAACCTTCTGGGAAATAACAGATAAAATCGTCGAGACACGCATTAACTGGAGGTACCGACATGGGTTGCTAGATTTAAATACAGAATTTTAAACAAAATTTTCAGAAATTGTAGCGTAAATTGTTAAAATATTGAGTAACGAGAGGTACCGTTATATGGGAGGTATACTGCTGCTGTATATCTGTACAGAAAATTCCTGCCAGAGGAAAAAATAGTCATTAAAAATACCACATTTCAAACAATTTCATTGGCCACAATCATACAAATTCTGAATATTGTGAGGTACATTTGTAATCGATGCAGAGAGGGGCATATCATTTTCGGAATACACATTAATTACACTTAATGAAATATATAAATGAATCTTAAAATAAATCTAAACAAATTTCAAAGGCTTTCGTGAAATATAAACATGAAGCTTACATTAAATCTAAACTAATTTCAAAGGCTTCCGTGCTCACGAGAGAAACAAAATTTTATCCATGATATTATGGATAAGAAGAAACCGATTTATCACTACAAATTTTTTGTAACTAATTAAACATATACATTAAGCTCAAAAAAACTGAACAATTTTCAATATTTGGTTTACAATATTTTATATGAGTGACAAAAAATATTTCCAAAAATGTATGAAAAGTAGATTGAAAGTCACTTATCGTTTATTACCCATGTTACTATTTTTAATGCTATAAAATATGTTTCCATTATTTCAGATCTCTTACAACACAATACAACAAATGGTCCTTTTAGAAAGCTTGGACGGTTGTACGGGAGTTGCTTACGTCAAGTCGCAGACTCCCCTTCAGTTAAGATACTGCTGAACCAGTTGGGTGGATATTTGCCAATTGGTGCTGTTGGACCCTCCAGTATTTCAGAACTTTTATCCAACATAGATCAATTAGGTCCATCCCCTGTCCTTGATGTATACTTTGATCTAAGTTATGGTAAACGCCCGCATGCTATTCTAATTGTTAGCGCTCCAAGCACATCTTCTCCCATTCTTGAAGTATGTATTAGTTTAAGTTTTTTGAGGATCAATATTGATTTATGTTTCTCTCTAGAATAAAGTAAGGTGGACTGGTCCTAAAGCTCCTCCATTTCGTTTAAAACAAGATCTGCATAAGCTATTACCTGATATATTGGAAACGTTTTTACCAAATGGGCTCTCGGATGAACAACGTGAATCTGAAAATGAGGACATAACTACATTTATAAAGGAGTTAAGCAAGGTAAATAAAGAACACGTGTGTACTGCATATATTTAATAGTTTTAACAGTAATTTGATTATGTTAAGCACTTTTTAAATGCTGTGATATGCGTTGGCGGACAGGAAAAAGTTCGTATGTAAAAAGTAATGAATTTACATGTTTAAAATGAGACCGAAGGTTATGAAAATGAACGAACGTTATGAAAAAGGGAAGTGCTACTCAGAAAAAATGTGTGCAAAAAGATTTTACAACGATCCAATGTAAAAAGTATGGAATAATGTTGAAGGAAGATTACAAACAAATTAAAAACTATATATGTTATTTACTCGAATTAAATGGTTTACTCGCAATAAACATGAAATCTAAAAAGTACTATGTAATTTGTTTTTTTGTTTGTTGCGTTTTTACTTGCCTATTGATTTATAAATTGTGGTGTCTGCCTATAAGAAAGCTACGATTATAACAAGAGAAAGAAGAAGAATAAAGCAACTCGTACTTCACCCAACAGAAAATAAAGTTTAAATTATTCACTTAAAAAGTAAAATTATATAGGGTAAGTGTACCAGTAGTCGCCACTTTTAGATATTCGTATTTTCAATCTTTCAACATTCCGAATGAAACCCTTCAATTGCAGAAAGGTAAAGTTGTTCAGATTCCCAATTTTGTTTATTTTTCGAAGAAATAAACAAAAATTGAATTTGTTTTTATTAAATTGGCAAAATTTTAAATTTTATTAAAATAGTGTTTTTTTGCCAGTAGTCGGCACCATTTTCCAATGCTCGGCATGTCTATTTACCAGTAGTCGGCATATTGTATTTCAGTAGAGAAAATATTATTTTGTATATTATTTTCATTACAAATAGTATAAAACAATTCTATACTACAAATTCACAGTTAAATATAGAATTTAGGAAAATAGTGTTTTATTTAACTGTCATTCTAAACCAAATATAGGTAGAAATTCAAAAATAGTATGGTTACTTCAATAACGCATGGATTTTCAATTAAAATAAAAATTAGATTGAGTAAAAGGAGAAAAAAGTACCATTATTATATTTGGAATTCATTTTGCCTTTTAAGCTAGGTACTGTTTTTAATACATTTTGGCTTAACTTAGGAATAAAATCAGGTAATTCATAGGTGCATCATAGGTGCATATCAGTCCTCATTAAGGATTTTTTTGAAATTTATGTTTAACTTAACAGTTATCACATCCTAAGTTTTTGAGGGGATCGTTTTCCGTACTACTGTCAAGTTCATGGTTGCAAGAACTACATATTTTCATTTTCTTTCATCTTTTATTTTTTTAATTTCTCCAATTTTGCCGTATATTTGTGAATTGATGTTGTTTCTTTAGATAGCCAAAAACGTCAAATAGCTGATTTAAAAAACCTACTTAATTTAGAAATGTTGGTCAAAAAGCACAAATAAAAGCAACTGCCGACTCAAATTTATTTTTTTATTTGAGTAGACTTTGGATTATTTTTTAATACTTTTCTCAAAATTTGCTGAAATTGGTCAAAAATTATATTTTTCTAATAATCAGCGCCCCTGCCAACTACTGGCAAATCTCTTTTTTCCTGTCCCTAATGTTGGCATTAAATAATATAACAGATTAATGCTTGATTTGTATGTTTTTATGTTATAAAATGACCTTTAGACTCTTATTTACTATTATAAAATATTTCTGATTCCAAAAGTATTAAATTTAATTTACTTAAATCGGTTATTAAGTTGACGCCACCACTATTTTTTTCTTTACAAACAAGCACTATCGCACGCATTGGAAGACACTCACTGACGAAAACCGTTATTCTCTCATAATAAATGATCGGAGATCATTGTTTTTTTACAGAAAGAGAGCAGAGAACACTGTTGACTTTTTTTTGCAATTATCTCATTATTTGGTCAATTCTATTCTTAGTTATTTAAGATTAAATTTCAAAACTGCCGACTACTGGGACATGCCGAACTTAGGCGCACTTACCCTATTATGTCTGCAGGACCTTTGGTATTGAAAATAGGCCATGCAGGTCCAAGTGTTGGTATAATCCCCATATAACGGTACCTCCCGATATTCTGTATTTTGATGATTTTAGCGACATTATCCACCGGAATTGTTTCAAATTTGGTATTTGTTCGCAATGGATACTTCAGCATATGACAGGAGATTGTCTGTGCAGGTCCACATCTTCGTACAACCCCCAAATAACGGTACCTCCATATACTTAGTATTTTGTTGATTTTAGCGACTTTATTCATTGGAATTGTTTCAAATTTATTATTTGAAATTCGTAATGGATACTACAGCATATGACAGGAGATTGTCTTTGCAGATCCACGTCTTCGTATAGCCCCCATATAACAGTACCTCCCGATATTCGCTATTTTAATGAGTTTAGCGACATTATTCGGCGGAATTGTTTCAAATTTGGAATTTGAAGTTCGCAATGGATACTATAGCATATGACAAAAGATTGTCTTCGTATAGCCCCCATATAGCGGTACATCCCGATATTTTCTATTTTGATGATTTTAGTGACATTATTTACCGCAATTGTTTTAAATTTGGTATCTAAAGTTCATAATGAATACTACAGCCTAAGACACAAAATTGTCTGGGCAGGTCCACGTATTCGTAATACCTCCCGATATTTTTTACTTTGTTGATTTTAGCGACATTATTCACCGGAATTGTTTCAAATTTGGTATTTGATGTTCGTATTGGATGCTACAGCCTATGGCAGGAGGTTGTGCTCCTATAGCCCCCATATAACGGTACCTCCCAATATTCTGTATTTTGTTGATTTTGGCTACATTATAAATATATATATATGGGAACCTTTTTGTGCCATCTAATAGTTTTTCTTTTCTTTCCATGTAACACTGCCTTTACACAGTGGCATTTTTAACCATGCTTTTTTTTTTTGTTGGTAAAAGGTGTAGAGAAACAAGTATAGAAGAAAAAATGGCACGATAAGCCACCACATAGGGTTACATGCCATTTTCTTTGCATTTCTCTTTTTGCTTCTTTTTGAATTGTATAGTGAAATATATGAAAATTAGTTGGAAGTTTCAAGAAGTAAAAAAAGAAAGTTCAACTATAAGTTAATAATTTTAATAAATAGGCATATTGGCTACTGTTTCACAACATTCTAATAGCCCCAAAACAATGCCGACATCAAGCTCATTACTGAAATCTGAGCTTTTCACTGCAATATTTAACACCTCAATAACTTTTTCCATCATTTCTTCTTTCGATTCACACATTTAATTTTAAGTCACTTCTTTATAAATATCTATTACAAACAATTAGCACAACAATACAGCTCTATACGAAATACTGAATAAAATAAAATGTCAGAAAAAATGCCAAGCACTTATATCGTAAAATACCACCGTGTAAAGGCGCGAAGATTTATATGTATATATATATATATATATATATATATATATATATATATATATATATATATATATATATATATATATATATATATATATATATATATATATATATTATATATATATATATATATATAATATATATATATATATATATATATATATATATATATATATATATATATATATATATATATATATATATATATATATATATATATATATATATATATATATATATATATACATATATATATACATATATATATATATATATATATTATATATATATATATATATTCAACATATTTCTGTTGCTGCAAAAATATTTTGAATATATATAATTCACAGTTTGATCAAGATTAATTTGGCTTTTAAATAGTGTTTATTTAATTATCCTTCTAAACCAAATACAGGTAGAAAATCAAGAATAGTATGGTTACCTTCATATGGATTTTCAATATATTTTATTATATTTGGAGTTTGTGAATTCATATATTTCCTTTAGATAGCAAACATTTTTTGTTAAATGCCACCGCTATCTAAACGTCAAATAATTGATTCAAAAACCTACTTAATTTAGAATAGTTGATCAAAAAGCACAAATAAAAGGAACTGCCGACTCAAGACTATTTCTTTATTAAGTAGTTTTTGGATTATTATTTTCTCAAGTTTTGGTAAAATTGATCAAAAATGATATTTTTCTAGTAATCGGCACCTCCTGCCGACTACTGGCAAATCTCTTTTTTTCTGTTCCTAATGTCGGCATTAAATAATATAACAGATTAATACTTGATTTGTATGTTTTTATGTTATAAAATGACCTTTAGACTCTTATTTACTATTATAAAAATTTCTGATTCCAAAAGTATTAAATTTAATTTACTTAAATCGGTTATTAAGTTGACGCCACCACTATTTTTTTCTTTACAAACAAGCACTATCGCACGTGTTGGAAGACACTAACTGACAAAAACCGTTATTCTTTCGTAATGCATGTAATTGAAAGAAAAAACCAACAACACCAAATTACAAAATCAAACAGAACTTGGCTTGCCTATGAGTGTGTGATGTGTGTAACCGTCAAAGAATCGAGTGTGTTTGGTGTTTTGTTCTTGTTTTTGTGACGCATTCTTCTACAAGAAGGTCACCATAGGCCAATTAAGATCTTGCCGGTTGCTTTGCTATTTATTGATGCGACGCATTCATCCAGAAACATATCTGTTTCTAACTTTAATTTAATTCGTGGCGAGTTTTTCTTTCCATGTCATGCAAATGCAACAACAAGCTAGAAACAGGTTTGTTGCGATATTTGTAAATTGATATTAAACATAAATTTTGTAACATGTATATATTATTATTTTTTTTATGAAATAAAATTGGTTTACCAATTCATTTAAAAATTGATTTTTCTTATTAATAGCATTATATTAAGTGTAAGTATACAAATACATCTAAAAATATATTTATTTACATTTAAGTATATATATATACTTCGATACGAGCATATATATGCTTAATTCCAAGCATTTTTTACTTATATCTAAGCATATATTTACTTGAATCCAAGCATATGTATGTTTGTATTGAATTATATGTATGTTTACATCCAAATATATATTTACTTGCATTCAAACGCATATATACTTGTATCCAAGCATAAATTTGCTTGCATCCAAACATGTATATGCACTTGCATCCAAACATATGTTTACTTGCTGTACCCAACCATATGTTATGTTTGGGACTGTTGCCAACATATAAATTGATTCGAGTTTATTTGTAAAACCGGATAGCTTAATCTAAGAAGACATTTAATAAACACTCAATTTGTTGTAGCAACCGCGGACACTGCGCCTTGTGTGTGGCGTTGAGTTTCATTATGTTGGACGTCAGAATGCTGATGTTGCTACTCGTGTGGAGTATTGCATTGCATTCTGTTGGATATTCGTAAACAGCCATTCCGTCTGGGATATTAGGATGAGACGAGGGAGACTGTGTTAACTCCTCCACACTTAAGTAAGGACCGTCCTCGGACCTCTTGTAGCTCTCGATGAAAGCTTCAATATCGATATTCTGTATCACTCGTTTCTGGCGCAATTTTAGAACAATTAAAATACCAAAAATTAAGATTGGAGTTGCTAGCCCCGAAATTGCAGGACCTACCTGTCTTTGTCCTTACGTCGTTGATATGCTGCAGATTTTCTATGCTTAATCTTTGCAGATAAGAAAGACTTAGTGTGTCTTGATGACCCGTGATATTGAGTATCACTATTGACGCTTCGCAGGTTTTTTCATTATAATACCTTTCTGATTTCTGTAAATGGATTCTTAATGGTAACTTCGCCCTCAAAAGGTAATTAGAAATGTGCCGCAAACTGTGGTTGTGAAACACTGGGTGTTGTAGATTACCGCTGTGTTCTGGTTAAGAATAATGACACCGTCATCAATAATTACCAAAGGTTCAAGGTGACTGGGTCGTGTGCTGCAATGGGCTTGGACGCCTGAATAAAGCTGTCGAACGCATGTTGTTACCGATAGTTCTGGACAAAATGATAATGTTGGAGTAGCGCTACAATTTCCAATTGCCAACGTTTGTGTTCCGCAATCTGCAACAATGTTGTCAGCGATGTGTAGTGTTGTCCCATTGTGTTGAACAGGGAAAATAATGATTTTCTTACATTCTAAACTAGGCTAAGGGTACTTTATAATAAAATCTAGTAGCTTTCTGTCTAAAAGGACTTTAACAATAGATACCATCAACAAATCTGTAATAGTAACATATATATTATCTATTTCCATAAAAATTTTCAACTCTTCAGTGTCTAAAAGCATGGAACTAATTATTACTATCTTTGGCAAGTTGACTCACAACATTAATGACTCGATTTCGCTAATTATTATTCGATTTCTGGTAAGCAGGGACTCATACAAGTGATTCGTAATGGTTTGTTTAGAATTTGTGATTGAAATAATTTTGTTGGTTGTTTCTGTCAATCTATTAATTTGGTCCTGAGTGTTTGTGTTTATTGATATTTGCTTCTTCATAGCGTTTGTGATTTCTTGTTGTTGAAATTTTTGTCCCTCAAAGTCATCAAAGTCAGGCGTTCCAGCAATTTTGTTCCAGCATGTCTGTGGTGAACTTCTAAAGTTGTTAAAAGGTCTCTTATCCTCATTATATCGGAATTTAGTACTTTAACCATGTTATAAAGAAAAGTGTTTGGTCTCAGAATAAAATGTTAAGTTTGTTGTATGTCTCAAGTAGTCAAAATCTCTCCAAATAATCACGTTGCCGTCTGCAATCGGAATGTATTTACTGTTGGAATAGTCCGTTAGTGTTGCTGTCGTTGGCCGGATGGATAGTATCATTGTCAAAATCAGCTGAAAGAAGTAATTTATTCACGTGTTCGTTTTATTTTAAATTGTCCTTGTGGACTATCCTCCCTTTTATAAGAACATTTGTTCCTACATCTGCTTCAACAATTTCCTCAGAATATAGGGGGGTTAGTTTATTACCTAACCGTTTACTGTTTCTTACCATCACTCTGTCTCCAACATTAAATGATCGGTTCTGACGAGAGGCGTTGTTTCTTTTTAACGATATCAGTTGAGCGTTAGTTAATCTTTATTTTACCTTCTCTCTACCATCTTCCGATGAAAAGTGAATTATGTCTATCGATCTTTGGTTTGTCGCGGAGTGTATGGTTCAGTTATATTTTACTTTGGCAAGTAGGATAAGATCAACCGTAATCTCAATCTTGTTTTTCTAATTTAAGGCATTTTGAGATCTCTGAAAGGCTACTGTTTGAAGTACTATGAAGTGGGGGTGCGTGGGAAATATTGGCACCAAATTAGTCCCGTAATAGGGATCCTATTGTCTTGGACTTTAATGAAGGTTCATTGTCGCAGTAGACATTCTACGTATAAGGAAAAAAATTCATCAATTGGAACATTGGACAGATTTGGTTCGAGAAGGTATAGCCTGTACAATAGCGAACATGGAAAATTTATCCACACAGGTTAGAATGTATTTTCTATCTGTGGAAAATATATCGATATGCAGCATCTCACCTGTTTTCCGGGATGTCTAATGTATTTGGCTTTAGCGCATACTCTACAGTTTGCCACAACTTCGTTTGCTATCCTAATCATGTTTGGGAAGAAATAGTCTTAGAGAATTTCTTTAACGTTTTCCTGTGCTGCTCTATGAGCACGACTATGTTCAGTTACAACTATCTCTCTTTGTTCATTTTATCAAAAATATCTTGAACCATATTCTTGCCAATTTTTTTTCCTGATAACAGACTTACCAATTCGTGCTGGATGCACGCAAGATTAGGTAGATCGCAATGAATGGCGTTTACAAAATTTGAGCTAACTACTAACTTCACATCAATGACTAGAGTGTTCTTGTCAGTGAAGTCAACTTTCTGATTTGAGGAAAGTTCGCCTCGTGGAGTATAATCTGGCTCTTGAAACAGTTGGCGAGTTTGTCAGTTGCGTCAATCGTATGAGTCATAGATATCTCACTGTGTACTGTCGCTACATCTGACGAGATATTATCTTCCAACGCATATAAGATCTGAAAGTCTGGGTTCACGGAGTCGTGTGAATGTACTTCTAAACTATGTCTTGGCATGTCTTGAGAGGGCATCTGCCACATAATTTTCTTTTCCAGGTTTGTGGAAAATTTGGGCGTTATGTTCATCAACAAAGGTCTTGGCGTTTGGGTTTTTGTTCTAGACCGCAAACATAAGGGGTTGGTGGTCGTAAAGATGTTTAAGTTTCTAATACCATAAAGGTAATTTCTCAATTTTCCTAGAGCCCAACAAATAGCTATTTATTCACGCCCATTAGTCGCATAATTTTGCTCCCTTTTGGTCAATGATCTGGAAATCACTACCTTGAGACAACACTGCCCTAGTCGTAATGCCGAAGCGTCTGTTGTCAAATCAAATGGCTTTTTAAAGTCAGAGTATAACAGTTAGACATCTTCGGAGGCAAGGATTTCTTTCAACTTTTGGAAAGCTTGAAGTTGATTTTCATTCAAATTAATCTTAATTTTCCTTTAGAGACGCTAACCTTCTCATTCTCCCCTTTTAATATGTCATACAGAGGTTTTCCTATTGAAGCAAAGTCCTTAAAAAAACATCTGTAATAACCTGTCAGGCCTAGAAATGACCTGATATTTGAAGTTTTCTATCTTGTTCTGAGAGAGTAATCTGATGAAATCCTGGTTTGAGGTGCAGAGTTGTAAAGTACCTTGCTTTGCCAAGGTTTGCTAGTATTACTCTCACCTCTGGAATCGGATATTTATCATCTATAAGATTTTTATTCTCTTCCCCGCTACAGTTCTTTCTATGAACGGTAGCAGGGAACTACCTCTAAAAAATTTATCTGATCAAATTCGTCCGCTTCGTCAACATCAATGTCTCTTGCTTCATTGTCTGCAAGAGTTTGAAATTCTTGGTCTGACTTTTCATCATTATTGGTCAGAAGATGGACTCTCTGGTGCTTCATCCCAGTAAATATTGCTGTACCACTATTTGGTCTCTTTGATCCTTGACCACTTGGAGATGGAACGTTACTGTAGTGATTCCAATATTTTGTCGAGTGTCTAAAACGAGCTGAATCATCAACGTCCATAGGTTCAACTGGACATTGTGAATGTGACTTTTTGTTGTCAGACCTACGCCCTTTCTTGAAAAAAGGATTTTTCTTCACATAAGGTCCAGCCGAGGAAGATCCAGTTGTCGCTTGATCATTCCTTAAGTCGCAAGATCTGGCGAAATTAGACGCAAACAGTTACCTCCCTTCCCCTTCCTGAGCTAGTATTAACGCGGAAGGTAGATCAGTCGGCCGAGCCGAGAACAGTACATTACTTAATTCCTTGTTATGAATACTCGAAGTGCATCCATTCTATATTTTTCATTAAGTGAAGCAGCAATTGTTTTGTCGTAGGTTATCAATGTCTTGTTAGTTAATAAGGTAAATTTCTTTTCAACTTCATCATAATATTCCAGAAGTGTAAGATTTCCTTGCCGGAGGGTTGATAATTCTTGTAGGCTGTGTGAGCCTCCTGATGCCATGAAACGTAAGTTTCATGCTTGCCCTCAAAGTCCGATAAGGATTCCTTATAAGTTTCAACATCTGGTGTTGAAACTACGATTTCATTAAACCTGCTTTCATACGGTTTTAATTGGTTCTCAAAAGTCTGTCTTTGTACAGCTAAAGCTGCTAAAGTTGCTCTGCTGTCGACATTTTTACAGATTCCCTGACCTTTGAAATGTTTTTATACCTTCGATCAATAACTCCACTTCTTTGTCCACAATACTCATTAATTTTCGAAAAAAAAAGAAATCTTCAATCACCTTCGCAAGCACACACTTAGTTTTTTGTCAAAATAAACTGAAATTTACATTTTATGGATGCGTTGACAGGCTGGCAGTTCGCTTGATAGATTTGCTGGTTTCCTTGGTTTTTCTTCTCGCTGCCCAGGCTATTCTGAAGCTCTGGTGACTTTTCTTTTCTTTTTATTTCGCTGCCCAGGCTATTTCGAAGCTCAATCGAATTAAAGCGACAAATATTTATTTTATTAGTAATTTGTCCTTTTTTGCTTTGCACTTTTTACAGTGAGTGTCAAAAATACTCAGTTCTTGTATGTTTTATTGTCCCGTAAGGCGACAAAAATGTTTTTTGTTATGTCCCGTAAGGTGACAGCAATATTTTATGTTAACTCGTTTTTCACAAAGGCAACAAAAATGTTGCCTTAACTTATATATGTTTGCTGCAACATATGTTTGGGGACATATGTTAGAGAGGAAATTTTTCCCTCCGTGCAGGTATCGCCAATAGCCGTCTTCAGCGTTCCATCCTCCTGATTGATTGTCATAAAAGCCTGACAATGTAAGAAAAGGTAGATTCTAAGCAGGTGGGAGATGTTTTGGGTATTCAATAATAGTATTTGGAGAATAGGAATACTATGATAGGGTGGGACTATTTTTCAGGCACATTCAAAACCTGATTTGTGGAAAAATTAACAATTCAATTCTAACTAGGAAGAGGTAAATATTTACCATATAAATTGTTGTTGTTTTGCTTTGTTTGACATCCAGCTGGCAATAGATATTGGTTTTCTTTGTACACTTTATCGAGGACTAATTCGTTGGCAAGAACTGCGGCTCTATAGGCTCAGCTATCTCTGGTGCAAATTTGACAGCTCGTGAGTGCCGTCAGTGGGGCCTGAGGAATGAGATGTCCAAATCCATATATGTATTGACACCTTAGTCCCAGCAATTGAGTTAAATTAAGTCAAGCTTGAAGCAGAGTGTCCGGCTTTTGAGGGGGTAAGATGGGATGGCAGCGTTTTCTTTTTTTTTTAATTTTTTTTTATCGTTCGTTCCCACGCCTCTCACTCCCACCCCTGCCGACCGAGGGGGCGACCTCCCCATACGTAGGGAGCGCGTACACACCAAAGACCGGGAATGGTGGGTTAGTTGTGAGTTAGTGGTGCCAGCTACAGTCTAGTACATCAGCCGGCAAAGTAATAGGTAAAAATACACTATAGAGACAGGAATTAGAGCAAAACATATAACATTTATAACAAATATAAACAAATAACAGTGAAAATAATGTGTTAAACAAAGACTACTGTTCAAAGGCTGGTGTCTATTGTTTCCGCAGAGGGAATTGTAGACTAGGTGCCGTTAAAATGAACTTAAAGATTCTGACAACTAGTGCTCAAAGGCTGGGTCTACTGGTTCCGCAAAGGGAGATGTAGATCAGGTGCCACAAAAATGAGCTTTTTAAAATAAAAAAAAATGGGTAAGTGAACATATACAATCACATGTGGAGAATAGATCTTTTAATAGAGTTCAACGAATTAATTAAACAAATACTATTACATGGACTATTGTAAAATGTATCTCAATGGGTTACTGATTGCGAAATTAGTTCTTGCGAGAGATAACTTTAAAGGTTCGAAATGACGAGTTCTACGAGAAGCAATATTATAAGTAACTTCCCCAGTTAAAAAATGAGAATCAATCAAACCGCGTGTTAATTTGATAATAAATAACGCTCTTAGCATAAACCGCCTCCTTTCAAGTGTTGGAAGATCAATTAACAGTAAACGTTTTTCATAAGGTGGAAGTAATTCTGTCGGGTTCCAGTTAAGGTCCCGTAGAGCAAAAATCAGGAATTGAACTTGAACTGATTCGATTTTATCTGAGTAGCATTTATAAAAAGGACTCCACAGAATACATCCGTACTCTAATATTGGGCGAACTAAACTTACAAATAGTCTTTTGCTGACATATGGATCATCGAACTCTTTAGACCAGCGTTTTATGAAACCTAGTAAAGACTTGGCTTTGTTAACACATGAGTCAATATGTAAATGAAAACGTAGTTTAGGATCTAGAATAACACCGAGGTCAGTAAAGGAATCAACATTTTCTAATTTGTATGAACCAATAAAGAAGTTAGAATGTATTGGCTGAGATCGTGACAAGGAAAATTTTTTGCATTTCTTAAGATTAAGGGACATACCGTTGGCACTGCACCAGTTCACAAGGGAATGTAAATCGTACTGTAAGAAAGTCGAATCGTCAAGGGAATTTATATGCATGTAAAGCTTCACATCATCAGCATACATTAGTATTTTAGAGAGTCGAATGTGATCCGGGAGATCATTAAGATACAAAACAAAAAGTAAAGGGCCCAAATGACTACCCTGAGGTACGCCAGAAGAAACAACAATATTTTTTGAAAATGAATCATTGAAAATGACTTTTTGGGTACGATCCTCCAAGTATGATGAAATCCAGCCTAACAGAGCTGTCGGAAAACCCATAGTATCGAGTTTATATAGCAAAAGCTTATGCACTACGGTATCAAAGGCTTTACTGAAGTCTGTATAAATAGCGTCAGTTTGTTGTTTATTTATAAATCCGTTGTGAACATGGCACACAAATTCTAAAAGATTAGAAGTAGTAGATCTGCCTTTCATAAAACCATGCTGAAAAGGTGATAATATGCTTTTTATAAAATGTGACATCCGACGTGAGACTAAGAGTTCGAAAAGTTTAGGAATGGCACTTAACTTAGCAATACATCTATAGTTATCTATGAAACGTCTATTGCCTGATTTATGAAGTGGAATAACAAAACTCGATCTCCAGAAGCTTGGAAAATAACCTATTTTCAAGGAGTAATTAAATATCTTAGTCAATGGTAAGTATAATTCTCTAGCACAAGATTTTAAAATATAGGTTGGAACACCGTCAGGGCCAGGAGAAAATGAGGAGCGTAATGTCTTTAAACCATTTAAGACTTCGTCTTCGGTTAAGATAATGCAGGGAAAGTGATTCAATGAAGTGGTATGAATTTCGCAAGGGCCTCTAGATGTGCCCTGGATATAGGATGACTGAAAAAAGTCAGCAAATAAATTTGCAATTTCAAGATTGTCTGAAGACTCTTTACTACCAAGTTTCATGCTGGAGGGAAATTTCTGAGCTCTCCTTTTGGAGTTTACAAATTTAAAGAAATTCTTATAATTGTTTAATAAATTCTGCCGCATTTGGGCTAAATGCTGAGCATAACATTTGGAGTTTTCCGAATTATATCTATTTCTTGCCATTGAATATTTTGAATAATTTACGGCAGTGTTAAATTTTTTGAAATTTTTGAAAAGTCTATTTTTAATATTACGTAGACGTCTTAGTGTAGGTGTAAACCAAGGAGGGCCTTGGTCAACTAATGGTTTTGCCATTGGTACGGAGCTAGCTAGAGCTAAATTGAGCTGTTCATAAAATTTAGAAACACGTGAATCAATGTCGCCATTGATGCACCACATAGAACCTGATAAGAGAGAGCAAAATTTCGCCTACTAGATAAAGTTTTAATAACAGTAATATTGGACAGAGTGTTCCTTAATTCAAGGTTTAAGAGGAGCGTTGGATGATATGTATCCTCAGTAATTACAAATGGAGGACTTCTACAAAGCGAAATATTTAGGGAAGATGAGAAAATTAAATCTAGGAGTCGTTCCTTACCATTGAATATACAATTTACTTGGTATAAACAAAGTTCATAAATCTTATCCCAAAAAGCGTCGAGTACAACTGGGTAAGTAGAGGGTACATAATCTAATTTATTATCACCCGAGACCCAAGAAACATTAGGAAGATTAAAATCACCCATGCAAATCAAAGTAGAGTTATCTGTTAGCAAAGAGGAAACTTTTCCAATAAGATCAGCGTGATTTAAGTAAGTTTCAACCCCTGAATTGGGTGTATTATAAGAGCAGGTTATATATATTGTATTACCAAAGACTATTAGCTTTGCACAAACAAATTCATTATTTGGGTCGACAAAAATATCGACACCTTTTTTATTCAACCTGTCCTTTCTGAAAATTAGATAATTATCGGGAAATATTTCTGTATCAAGAATATCAGGCTTGACCCAAGTTTCAGTAAAAACAATTATTTTATGTTCACAGTATACGCTTTTAAGAAAAACATTACTCAATTTAGTGTTAAGACCTCTTACATTCTGATATAGTATAGATATGACATCATTTAGTTTTTTGATACTGTTGGAATATTCACAGATCTAGGGGTTTTTGTACGTTCTCTGAAAACAAATTCCTTTACTAAGGCACCATCAGGCCAAAACGAGTTACTGACAATAGTATTTACTATTTTGTGAGGCACATTTATTTTAAAAGAGGAAATTTCACGTCGTTGAGAGGAACTAAATTTGAATACATTTATATCGTTGTCTGACAGATCGGTTATTTTAGATTTCACATAGTTACGAATAGCATCAGTTGAAGTATTTGGGTGCAGCCTAGATAAAAATACAGTTTTACGAGGCGCAACAACAATTAACTGATTAGAAAGCGATTGATTAAAGTCTTCATTTAGATCAACTGTAGGGTTTAAATGTGTATCATTTACTACGATAGTAGGTGGGTTGGGAGTATTTTTTGCAAATGACGTTGATGAGGTTTTTTTTCCTTCAGTGCAAGAACTAACGTTCGGTGCAGGAACAGCCGGATGTGAGTCACTACTGCATTGAGTATAGTTCTCAGTAGGGGGGTTAACCACAGTAGGAGAATTTAAACTTATTAAGTTATCAGGGTCTGAATTAGTGGAACCAAGAGTACTAACAACGCTAGCGGACTTTTTCCTTTTAGGAGAAACATCTAAATTTCAAAGGTATTAACCATTTTTTCAATTCTATCGAAATTTTGTGATACAGAGTTAAAACTTTTTTTTAAGGTTTAGAATTTCAGCTTTTGTGTTCTTAAAAAGACGATGGAAATTTATCTCTAAATCCCTACAATCCAGACAAGACCAGCGGAGTCCTTTAGATTTATCAGTGATAAAGTCGAATTGTCTGCCATTAAAACCAGCGCATTTCAAATGCATATAGTTATCACATAAATAACACGTGATAAGACGTTCAGTAAAGTTTTTAATATTGCAATCCTTATAAGAGCAAGCCATTATCAACAGTTACAAATAGTAATGTTATTAGCTTCAGGTGTAAACGACAGAGTTTAAAGTAGAACTGTGTGAACAATATTGTTGTTTGTAATTAAATAAGCGCCTGAAAGTATGCTCAGGAAGAACGAAATTTAGTAGGACGTAATACAAGACGAGTAAAGCACAAACGTCAAAGTAAAACAAAAATAAAGCTTCGAAGAACAAAGCAAACAAAAATGAAAATAAACTGTGTGGATGAATAAACACAAATATTAGAATTTGCGAAAACACTTTAAAACACAAGTTTAATCAAAAACTTCACTTTCTTCAAATATTTTTTTTATATATTTAATAAAATTAACACTAAAAAACACTCAAAAATGCACAATAACCCGGGCAAATTTATTTTTTTTAAATTTAGTTTTGGAGACGACACAAAAACACTTGTAATCGAAACAGAGTTGCCAGATATCTTGTTTCCCTCTAAGGAGTAGTGTGACAAGTTTCAGCTCTGATGACTCTGAAAAGAAGAAGAACATCATTAGATTCAATAATAATTTAAAAAAACCAAATTAGTTTGGAGTCCTGGATACATTCACATTTGAGATGTGTAATCGATATAAATGTCGAGTATATGTTCGCTATGTAGCAAGCTGATCCCAGTTTATTTTTGTCAATTTACACAAACAATCTTCGTCCAATATCAGTCTGCATCGTTCTCCGGTAATTATCAACCGTCGGCTAAGATTGATGCACAGTTAAGGCTACCGCCTAATATTCAACCACCAAAAGTGATATAGATAAATGGAAACTAAAATTTGATGGTTTGGGCGTTTGGGTAATTTGACAATTTCGTAATTTCGCAATTTAGGAAATCCGAAAGTGATTTTGATAAGCAGCGTCGCATGATGGATCGTCGCCTAGGTCCTAATGATTCATTTTTACGACGCTTTGTTACATTTACATCTTTAACAGCGGGTGGTTACGGTCCAGAGCATGCTGGTTGACTGGTGATAATAAAAGTAATTTGAAACCGGCGATGTTTCCCTGTTGTTGCCTTTTTATCCTTTATGGTCTCCAGCGTTTCCGGGAATAATGCCGAAAAGCAGAGCAGTTGTTGTTAGCTCAAAGACAGTTGTTTCAAAAAATATAGACAGTAGGTAGCGATAGAGAGCGGAGATTAGTGGGACGTAGACGCAATCTACAGACAGGCATATTATGTCTGTTGGAATTGCAAGGAGAAGGGACACGGTTTAATGGATTGCCCAGAATGGATTGTCGTAAAGTCAAATTACTCGAAGTGTCTGGGAAGAAGGCCGCTGGATTGAGGGAGTAGGGTAGGGAGTAGTAGTAGTGAAGCCAGAAGAGCGGACGATGCCAAAAGTGAAAATATTAAAGAAAAAAGTCAGGATTTAGACACTAAAGCAGATCCTGAAGTTCGACTGAAGTTAAAACCTGTCATCGTGAATATGAGGCGACAAGGGAATGGACTTTTAATGAAGTAGCAGAGAATGAGTTAGATAGTAAGGATATTGAAGTGGAATCCGATAAAATAAGTAATATATTTAAGAAAATTAAATTAAAATGATAAACGAGAACAAGTAGAAGCACAGCTAATATGTACGCATCGCAGTGTGCCACCGTCACTTGCCTAGGTAAAGGAGCCATTCAACTAGTTGAAAACGCCAATATCCCTGTTTAGTTCGATTATCACGACAAGATATGGGGTGTCCAATTAAGTTGCAGGAAGGTTATCGAAGTGAACAAGATTGAAAAGAAAGTAGAATTCTTTCTAGTCCCGAACATAGGTAGAACACTTTTCATTGGTATTGATTTCATGCGTTCGTTCAATGTGTTGGCTGTAATTGAGTGTCTATTGGATTGAGAGTCTAAAGAAGCATATGACCGACTAATCCTGCAGCACCCCGAATTCAGTAAGCATTTTTACGTGTAGTGCGATGTTCTGATTTGAGCATTGGTGGAGTCCTATTCCAAACTGACGAAGATGTTTGGGAGCTCCTGGTGGCGTACGTGTCATAGAAGTTGACTCAACCGCAGAAAAATTACTCAGTTACAGAGAGAGTTCATAGCCGTAGTTGTGGCGATCAAGAAGTTCAGGCCATATATTGATATGATGACGTGACGTCTCTGACCCTTCGACGCAAAAATGGCTGATGAAAAACAAACAGCTAAGTGAACGATTAGCTCGGTGGAGTCTTCTTCTGCGAAGCCATGCTTTTCAAAAAGAACATCGACGAGGAACACAAAATGTTGTATCGGACGTCCTATCTCGCTATAACCTAGAAGAACTGGAGGACCAGATGAAGAGTCTGGGGATTTTAAGAATGAAGAGTACATTGCAAATATCCAAACGATAGTGGAAGACCAAAGTTTTCTACCAGATATACTTGTCAAGGAGGGTTATATCTACAAGAAGACAAATTCAGTTGCTACAAATTTACCTCAGGAGGACTTCGTTTGGAAGCTCTGCGTTCCAGCCACCTTGACGTCGAAGGATATTAACCTAGCACTTGAGTCCCCAACATCTACTCATGGCGGCTACCATAAAACCTTAAAGTTAAAACAATTGCATTACTGGCCCAAGATGAATACACAAGTCAAGGAATTTGTCAAAAATGCGCAATTTGTAAAGAATGCAAGGCAGACTATCGTAACTTGCAAAAAGCTATTGGTGGGAATGTACCTTTCGTAGGACCTTTCCAGAAGATCTATATAGATTTCTTGGGACCGTACGTGATATCAAAAATTAACAATTTGTTTGCCTTAAGCCAACGCAACATCAAAAATGCCATCAATATTTTAATGGACGAGGGTTCTCACAAGTTTGGAATTCCTGATATTTTGATGTCAGACAACGGACAAGAGTTCGTCTGCAGAGACTTCACTTCGTTTTTGGAACCATATGACATTAGACTTTTTAGGACTGTGCGGGTAAATCAGGCTACACTTGCAGCTATCCGATCTTACTTAAGGGATGACCAACGCGATTAGGGCCAAACGTTGTCGGCCATAATGTGCGCCCTCTGTTCCCTTCGTTATTAGGGAGGACTCCTTACTTCGCACTGTTTGGTACCAATATGATCACCCACGGAAGTGTCTATCGCTGACTAAGCAGCTGGAAAGCATGAATGACCAGGAATTCAAGCACTACCAAAATCTTTTCAGTTAGGAAATATAATGTGCATGCACGAAAAGTTAAGTATATTCATGGTCAGGAAATATATCATCGATACCACCAACTAAGTGATTTCAAGAAAAAATATCAACGCTATATTGAGCAAAAAGTTTGTCAGGTGGAGGGTAGTGCGAGTTGTCGGGAACTGCTTATAACTTATATATAATAGCGAGGATTTAAAAGGAAACCAATAGAAGTATACCATACATAGGTGTTGTCGAAGGTTTTCGAATAATTTCTCAGGCCCAGCTACCTTTTTCCACAGTCTTCAAATCGAACCAACGCTAGTCCTCCACATTTTTTTTTTTGAAGCACGGTGTATTATATATTCATAAACTCATATACGATTATCCTTTTTTGTGCTAAACTGCAAAGCATAAATATCAATACGTACGCATAGCACAATAATTCATTCATAAGCTCGACTTTATTGTTTCGTACCTGTTGCAAACCACACACATTACTCAAAATTTGTAACCCAGGAAGTGGAGAGATTTTGCGTTCTTAGAATTTTTGTATGGCCACTAGTGATTTATTTTCCATTGCTGATTATATTTCGCCTTAATAATAACAATAACACCCAAATTCTACCATTTTCACGAATTTTGCAATGGATGAATACTCAATATATTTAGTTTTTATACCCTCCACCATACATAGTATGGAGGATATATTAAGTTCGTCATTCAGTTTGTAACTCATCGGAATAATCATATTAGACCCAACAAAGTATATATATTCTTGATCAGCGTAAAATTCTAAGACGATTTAGTTGTAATCACGCTACAGTCTCTCTTTTGTCTGCAGGCAGGTCAATCCGAAGATGGGCTATATCGGCCCACAATATCGTATAGCCCCCAACGCTACCCCCGATATTAGGTATTTTGATGATTTTACCCACATTTTTCAGTGGAATGGTCTAAAATTCCACACAAGGAGTCCCTTATGAGTATTTCACCCCCTGAGAGAGAATTAACCTCTTTCTAGGTTAACGATATCGTATAGCCCCTATATAACGGTACCCCCACCCCCCGATATTCGTTATTTTGGTGATTTTAGCTATATTTTCCAATAGTATTGTCTGAAAATCCCCACAAGGAGTTCTTTGTGAGCACTTTAACCCCTGAAAGGGATTTGTCTATATAGGTCCACGATATCGTATATCCCCCGTATAACGGTACCTTCAGATATTCGGTACACATTTTGCAATGGAATTGTCTGAAATTCCACACAAGGGGTTCTTTGTGAGCACTTTACCCCCTGACAGAGAGTTCTCTATATAGGTTAACGATATCGTATAGCCCCCATATAACGGTACCCCCGATTTGAAGATTTTAGTATTTTGATGATTTTAGCCACATTTCCCACCGGAATTATCTGAAAATCCACAAAAGGAGTTCCTTTGAGTACTTTGCCCCCCAAAAATAGATTTGTCTATATAGGTCCACAATATCGTATATCCCCCATCTATCGGCACCTTCAGATTTTAGGTATTTTAAAGATTTTAATAGAATTTTCAATGGATTTTATTTTTTTGAAAATTTTCTAATTCGTTCAAAACGGTGGAGGTTATCAAAGTTCGGCCCAGCCGAACTTATTGCTTTTTACTTGTTGTTCTTTTAATTCGCACATTTCACGCAATAAAAATAGCTTTCAATTTCTATTTACGGTACATTTCAATCAGCTTCAAAAAATCATTTTCTTTCATATTTTTATTTTTTGTTTAACTTTTTTTCCGATTATATTGATTTCCTTTTCTTTTCATTCATACCTTCTTTCGTTTTATTTCGTTTTTTTTTTCTTCCAAATCATTTCAACGCATGTTTTTTTTTTTTTTTTGTGAAGGCATTTGTCTCATTGAAATTTCATCGTTTCCGCTAAAACACATTTTTTCGAGTGAGAATATTTTCAAATTTATTGTCTGAAAATCCCCAAAAGGAGTTACTTCTAAGTACCTTACTCCCTGGAAAAAGTATGTCTATATAGATCCATTTCGTGTATGAAGCTGGTAATGGCTACTATATCTACGTAGGTCCATGTCTTAATATAGCCCACATATAACGGTACATCCATTTATTCAATTTTTTGATGACATAAACGGCATTATTCACGGGAATTGCTTTGGTGATATTGGAGACATTTTTTACCGAATTTGTTTCATACATTTTTAATTCCTTTAATTTTTCCAAAAAAATTAGTTTTTATTGAGTCGAAATTTGCGACATCTCTAAATATTCGCCGTAGACCCCATAAAGTATATATATTCACAATCAGCATGAAATTCTAAGTCGATCCAATTATGGCCGTCTGTCTGTTGAAATCACGATGCAGCCCACATTTTTTGACGTAGAACTTCAAAATTTGCACAACAATCTATATTGTGTCTAGGATAGTTAATATGGAAAATGAGATATATTGGTTCGCGTTTTCGTAAAGCCCCCCAATAAAGCTGTACATCCCGATATTTTGTATTTTGATGGTTTGAGTCACATTTTCCAACGGATTTGTCTAAAAAGTGACATTTGTTTTTCACAATGGATGGGTCCAGTGGTGGAACATTGGGCCAAGTTCTCGCTTTTCGTTTTCGTATAGCACCCATATAAGGGTACCTCCCAATATTCGGCATTTAGTTCACATTTTTAGGTCATTTATAAACGTCATCACCATGGTAGAAGAATACAGGATATGCATAAATTCTTGGTAACATTGATATGCCAAAAAAATTAAAATGTTTTGATAAAAACAAGTCTCCGGATACCAATCCGTTGGACTATTGTGTCTGGAGATTTTTGGATTGGCACGTAAAAATACCAAAGTGTCGATCACCTCAATCAAGCGCTTGGCAGGGATTGGGCAAAAGCAACATTCGGGTAGCGTGTGAGGGTTTCATTTACAAAGGTGACCAATTCGAACTAATCTAAACTTATTCTAAAATTTGATGCTTTTTCCAACATTTTTTGCTTTCATTCAATAAAAATTAAAAAAATATGGCGTTTGACTTTGTTGCAGTTTTTTGATGCGGCTTATTTGACTGTGAGTACAACAACTGAATTCAAATTTATTTTTCTTTATCCAATTTCTATTCTCTTTCTGTACAGCTAACTTCATTTAATCTTACATACTACAATCTGCAGCTATGGGAATTCATGAAGATTATATATTTACATTATGAAAAATTAAATAAAAAAGTAAAAAAAAAACCAATAAAAAATTAAAAAAAATTAAATTCAAAAATGAAAGAAAAATAACAGATTTATTACGCTCCAATATGTATCAATCACCGGAAGAGAGAATACAATTCTACAAATTCTCGATCCAATTGCGCTGATATTATCCACTTTATGCACAATAAACCTGATATCGGATAAAGATATAGATCTGAACCGATCTCTATAAAATTTGACAAAGTTTTTTAGCAGTATCTGATATCCGGTACCATATCATTCTTCTGGAGTGCATATTACGCATGTGAGGGACTTAAAATCACAAATCGGAGGAAACATATATATCGGAGCTATAGCTATATCGGAACAAATTTGATGTACTTGCTTCTTGACTGAATTAGGTGGGATGTACCAAAATACAGGTCATTTGGACTTATATTAGCCATTAGGTACGAAATTTACCCAAAATCGGTTGAAGATGTATGGGAGCTATATCTGAATCTGATACGATTATCGCCAATTTCAATAGGGTTCGTCCTTGGGTCAAAAAACATTGTTTGGAAATTTTTATCTCAATCAGATAATTGACGTCTTTTTCACGCTTTGCTATTTAAGCGTCTGGTGGGCAGACTAAAATTAACCTAAAATTTTGTACAAATTTTTGAGAAACATTTTGCCACACAAACATACATGTGATACATAACCCACAAAGTTATTTGAATTTTTGCAAAAAAAAAAAAAAAAAAAAAAAAAAAAAAACAACAGACAAATTTTCAAAAAAAAAAAAAAAAATAAAATAAAATAAATCTATTGGCTTGGATTCTCTGAAATTTTTTTGGAATTTTCAATTTCACTTTTTTATCGACCTAGATTCTCGACATTAAGAGATTTTATTTTCTTTTGTCCTCATTTTGGCTAAAAGTCCACCCCTTCTGGCAACCCAACAAACATTTCCGGCATCACAAATCAATCCGGCATCAAATGTAAAGTAAATTTTTTGAACTTTTTAAAAGAAAAGAAATATAATTTGACTGAAACCAACAATATAAGATCGTTCTCGTCGACAATAATTAAAAACATAAACTTATCCTCATTTTGAAAATAAAAAGTTTAAATTATGAACCAAGTTAGTCCTTTACTTTTTTGTAACACAACAAAATTTCGTAAATTCACACATTGCGTCAACGATCGATTATATTTATTTTTTTCAATAACTAAACCTGATGACATTCATTGGAAACAACACGGATGTATTTGGACTCTGCATGGGACCAGGTCAAAAGAGCATACAAGCGTATCGCGGCTAACTCCATGCGATATAGACACATTTAGAGGTGGTCATAGAAAGTGGCCGACCTTCAGAGATCTATTTTCAGCAATTTACATAAACAACCCAAAATTAAGCAATGTCAAAAAATTATTCCATTTAATTCAAAAAACAGCAGGAAAAGATAGAGAAATCATTTCACATGTCCCACTAACAAATAATAGAGTTATATTAGCATGAAAAAATCTCAAAGGTCATTACGCGAATAAACAAATGCAAATTAATGAAGAAATTAAGACACTTTTTAATTGGAGTTTCTGCAGAATCAAGTCACACTATTCAAAACTACTGTATATAGCAGCAATCAGACACTGGGGATGCTTGATGTCTATGTTAAAGGATGGGATCCGATTTTAATATACATTTGTCCAACAACAATACCTAGAAACTGTTTAGAAGAATTCGAGAAATCATTAAGCGGTTGTAAAACATCCCGAAATGCTCACAATTTGATGCCTTCTTAACAAACAAATTCATAACGTGGGAGTCAGTTGGTAATATAAAGCCACACCTGGATTTTTGAAAATATTTTACACAAATGTCTTAAAAAATACAAGCAATTTTGGAGGAAGAACTACTAATATAACATTAACTAATACTCAAACTTGTGAATTCTTCAAATCAAATAACTTCAATAGAAAGTGTTGCGGATTTTTAAAAATGAGAATGGCATTGGCTGCCATGTTTGTAATATATGTTACACAAGGGAACGGAAACCCAAACAACATATCTACAGTCCACTACAAACCTAGAAGAAACTATTATTATTACTTTGATCCTCCAAGAGAATTAAACTAGTGAGCGGCAATCTGAAGGAATGCTACTTTTCACTGCAATAGTACAAATTGAAACCTATGATGCCCTAACTCTAATAGACTGATCACAATCCACCTTTATTTCAGAAAAGATGAAAAATTTTTGAAGTTACCCACATGGAACAACTTCGTTCATGTCACTGGTCTAAGTCAATTTTTTTCGACGAAATCGTGCTTTTTTACAATGAGATCTAAACACGGCCTTAGCTAAAAACTGAAAGTCTGGGCTCCAGTCTTCGAGATGTAACAGCATTAGAACTGGCTGACCCGAAATTTTACCTCAGTCAACCACTCGATTTACTTTCTGGAACGGACATAGGACCATTAATATTCACAAGTTGAACTCCGATGAGACATTTGGATCAATTTTAACTCAAAAAAAACAAATATGGATGGATAATTATCTACCACATTACACTGTGATAAAACCCGATCGATTCATAACGAAGTTAAGAGTCGCATATAACGCTTCTTGTCCTTCATCAAACAAAACAAGTCTCAATGTGTCATTGAGTTCCAGCACCCATTTTACAACAAAATTTGATACTACAAATTTTAAAATGGAGATTCTTCAAATATGTCTTCAATGCAGATATAACGAAGATGTATCGCCAAATACTTTTAGATTCAAAGCAAACAAAATATGAAAGCATTGTCTTTAGGCAGTCTCCAGAAAACCAAGTAGAGGATTATGAGCTGCTAACAGTTACAGTTAAACAGTTAAAATAATACAAAATATTCCACACAAATGTTTACTACCACTGAATTGGCTAGACATTTCCGAAGATGCTTTTACTAAGACCCTTGGAATTCGATGGAATATCTCAGGCGACTATTTTTCCTTCACACCACTTTCAATTGAAAATAAAAATGTATCTTCAAAACGAGAAATTTTATCAAGGATAGCCAAATTGTTTGACTCATGTGATGGCTTGCACAAGCGGTTGTCGTAGCTAAGCCAATAATGCAACAAATCTGGCCAGAAAAAATTGACTGGGATGATCAATTGAAGTCAATAACTCAGATGAACTGGAACAATTTTGGTAAAAGCAGCAAAGATATTGAAAATCTCGGAATTCCTCCATGGATTTAATACACACTAGATGGTTCTGTAAAGTTTCGTAGATATTGTGATGCATCGAAAAGCGCGTATTGACCCACTTTATTTATTCGGCCACAAATATCCTTCCTTTAGCAGCAGAGACTCGTGTCACTCCTATAAAAAAACTAGCAATACCTAGACTCGAGTAATTGCGGGGCCGTATTACTATCCAAATTAGCACAATCCATAGTAAATAGTCTACAAATATCCAAACATTCGACACAATTTTGGACAGACTCTACCATTGTCTTAGCATAGTTAAAAAAGTCTCCTTGTCATTGGAGCACATTTGTTGGAAATAGAGTTTCTGATAATGTTGGACAAGAAAATTGGAGACATGTCGATTCCGAAAATAATCCAGCTGATATTGCGAGCCGTGAATGTTCACCCGCAGAGCTAAGGACCAATGAACTCTGGTGGCAGGGACCTCAATGGCTCAAATTGCCAAAAGATCGTTGGCAATCACAAGATCGTTGGCCATCTAAATACGCCAAATTTTCGATCAAATTCGCGACGAGAGTTAGAGAAAATAATAATAAAAGCCGAAATATTTCTAAACAAATGATTTGAGTCAAAATCCCAAATTTTGAGCAACATTTTCAAAAGGATTCAATTTGGGTCAAGGTCCAAATATTTCTTACCAAAGAATTTGAAAGGGTGCAAAACAACGTCAAAAAATCCAGAAAAGTGTCGAAATGTTTCAAGTCGCTAAAGTAGAAAAAGCCAGCAAAATATTTCTGCGAAAAATTCCAGGAAATAATTTTGGGTTCCAGAAAAATTTTGGGCTCTTTAGACCAATAGATTGTGCTAAATTGTGAAAAGTTTAAAATTATAATAGAAATCTGTTGTTGCAAATAAATGGGATCATTGTCTGTCCACCAGACTGTAATACAATTTTTTTCCAAAAATTCAATTAATTTTGTAGGCTTTGTGATATCTTTCTCAAAAATTCCTAAAAAAATGAGATTAATTTTGGTCTGTTCACCAACCGCCTGTTTTTAAAAGGTTTATTATTTCCTTCCTATATGTTTTCGATAGACGCCAAATATTTTGACGCCAATTTTCCAAAGTTAAAAGGTTATGTATTTGTGTCAATATGGCGCTTATATATTCACCTGAACTCCACGTTTAGAAAATTCCAATATTTTTGTGTATATATATTTGTATATGGTTTACGTAATGAAATGTCCACAAAAATGGCTCTGAATGGTCAAACATGAAATGTTCACTTTCTTTGTTTTTCTATGTTTGTCTGCTGCTTCCACAATTTTCCGTGTTGTATTTTTTTTGTATTTAATTTTTAATGTTGCTTCTTTGTATATGTTAAATTTCAATTTTATATGTTTTTTTTTTTTATATATATATATATATATATATATATATATATATATACAAAATTACTTGAATTTTTGGAAAAAAATTGTATTACAGTCTGGTGGACAGACAATGATCCCATTTATTTGCAACAACAGATTTCTATTATAATTTTAAACTTTTCACAATTTAGCACAATCTATTGGTCTAAAGAGCCCAAAATTTTTCTGGAACCCAAAATTATTTCCTGGAATTTTTCGCAGAAATATTTTGCTGGCTTTTTCTACTTTAGCAACTTGAAACATTTCGACACTTTTCTGGATTTTTTGACGTTGTTTTGCACCCTTTCAAATTCTTTGGTAAGAAATATTTGGACCTTGACCCAAATTGAATCCTTTTGAAAATGTTGCTCAATATTTGGGATTTTGACTCAAATCATTTGTTTAGAAATATTTCGGCTTTTATTATTATTTTCTCTAACTCTCGTCGCGAATTTGATCGAAAATTTGGCGTATTTAGATGGCCAACGATCTTGTGATTGCCAACGATCTTGTGATTGCCAACGATCTTTTGGCAATTTGAGCCATTAAGGTCCCTTCCACCAGAGTTCATTGGTCCTTAGCTCTGCGGGTGAACATTCACGGCTCGCAATATCAGCTGGATTATTTTCGGAATCGACATGTCTCCAATTTTCTTGTCCAACATTATCAGAAACTCTATTTCCAACAAATGTGCTCCAATGACAAGGAGGCTTTTTTAACTATGCTAAGACAATGGTAGAGTCTGTCCAAAATTGTGTCGAATGTTTGGATATTTGTAGACTATTTACTATGGATTGTGCTAATTTGGATAGTAATACGGCCCCGCAATTACTCGAGTCTAGGTATTGCTAGTTTTTTTATAGGAGTGACACGAGTCTCTGCTGCTAAAGGAAGGATATTTGTGGTCAGCATTTTCCACCCGAATAAATAAAGTGGGTCAATACGCGCTTTTCGATGCATCACAATATCTACGAAACTTTACAGAACCATCTAGTGTGTATTAAATCCATGGAGGAATTCCGAGATTTTCAATATCTTTGCTGCTTTTACCAAAATTGTTCCAGTTCATCTGAGTTATTGACTTCAATTGATCATCCCAGTCAATTTTTTCTGGCCAGATTTGTTGCATTATTGGCTTAGCTACGACAGCCGCTTGTGCAAGCCATCACATGAGTCAAATAATTTGGCTATCCTTGATAAAACTTCTCGTTTTGAAGATACATTTTTATTTTCAATTGAAAGTGGTGTGAAGGAAAAATAGTCGCCTGAGATATTCCATCGAATTCCAAGGGTCTTAGTAAAAGCATCTTCGGAAATGTCTAGCCAATTCAGTGGTAGTAAACATTTGTGTGGAATATTTTGTATTATTTTAACTGTTTAACTGTAACTGTTAGCAGCTCATAATCCTCTACTTGGTTTTCTGGAGACTGCCTAAAGACAATGCTTTCATATTTTGTTTGCTTTGAATCTAAAAGTATTTGGCGATACATCTTCGTTATATCTGCATTGAAGACATATTTGAAGAATCTCCATTTTAAAATTTGTAGTATCAAATTTTGTTGTAAAATGGGTGCTGGAACTCAATGACACATTGAGACTTGTTTTGTTTGATGAAGGACAAGAAGCGTTATATGCGACTCTTAACTTCGTTATGAATCGATCGGGTTTTATCACAGTGTAATGTGGTAGATAATTATCCATCCATATTTGTTTTTTTTTGAGTTAAAATTGATCCAAATGTCTCATCGGAGTTCAACTTGTGAATATTAAAGGTCCTATGTCCGTTCCAGAAAGTAAATCGAGTGGTTGACTGAGGTAAAATTTCGGGTCAGCCAGTTCTAATGCTGTTACATCTCGAAGACTGGAGCCCAGACTTTCAGTTTTTAGCTAAGGCCGTGTTTAGATCTCATTGTAAAAAAGCACGATTTCGTCGAAAAAAATTGACTTAGACCAGTGACATGAACGAAGTTGTTCCATGTGGGTAACTTCAAAAATTTTTCATCTTTTCTGAAATAAAGGTGGATTGTGATCAGTCTATTAGAGTTAGGGCATCATAGGTTTCAATTTGTACTATTGCAGTGAAAAGTAGCATTTCTTCAGATTGCCGCTCACTAGTTTAATTCTCTTGGAGGATCAAAGTAATAATAATAGTTTCTTCTAGGTTTGTAGTGGACTGTAGATATGTTGTTTGGGTTTCCGTTCCCTTGTGTAACATATATTACAAACATGGCAGCCAATGCCATTCTCATTTTTAAAAATCCGCAACACTTTCTATTGAAGTTATTTGATTTGAAGAATTCACAAGTTTGAGTATTAGTTAATGTTATATTAGTAGGTCTTCCTCCAAAATTGCTTGTATTTTTTAAGACATTTGTGTAAAATATTTTCAAAAATCCAGGTGTGGCTTTATATTACCAACTGACTCCCACGTTATGAATTTGTTTGTTAAGAAGGCATCAAATTGTGAGCATTTCGGGATGTTTTACAACCGCTTAATGATTTCTCGAATTCTTCTAAACAGTTTCTAGGTATTGTTGTTGGACAAATGTATATTAAAATCGGATCCCATCCTTTAACATAGACATCAAGCATCCCCAGTGTCTGATTGCTGCTATATACAGTAGTTTTGAATAGTGTGACTTGATTCTGCAGAAACTCCAATTAAAAAGTGTCTTAATTTCTTCATTAATTTGCATTTGTTTATTCGCGTAATGACCTTTGAGATTTTTTCATGCTAATATAACTCTATTATTTGTTAGTGGGACATGTGAAATGATTTCTCTAGCTTTTCCTGCTGTTTTTTGAATTAAATGGAATAATTTTTTGACATTGCTTAATTTTGGGTTGTTTATGTAAATTGCTGAAAATAGATCTCTGAAGGTCGGCCACTTTCTATGACCACCTCTAAATGTGTCTATATCGCATGGAGTTAGCCGCGATACGCTTGTATGCTCTTTTGACCTGGTCCCATGCAGAGTCCAAATACATCCGTGTTGTTTCCAATGTATGTCATCAGGTTTAGTTATTGAAAAAAATAAATATAATCGATCGTTGACGCAATGTGTGAATTTATCGCTTAAAGTGTTATTCATTTTGAAAGCTGGGCGATAACTTTTACGAAATTTTGTTGTGTTACAAAAAAGTAAAGGACTAACTTGGTTCATAATTTAAACTTTTTATTTTCAAAATGAGGATAAGTTTATGTTTTTAATTATTGTCGACGAGAACGATCTTATATTGTTGGTTTCAGTCAAATTATATTTCTTTTCTTTTAAAAAGTTCAAAAAATTTACTTTACATTTGATGCCGGATTGATTTGTGATGCCGGAAATGTTTGTTGGGTTGCCAGAAGGGGTGGACTTTTAGCCAAAATGAGGACAAAAGAAAATAAAATCTCTTAATGTCGAGAATCTAGGTCGATAAAAAAGTGAAATTGAAAATTCCAAAAAAATTTCAGAGAATCCAAGCCAATAGATTTATTTTATTTATTTTTTTTTTTTTTTTTTTGAAAATTTGTCTGTTGTTTTTTTTTTTTTTTTTTTTTTTTTTTGCAAAAATTCAAATAACTTTGTGGGTTATGTATCACATGTATGCTTGTGTGGCAAAATGTTTCTCAAAAATTTGTACAAAATTTTAGGTTAATTTTAGTCTGCCCACCAGACGCTTAAATAGCAAAGCGTGAAAAAGACGTCAATTATCTGATTGAGATAAAAATTTCCAAACAATGTTTTTTGACCCAAGGACGAACCCTATTGAAATTGGCGATAATCGTATCAGATTCAGATATAGCTCCCATACATCTTCAACCGATTTTGGGTAAATTTCGTACCTAATGGCTAATATAAGTCCAAATGACCTGTATTTTGGTACATCCCACCTAATTCAGTCAAGAAGCAAGTACATCAAATTTGTTCCGATATAGCTATAGCTCCGATATATATGTTTCCTCCGATTTGTGATTTTAAGTCCCTCACATGCGTAATATGCACTCCAGAAGAATGATATGGTACCGGATATCAGATACTGCTAAAAAACTTTGTCAAATTTTATAGAGATCGGTTCAGATCTATATCTTTATCCGATATCAGGTTTATTGTGCATAAAGTGGATAATATCAGCGCAATTGGATCGAGAATTTGTAGAATTGTATTCTCTCTTCCGGTGATTGATACATATTGGAGCGTAATAAATCTTTTATTTTTCTTTCATTTTTGAATTTAATTTTTTTTAATTTTTTATTGTTTTTTTTTTACTTTTTTATTTAATTTTTCATAATGTAAATATATAATCTTCATGAATTCCCATAGCTGCAGATTGTAGTATGTAAGATTAAATGAAGTTAGCTGTACAGAAAGAGAATATAAATTGGATAAAGAAAAATAAATTTGAATTCAGTTGTTGTACTCACAGTCAAATAAGCCGCATCAAAAAACTGCAACAAAGTCAAACGCCATATTTTTTTAATTTTTATTGAATGAAAGCAAAAAATGTTGGAAAAAGCATCAAATTTTAGAATAAGTTTAGATTAGTTCGAATTGGTCACCTTTGTAAATGAAACCCTCACACGCTACCCGAATGTTGCTTTTGCCCAATCCCTGCCAAGCGCTTGATTGAGGTGATCGACACTTTGGTATTTTTACGTGCCAATCCAAAAATCTCCAGACACAATATTCGAACGGATTGGTATCCGGAGACTTATTATACCCTCCACCTTGGAAAGGAGGGTATATTAACTTTGTAATTCCGTTTGTAACATCCTTAAATATTCGTCGTAGACCCTATAAAGTATATATATTCATAATCAGCATAAAATTCTAAGTCGATTTAACGATGTCCGTCTGTCTGTCTGTCTGTCTGTTGAAATCACGATACAGCCCACATTATTTGACGTAGAGCGCCAAAATTTAGCAGAGCAATTGGTATTGTGTCTAGGATGGTTGGTATTGAAAATGAGATATATCGGTTCACGTTCTGGTATAGTCACCATATAACGGTACCTCCCGATATTCGGTATTTTGATTATTTTTGCCACAGTTTTTAACGGATTTGTCTAAAAATTGGTATTTGTTGGTCATAATGAGTTTTAGCTCCGGTGGCGAAACATTGCATGTATGGGTCCATGATTTGGTATAGCCCCCATATAACGGTACCTCCCGATATTCGGTATTTTGATGGTTTTTGCAACATTTTTTCACTGATTTGTGTAAAAATTGGTATTTGTGAGTCATAATGGGTCCTAGTTCGTGTGGCGAGTCATTGTAATTATAGGTCCACGTTTTGGTATAGCCCACATATAACGGTACCTCCCGATATTCGGTAATTTGATGATTTTTGCCCCTTTTTTCACGTATTTGTCTGAAAATTTGTATTTGTAGGTCATAATGGGTTCTAGCTCCGTTGGCGGAACCTTGCATGTGTAGGTCCACGAAATGGTAGAGCCCCCATATAACGGTACCTCCCGATATTCGGCATTTTAATGGTTTTTGCCACATTTCTTCTAATGTTTCCTTTACCCTAAGGTGGAGGGTATTAAAAGTTTGGCCCGGCCGAACTTAATGTTTTTTTACTTGTTTTTATCAAAACATTTTAATTTTTTTGGCATATCAATGTTACCAAGAATTTATGCATATCCTGTATTCTTCTACCATGGTGATGACGTTTATAAATGAGCTAAAAATGTGAACTAAAACCATCAAAATGCCGAATATTGGGAGGTACCCTTATATGGGTGCTATACGAAAACGAAATGCGAGAACTAGGCCCAATGTTCCACCACTGGACCTGGAATCCATTGTGAAAAACAAATGTCACTTTTTAGACAAATCCGTTGGAAAATGTGACTCAAACCATCAAAATACAAAATATCGGGATGTACAGCTTTACGAAAACGCGAACCAATATATCTCATTTTCCATATTAACCATCCTAGACACAATATAGATTGTTGTGCAAATTTTGAAGTTCTACGTCAAAAAATGTGGGCTGCATCGTGATTTCAACAGACAGACGGCCATAATTGGATCGACTTAGAATTTCATGCTGATTGTGAATATATATACTTTATGGGGTCTACGGCGAATATTTAGAGATGTCGCGAATTTCGACCCAATAAAAACTATTTTTTTTGGAAAAATTAAAGGAATTAAAAATGTATGAAACAAATTCGGTAAAAAATGTCTCCAATATCACCAAAGCAATTCCCGTGAATAATGCCGTTTATGTCATCAAAAAATTGAATAAATGGATGTACCGTTATATGTGGGCTATATTAAGACATGGACCTACGTAGATATAGTAGCCATTACCAGCTTCATACACGAAATGGATCTATATAGACATACTTTTTCCAGGGAGTAAGGTACTTAGAAGTAACTCCTTTTGGGGATTTTCAGACAATAAATTTGAAAATATTCTCACTCGAAAAAATGTGTTTTAGCGGAAACGATGAAATTTCAATGAGACATATGCCTTAAAAAAAAAAAAAAAAAAAAAAAAAACGTGCGCTGAAATGATTTGGAAGAAAAAAAAACGAAATAAAACGAAAGAAGGTATGAATGAAAAGAAAAGGAAATCAATATAATCGGAAAAAAAGTTAAACAAAAAATAAAAATATGAAAAAAAATGATTTTTTGAAGCTGATTGAAATGCACCGTAAATAGAAATTGAAAGCTATTTTTATTGTGTGAAATGTGCGAATTAAAAGAACAACAAGTAAAAAAGCAATAAGTTCGGCTGCGCCAAACTTTGATAACCTCCACCATTTTGAACGAATTAGAAAATTTTCAAAAAAATAAAATCCATTGAAAATTCTATTAAAATCTTTAAAATACCTAAAATCTGAAGGTGCCGATAGATGGGGGATATACGATATTGTGGACCTATATAGACAAATCTATTTTTGGGGGGCAAAGTACTCAAAGGAACTCCTTTTGTGGATTTTCAGATAATTCCGGTGGGAAATGTGGCTAAAATCATCAAAATACTAAAATCTTCAAATCGGGGGTACCGTTATATGGGGGCTATACGATATCGTTAACCTATATAGAGAACTCTCTGTCAGGGGGTAAAGTGCTCACAAAGAACCCCTTGTGTGGAATTTCAGACAATTCCATTGCAAAATGTGTACCGAATATCTGAAGGTACCGTTATACGGGGGATATACGATATCGTGGACCTATATAGACAAATCCCTTTCAGGGGTTAAAGTGCTCACAAAGAACTCCTTGTGGGGATTTTCAGACAATACTATTGGAAAATATAGCTAAAATCACCAAAATAACGAATATCGGGGGGTGGGGGTACCGTTATATAGGGGCTATACGATATCGTTAACCTATAAAGAGGTTAATTCTCTCTCAGGGGGTGAAATACTCATAAGGGACTCCTTGTGTGGAATTTTAGACCATTCCGCTGAAAAATGTGGGTAAAATCATCAAAATACCTAATATCGGGGGTAGCGTTATATGGGGGCTATACGATATTGTGGGCCGATATAGCCCATCTTCGGATTGACCTGCCTGCAGACAAAAGAGAGACTGTAGCGTGATTACAACTAAATCGTCTTAGAATTTTACGCTGATCAAGAATATATATACTTTGTTGGGTCTAATATGATTATTCCGATGAGTTACAAACTGAATGACGAACTTAATATATCCTCCATACTATGTATGGTGGAGGATATAAAAACTAAATATATTGAGTATTCATCCATTGCAAAATTCGTGAAAATGGTAGAATTTGGGTGTTATTGTTATTATTAAGGCGAAATATAATCAGCAATGGAAAATAAATCACTAGTGGCCATACAAAAATTCTAAGAACGCAAAATCTCTCCACTTCCTGGGTTACAAATTTTGAGTAATGTGTGTGGTTTGCAACAGGTACGAAACAATAAAGTCGAGCTTATGAACGAATTATTGTGCTATGCGTACGTATTGATATTTATGCTTTGCAGTTTAGCACAAAAAAGGATAATCGTATATGAGTTTATGAATATATAATACACCGTGCTTCAAAAATAAAATGTGGAGGACTAGCGTTGGTTCGATTTGAAGACTGTGGAAAAAGGTAGCTGGGCCTGAGAAATTATTCGAAAACCTTCGACAACACCTATGTATGGTATACTTCTATTGGTTTCCTTTTAAATCCTCGCTATTATATATAAGTTATAAGCAGTTCCCGACAACTCGCACTACCCTCCACCTGACGAACTTTTTGCTCAATATAGCGTTGATATTTTTTCTTGAAATCACTTAGTTGGTGGTATCGATGATATATTTCCAATTTTCCAAAGTTAAAAGGTTATGTATTTGTGTCAATATGGCACTTATATATTCACCTGAACTCCACGTTTAGAAAATTCCAATATTTTTATATTTTTATATATATATATATATATAGTTTTTGCCTTTCGAGCCCTTTTGACTTTTTCCACTTGTACTCCAGTCTCTTTGTTCAGTTCTTTTTCTGTGCAATTTACAGTAAGTGCAGTTATAAGTTTTACTTTTTATTGTAATTCACTAGTTGGTAAGTTTTATTTTAGTAGATATTAGGATTTCATGGATTAGATTTTAAGTTTAGTTCATAAGTTTTTTTGATTACAATTCCAAACGTCTCACTTACGTAATTTTATCAGATTGTAGGTTTTAATAATATAATATTTTTATAGCTTTGTTGTACAATCTAAATATTTTTATGTTGTGTAAATTTTTGGTAATATTGTTAACAATTCTGGTCCACTGTATAAGCAAATATTCATTTTTTGTATTTTTGGTCGTTCTCTTGTATGTTCACTGTTTTTCAAATGTAATATGTTTTTGTTTTGTGTTTAACAATTTAAATTCTACATTTGCGTAGGGTTTGTTTGATTAGCGACTTGATTCTGGATATTCGGACTTTAGTACTAATGTCATCAATTGATTACCCCCGTGTAAAGTAATCTTATGAGTGAATTTGCTACTCTTTGCGCCATGTGGTAGTTCTATTGGATGACGTTTGCTGTATGTAAGCGTTGGCGAACGTACCAATTGTCCATTTGCTCTAATAATACCCTTTGAATCTAGAAACGGGTTGAGTGTCAATAGTGGACTTAAAGGAGAAATTTGAGTCACTTTCATTAGTGAATTATATTCGTCGAATTTCTGCCTACGAATTATGCAAGATCGTTTTGCATCTTGGATTTCGACTGATGTAAGATCTTTGATGATGTGATATTGCTTATTTGCTCCAGTATTTTTCCAGAGTATTAGAGCATATGCGCATGATCGATAAGCTTCAGCTAAAGAGGAGAAATTTGTTAAAGGGTCAATTCTTTCCGCGAAAAGTGTCATGACTTTTGCCGTTTTCGCTTCCACATTTGTGTCTTTTGGGATATCTTGTGATGTCCAACGACCTTCTGGCAATCTGAGCCATTGTGTCCCTTCCACGAGAGTTCATTGGTCCTTAGCTCTGCGGGTGAATATCCACGACTCTCAATATCAGCTGAATTATTTTCGGAATCGACATGTCTCCAATTGTGTTGTCCAACATTATCATAAATTTCTGATACTCTATTTCCAACAAATGTGCTCCAATAGCAAGGAGGCTTTTTTTAACCATGATAAGACAAAGGTAGAGGCTGTCCAAAAATATGGCCCCGCAATAACTCGAGTCTAGGTAATAATAGTTTTTTTTTATAGGAGCAACACGAATCTCTGCTGCTAAAAAATGCATGTATTTTATGGTCAGTATTTTCCATCGGAATAAAAAAGTGGCTCAATACGCGCTTTCCGACTCGTCAAAGAACCACCTTGTGTATATTAAATCCATCGAGGAATTCTGAGATTTTCAATATCTTCACTACTTTTACGAAAATTGTTCCACTTCATCTGAGTTATTGGCTTTAATTGATCATCCCAGTCAATTTTGTCTAGCCAGATTTGTTGCATTATTAGCTTAGCTACGACAACCGCTTGTGCAAGCCATCACATGAGTCAAATAATTTGGCTATCGTTGATAAAACTTCTCATTTTGAAGATACATTTTTATTTTCAATTGAAAGTGGTGTGAAGGAAAAATAATCGCCTGAGATATTCCATCGAATTCCAAGGGTCTTAGTAAAAGCATCTTCGGAAAGTCGATCGGGTTTTATCACAGTGTGATGTGGTACATAATTATCCATCTATATTCATATGTTCATTCCAGTCCTATGTCCATTCCAGTAAGTAAATCGAGTGGTTGACTGAGGTAAAATTTCGGGTCAGCCAGTTCTAATGCTGTTACATCTCGAAGTTGTGTTTCATCTAAGTTTTGTGGTTGTAAATTTGAAGGTATGTACTTTAAAACTGGAGCCCAGACTTCCAGTTTTCAGCTAGGGTCGTGTTTGGATCTCATAGTAAAAAAGCAAGATTTCGTGGAAACAAATTGACTTAGGCCAGTGACATGAACTAAGTTTTTCCGTGTGGGTAACTTCAAAAATTTTTCATCTTTTCAGAAATAAAGGTGTATTGTGATCCTGAGTATATTAGAGTTAGGGCATCGTAGGTTTCAATTTGTGCTATTACAGTGAAAAGTAGCATTCCTCCAGATTGCCGCTCACTAGTTTAATTCTCTTGGCGGATCAAAGTAGTAATAATAGTTTCTTCTAGGTTTGTAGTGGACTGTAGATATGTTGTTTGGGTTTCCGTTCCCTTGTGTAACAAAGTATTGTGAAATATATTACAAACAAGGCAGCCAATGCCATTCTAATTTTTAAAAATCCGATACACTTTCTATTAAAGTGATTTGATTTGCAGACTTCACCAGTTTGAGTATTAGTTAATGTTCTATTAGTAGGCCTTCCTCCAAAATTGCTTGTATTTTTTAAGACATTTGTGTGAAATATTTTCAAAAATCCAGGTGTGGCTTTATATTACCAACTGACTCCCAAGTTATGAATTTGTATGTTAAGAAGGCATCAAATTGTGAGCATTTCGAGATGTTTTACAACCGCTTAATGAGTTCTCGAATTCTTCTAAACAGCTTCTAGGCATTTTTGTTGGACAAATGTATATTAAAATCGGATCCCATCCTTTAACATAGACATCAAGCATCCCCAGTGTCTGATTGCTGCTGTATACAGTGTTTTGTAGTTTTGAATAGTGTGACTTGATTCTGTAGAAACTCCAATTAAAAAGTGTCTTAATTTCTTCATTAATTTGCATTTGTTTATTCGCGTAATGATCTTTGAGATTTTTTCATGCTAATATAACTCTATTATTTGTTAGTGGGACATGTGAAATAATTGTCGCTCACTAGTTTGCTTATCTTTAGTAGTAATAGTAGTTTGTTCTAGGTTTGTAGGTTTGTTGATTGGATTTCCGTTCCCTTGTGTAACAAAGTATTGTGACACATATTACAAACACGGCAGCCAATGCGACTTTTGTAATCCTTTACTCCGTGATTTGATGACAGACAATTGTAGCATAAGTGTGATGTTTTCACAATGTGAATTCTTTCATTCATACTCTTTTCCAAAAATTGGCTGCCAACTTTAATGAAGTGATTTGCAGACTTGACATGTTTGAGTATTTTGCGGTTTATTTTGTTGAGGTAAAGTTATATTAGTACACCTTCTTCCAAAATAGTTTGTATTTTTGGAGACATTTGTTTGAAATATTTTCAAAAATCTAGGTGTGTGATTGTTGAGCAAATTTTGATATAAAGTCTTTATATTACCAACTGACTCCGAAGTTTTGTACTTGTCTGTTATGAAAGCTTTAAATCCAATCCTTAAACATCGGCATCAAGCATCCCCAGTGTCTGAATGCTGCTATTAAAAGTGTGTTGTAGATTTGAATAGTGTGACTTAATTCTGTAGAAAGTCCAGGTAAATTAAAAAGTGCCTTAATTTCTTCATTAATTTGCATTTTTCATTCTCATAATGATCTGTTAAATTTGTTTATCCTGTTAATCTATTATTTGTTAGTGGGATATGTGAAGTAATTTCTTTAGCTCTCCCAAAATTTAGCAGAGCTATTTGCATTGTGTCTGGTTGGTATTGAAAATGAGATATATCGGTCCACGTTCTGGTATAGTCCCCATATAACGGTACCTTCCGATATTCGGTATTTTGATGATTTATGCCACATTTTTTCACGGATTTGTCTGAAAATTGGTATTTGTAGGTCATAACGGGTCCCTGAGCGTGTGGCAAAACATTGCATGTATAGGTCCACGTTGTGGTATAGCCCCCATATAAAGGTACCTCCCGATATTCGGTATTTTATTTTTTTTTTGCCACATTTTTTCACGGATTTGTCTAAAAATTGGTATGTGTGGGTCATAATGGTTTCCAGCGCCGGTAGCGAAACATTGCATGTATGGGCCCATGATTTGGTATAGCCCCCACATAACGGTACCTCCCGATATTCGGTATTTTGATGGTTTTTGCCACATTTGTTCACTGATTTGTCTAAAAATTGGTATTTGTGGGTCATAATGGGTGCCTGAGCGTGTGGCAAAACATTGCATGTGTAGGTCCACGTTTTGGTAAAGCCCCCTTATAACGGTACCTCCCGATATTCGGTAATTGGATGATTTTTGCCACATTTTTTCACGGATTTGTCTGAAAATTGGTATTTGTTGGTCATAATAGGTTCCAGCTTCGGTGGCGAAACATTGCATGCATGGGTCCATGATTTGATATAGCCCCCATATAACGGTACCTCCCGATATTCGGTATTTTGATGGTTTTTGCCACATTTTTTCACTGATTTGTCTAAAAATTGGTATTTGTGGGTCATAATGGGTTCTAGTTCGTGTGGCAAAACATTGTAATTATAGGTCCAACTTTTGGTGTAGCCCCCATATAACGGTACCTCCCGATATTCGGAATTTTTATGGTTTTTGCCACATTTCTTCTAATGTTTCTTTTACCCTAAGGTGGAGGGTATTAAAAGTTTGGCCCGGCCGAACTTAATGTTTTTTTACTTGTTTGTATTGTTGTATCCTCCACCTTAGAAAGGAGGGCATACTAACTTTGTCATTCCGTTTGCAACATGCCTAAATATTCGTCGTAGACCCCATAATGTACATATATTCATAATCAGCATAAAATTCTAAGTCGATTTAACGATTCGGTCGGTTTGGCTGTCCGTATGTCTGTCAGCCTGTCTGTCTGTTGAAATCACGATACAAGCCACATTATTAGACGCAGAGCGTCAAAATTTACCAGAATAATTTGTATTGTGTCTAGGATGGTCGGTATTGAAAATGACATATATCGTTCCACGTTTTGGTATAGTCCCCATATAGCAATACCTCCCGATATTCGGTATTTTGGTGATTTTTGCAGCATTTTTTCATGTATTGGTGATGGTGGGTTCTACCTCCGGTGCCGAAACATTACATGTATAGGTCCACGTTTTGGTATAGCCCCCCATATAACGGTTCCTCCCTAGGGTATTAAAAGTCCGTTAATGTTTTTTACTTGTTTTTACATACAAGAGTTATATATAGTTAAAACTTAGATAAGTAAAACTTATATAATTTTATAAGGTTTTAGATTTTAATTTATTTGCATGCGCGAAAATATTTGGGCTTTTAGATACATTGTTTTCTCTAACTCTCGTCGCAAATTTGGCAAATTTTGACTTTATAATCAATATATATATATATATATATATATATATATATATATATATATATATATATATATATATATTGATTATAAAGTCAAAATTTGCCAAATTTGCGACGAGAGTTAGAGAAAACAATGTATATATATATACATATATATATATATATATATATATATATATATATATATATATATATATATATATATATATATATATATGCATTCCAAATTTTATTTACGAATATATGTTGGACAAAGAAAAACAAATTTAAAAATTAAAAAAAAAAATATTGCACTAATTTAATGCCTTAATAAACAAAATCATTACAAAAGCAGTAACATGACATGCAAACACGAAGGGTTTGTCCTTTGGATTTATTTATTTTATAAGGTTTATTTATTTTATAAGGTTTTAGATTTTAATTTATTTGCATGCGCGAAAATATTTGGGCGTTTACAATCCAAATTTTATTTACGAATATATGTTGGACAAAGGAAAACAAATTTAAAAATTAAAAAAAAAAAATATTGCACTAATTTAATGCGTTAATAAACAAAATCATTACAAAAGCGGTAACATGACATGCATACACGAAGGGTTTGTCCTTTGGATTTATTTATTTCATAGCAAATACCAAGCGTGCAGGAAACTGCAATTTTTTTAAGTAGAGTGGTTTTTCTATCGCAGTTAGTGAATTCGAGATAGCAACATACTTCGCCGTAATAAGCGTATTTCAAATAAATTGTTGTGTTGTTTTTTAGTGTTAGCCTAAGGCGTTGTGGGTCAATGGTTCTTATTAAAATCATATCCCAATCTGATCCGATTTAAACATAATTTTAAAAAAAATACTTTTACACCAAACTCCGCCACACCTTTCATATTTCATTGAAATTGGTGCGTCAAATATATGAAATCTGCCGAGAATATATATATGGGAGCTATATCCAAATCTTAACTAATTTCCAATTAATTTATCACATTTATTATTATAACCAAATTCCGCCACACATTCTGAATTTCATTGGAATCGGTCATATATATCGTGTTTGGTGCATAACATGAATGAAATCGGCCGAAATATATATGTTAGCTATATCCAAACCTCAACTGAATTCAATATAATTTGGCAATTTTTGCTGGTGCCAGATTTTGTCTCTCTCGCTTTGGGTGCATCAAATATGTGAAATCGGCTGAGTATATGTATGGGAGCTATAATCACATCTGAGCGTATTTGAATATAATTTGTCAAATTTATTTTTGTACCAAATTTAGCCACTCATGCTGAATTTCGTTGGAATCGGAAATACGTATCGTGTTTTGTGCATCAAATATGTGAAATCGGCGGAAAATATGTATGGGAGCTATATCCAAATCTGAACCGATTTTAATATAATTTGACTAATTTATTTTCTAATCAAAATCCCGTTACATATTCCAAATTTCTTTGGAATCGAACATACATATCGTGTATGGTGCATAAAATACAAAAAATCGGTCGAAAATATATATGAGAGCTATATCCAAATCTGAACCGATTTTAATATAATTTGACAAATGTATATATGTTTTAATTTCCGCTACACATTCCAAATTTCATTGAAATTAGAGATACATGGCGTGTTTGGTGCATCAAATACATGAAATCGGCCGAAAATATATATGGGAGCTATATCCAAATCTGAACCAATTTCAATTTAATTTGACAAATTCATTTTGGCTCCCAATTCCGTTACTTATTTTAAATTTTATTACAATTGGAAATACATGTCGTGTTTGGTCCACCAAATACATGAAATCGGCCGAAAATGTATATGGGAGCTATATCCAAATCTGAACCGATTTCAATATAATTTGGGAAATCAATTTTTTAGATAAAATATATCACACGTTTCAAATTTCATTGAAATTGGGGATACATAGCGTCTTTGGTGCATCAAATGCTTGAAATCGGCCGAAAATATATATGGGAGCTATATCCAAATCTGAACCGATTTCAATATAATTTGACAAATTTAGTTTCGGATTAAATCCCGTCACACATTCCAAATTTCATTGAAATCGAACATTCATATTGTGTTTGAGGCATCAAATGAACGAAATCGGTCGAAAATATATATGGGAGCTATATCCAAATCTGAACCGATTTCAATATAATTTGGCAAACTTATTTTGTTCCAAATTCCGTTACGTATTCCAAATTTGGAGACTGTATCTTCAACCAATCAATAGATATGTGCATATAAAATCTAAATTTTTGGGAGGTACCTCCGCTTCTGATGCTGTGTCTCCAGTTCCAAGTGGAAATTCAAAAATGTATATAGCCTATATTACTTTCAGGCGATGTTGCAGTATATATGGAAATTTTCAGGAAAATCTATTCAGCGGTTTTCGAGTCCATAAATTACAAACAAACAAACATACAAACATTTTCCTCTTTTATAGATATATATATATAAATATAAATATATATATATATATATATATATATATATATATATATATATATATATATATATATATATATATATATATATATATATATATATATATATATATATATATATATATATATATATATATATATATATACATATATATATATATATATATATATATATATATATATATATATATATAAGTTAAATGTAAATTATTTTAAATGGCACTTAAATATTAAAAATAATATTAAGTTCAGCCGAGCCGACCTTTGATTGCTCTGCACCATTTGGAACGAATTTGACAATGTTCAAAAATTTAAAATCCGTTGAAAATTCTGTTAAAATCTTTAAAATACCAAATGCAACTGTTATATTAGAGTCTAAACGATAACATGGACCTGCATAGGCAACTCTGTCATAAGCAATTACAATATTCGAGTGCGAAACTTAAAAAAAATGGTGAATAATGTAGCTAAAATCATCAATGTAGGGAGGTTCCATTATATGGGGGCTATACCAATATGGGGACATGCACAGACACTTTTCTGTCATAGGCTTAAGTATCCATTTCGAACTTCAAATACCAAATCTGAAACATTTCCGGTGTATAATGTCGCTAAAATCATCAAAATACCGAATATCGGGAGGTAATGTTATATGGGGGCTATCGCCACCGAAGATAGAACCCATTATTTGAAAATTTTCTAAATATGCCAAATTTTTCATCAAATTTGCGACGAGAGTGAGAGAAAATAATGTATGTAAAAGCCCAAATATTTTCGCGCAAAGAAATAAAATTAAATTAATCAAACCTGATAAAATTATCTAAAGTTTAAGTTATAAATATATATATATATATATATATATATATATATATATATATATATATATATATATATATATATATATATATATATATATATATATATCTATATATATATATATATATATATATATATATATATATATCTATATATATATATATATATATATATAACTCTTGTATATAAAAACACAAAAAAAACATTTACGAACATTAAATACCCTCCACCTTTGGGTAATGGAAACATTAGAACCAATTTTTAGATATATTCGTGGGAAAATGTGACAAAAACCATTAAAATCCCGAATAGCGGAGGTATACCAAAACGTGGACTTATACATTCAATGTTTCGCCACCGGAGCTAGAACCCATTTTGACCAACAAAAACCAAGTTTTAGAAAAATCTTTAAAAAATGTGTCAGAAATCATAAAATTACGGAATATCGGTAGGACAGAGTTGCCTATGCAGGTCCACGTTATCGTTTAAACTCTATTCTAACGGTTGCATTTGGCATTTTAAAGATTTTAACAGAATTTTATATATATAAATATATATATATATATATATATATATATATATATATATATATATATATATATATATTATATATATAAATATATATATATATATATATATATATATATAGATATATATATATATATATATATATATAAATTATATATATATATATATATATATATATATATATATATATATATATATATATATAAATTATATATATATATATATATATATATATATATATATATATATAAATTAAATTAAAAATTATGGCGTTTTACTTTATTGCAGCTCTTGGGCTATGCCAAAGCATGGACCTATAAATACAATGTTTCGCCACACGAACTAGGACCCAGTTGAACCCACAAATCCCAGTTTTAAGAAAAATCCGTGAAAAAATGTGGCAAAAATAAAAAAATACCGAATATTGAGAGGTACCGTTATTTTCAATACCAACAATCCTAAACACAATACAAATTGTTCTGATAAATTTTGACGCTCTACGTCTCATAATATGGGCTGTATCGTTGTTTCAACAGACGGACATCGTTAAATGGACTTAGAATTTTATGCTGATTATGAATTTATATACTTTATGGGGTCTACGACGAATATTTAGGAATGTTACAAACGGAATGACAAAGTGAATATACCCTCCTTTCCAAAGGTGGAGATTATAAAAAGGATAAGAGCAAGTGATAATAATGAAGTAAATAAATTGACCAAATTTGAAACAATTGTTTCAAATTTGGTCAATATACAATTGGAAATACATGTCGTGTTTGGTCCACCAAATACATGAAATCGGCCGAAAATGTATATGGGAGCTATATCCAAATCTGAACCGATTTCAATTTAATTTGGGAAATCAATTTTTTAGATAAAATCTATCACACGTTTAAAATTTCATTGAAATTGGGGGTACATACCGTCTTTGGTGCATCAAATGCTTGAAATCGGCCGAAAATATATATATTCAAATCTGAACCGATTTCAATATAATTTGACAAATTTATTTTCGGATTAAATCCCGTCACACATTCCAAATTTCATTGGAATCGATCATTCATATTGTGTTTGAGGCATCAAATGAACGAAATCGGTCGAAAATATATATGGGAGCTATATTTAAATCTGAACCGATTACAATATAATTTGGCAAACTTATTTTTGTTCCAAATTCCGTTACGTATTCCAAATTTGGAGACTGTATCTCCAACCAATCAATAGATATGTGCATATAAAATCTAAATTTTTTGGAGGTACCTCCGCTTCTGATGCTGTATCTCCAGTTCCAAGTGGAAATTCAAAAATGTATATAGCCTATATTACTTTCAGGCGATGTTGCAGTATTTATGGAAATTTTCAGGAAAATCTATTCAGCGGTTTTCGAGTCCATAAATAACAAACAAACAAACAAACAAACATACAAACATTTTCCTCTTTTATATATATATATATATATATATATATATATATATATATATATATATATATATATATATATATATATATATATGCAATGTAATTACCATCCTGATTCGCATTCGACCGCCAATGTGGACTCCAAGGCTTCATGTACTCTGCTACTGTTGTAAAACGCTTTGGACCTTCATTTCGCCTACCTTCGCGACGACGTATCTGCCATGGTTTTGACTTTGCACAACTTTGTACGGACCTAAAAACTTCGGTCTTAATTTCATACATGTTCCAAATTGAGTTCGTTTCATGGCAACCAAATCGTTAATATTATACGATATCTCTGGTATTCTCTTTCTATTGTATTCCCTTCTATTTTCTTGCTGAATTTTCAATACATTATTTCTTGCTCCTTCACGCAAACAATTACGTTTATTTTCATATTCCTCCACCGCATATTCATCAAACATTTGCCGTATATCCGTACAATCTTTAACCCTCATGTCAACCCCAGTCAATAACTTAAAAGGCGATACATTAGTACTACGAGGTGGAGTATTATTTATAGTTTTTTGCACACGATCGATGTGTTTATACCATTTTCCATATTGTTAACAATGGTACAATTATCCTATGCATTCTTTCTACCTGGCCGTTACCACGCGGAACACCGGTAGTGATTAGTAAATGTTGTGTGGACTGTTCTTCACAATATTCTTCAAATTGTTTTGAAGTAAAAGCAGTTCCCCTATCGGTAATGATTCTTTGTGGGTTACCAAATAGTGCTGCTTGCTTCGACAATCTATCTACTACCTCATTTGTGCCCGTACTCTTAGTGGGGTATAACCACACAAACTTAGTAAAACTATCTACGACCACCAGTATATGATTGTATTGCTTATGTGTAGCTTCCACTGGACCTACATGTTCAATATGATACGTCATTAACGGCTTATCAGCTTTTTCTATTGGATTTAAATATCCTTCCTTTCGACCCCTCTTAGCATCTGCTATTATGCACTCAACACAACTTTTTACAATATTTTCAACTTTCTTTGCCAAATCTGGTATGAAATAATTTTTCTTGACAAGATCTTCTGTTTTCCGTGCACCAATATGTCCCTGTCTATGGGCTACAGTTATAATCTCATTTTCCATAGACGATAGTATCACAATAAGTTCCTTATTTGGCTCTTTATGCATAATATCATATTTTATGGAGTAGTCGTCGTAGGTACAATTATCTAAAACTTTCCTGACAGCTCTTATCCACTCATCACGTAGCTGTGCCTCTTTAATGCGATGTTTTAAGGAATCTTCAATCATCAAACATAAAAGTCTACTTAATGCGTCTACGTGCCTCATTCTTGTCTCTGATCTATGTTCTATTGTGTAATAGAATTCTTGTAAAAATAGTGTCCAACGAGATATTCTTGGAGGAATGTCTTTTTTACGCATCGTTAGTGCGAATGCGTTGCAATCGGTGACTATTTTTATATGCAAGCCTAGTATGTATATTCTCCATTTCTTTAGACCTTCTACTACTGCCAAAACTTCTAATTCAAAGCAGTGGTACTTTTGCTCAGCTGGAGTCGTCTTCCTACTCATATATTCTACTGGATGGAATTTCGCGTCATCATCCTTTTGAAGTAAGGCTGCTCCGTAACCATGCATGCTACATCTGCATGAATTTCAGTTACAGCTTTTGGATCAAACATTTTTAAAATTAGGGCTAAAGGTAGGTATATTTCTGTGATTCTATCTCAATAGGAACATGGAAGAACCCATTCTTCAAATCTAAGGTGGTATAGATTCTGGCATTCAATAATCTTTGTATTATATCATCAATTACTGCCATTGGAAAATTATCGCGTACGATTTTCTCGTTTAATTTCCGGTAGTTACAACAAAGTCGTCTTGTTCCATTCTTCTTTTTGACTAAAACTACAGGTGCACTATATTCTGAACTACTTCTAGTAATAATTCTATCTCTTAGTCACTCGTTTACCTGTTCATCGACAGCACATTGATCGGGATATATTCTTCTTGGCCTTTGTGCAACAGGAATTTCATCAGTTAAAATTTTCATTTCGAGGGAGTATACTTCTGGTTTCACAGGTATGTAGTTTACCACAATGCTTCTAATTTTCCTCATATTGTCATCGCCTAAATGACCAACTTCTAAATCATCAACACTAAAATCATTAATTGTAGCAAAACTTAAAATTTCGTGGAATTCGCTTTCTAACTCTAAATTGTCCGATGAATAAGAAATCTTATTCGCTGAAATTTTATTGTCTTTCCCATAGGATGAATCCAGTCTTCTTGAAAATATCACTCCTTTTGAATTAATAACAACATCTACCTGGTCTAAAATGTCATTTCCTATAATTAAAGGATATATTATATTGGATTTTTTGACTATATGAAAAGTTATGTTTATGCAGTTTTCGTCGACCAATGCATTTGTGTTTACACATCCAAGCGCGCAAACTGTTTTACCACCTATGCCACTGAGCGATTTTATTTTGTTTCTTATTTCTACATTACCTAAGTCGTCAACGACATCGCTACGTATTAGACTTACATCGCTACCTGTGTCTACGAACGCTAAAAACGTCTTGCCGAATATATGCACTTCTTCAAATATTCTATGCATCGACTGCGGACACTGTATGCACTCTATCTTTCTTTATTAAATTGGGTTTTTCTTCTTTGGCATGTTCTTTAGTGCCAACTTTGCACTCGAAGTATTTGTGTCCTAAGCCTTTGCACTTGAAACATTTCGTCCCTGGGACATTGCATTGATTTGAAACGTGTCCCTTTTCCCCACATTTAAAACAACGGACAGACATTTTATCATTTTTGTTCTCATTTTTAGTAGAACTCCTATATGAATGTGGACCCGCATCGCCTTGCATTTTCTCGTATATTTTTAATTTGTTTTTTTTTTTAAGTCATCGAGACTTGTTGCTTGGTACAAAATACTCTTATTTAATTTTGTATCTGGTATGCCTTCTATGAAATAAGTTATTAAACTTTCATCATCCACATTTATAGGTTGACCAATCTTCATAAGGCTATAAAGGTATTCTCGTAAACTTTCGGTTTGTTTCTTTTTTCGGCTGGATAAATTTCTATGAACGTCAACGGAAGCCTGTTTCAGCGACAACCAATTTTTTACGCTAGGTTGACTCCTAACAAACATTTTGGCGGCCCCAGTCAACAGTTGCTTTCCATAGATAAACTTCCTTAAGTTATCCCACCCAACTGTGCATGCGCAATCTTCAAACTCCCTAAGCCATTGATCAACAGTTGGCAATTGGTCACCACTAAAACTTGAGACCGAGTCTTGAATATCTCTTAAAGTAAAAAACGTTGTGCCATGTCCAACAGCCGATGATGCTTCCCCATAATCAGAGTCGTCGTCAGGCGAAGAATGACCATAATGTTCAAGGAGACGGGCCTGCAGTTCACATTTCTCTCCACTTTTTGGTAAATTAAGCTGATCCAGTTTTTCCCTAAAACCTTCAACAGTAAGAGTTGCTATTTCTTTTTTATCCATATTTTCGACAATATTTCACCAAAAAGTCGAAACTAAGTATTCTACGAGATACTTACAAGCTAATATCAAAATAAAATTGCTTCAAAGTAAGAATAAAACACCAATGACAATTAGACTCTTCCCCCAATAATTATCCTAAAATAAACACGAACACACTAACACTTCTGTTTTACAACTGCTTGCCGTTAGGCGACAATAACAAAAAAAATGATGCAATCGATCACTCTAAATAAACAAAAATTAAAAATTCTGTTCGTTCGCAACACAATGCATACAATTTCACCCTACCTCAATTTAATGCGTAATACAGAATGCTTCTTTTTACATCATCTAAATATAAAGTCTAACATATAAACTCATAACATGTACTGTTATTCTTACTCATCCACATCGATTCTTCTCGTAGATCAGCTCCACTCATTCCCTTGTCAAAGCAAATTTTGGGGTCGAAATTGCTATTCTTCTTGTTGTTGGTTTTTGCGCACAATCAGCATTCGTATGATTGTTGTTGTCTTCTTACTGTACCCTTGGTGATGTTATGTATGCGCACTTAGCATCCATTGTTGTTGTTGTTGTCGTCGTCTTCTTACTATGCTTTGGGTAATGTTATGCATGCGCCCTAGCATTCATACGTATTTTGTTCTTATTTTATGGCCTTCAATTTCAATAGAAGGGTGACAATCAACGGTCTGTTTTACGACGCACACACAAGAGTGTTGTTGTGAAAATATGCACAGGCAGTTCTCATAATTCTTCAATATCTTTGAAATGATCATTAGCAGCTTTCGTCAGCCAAGTTTTAATAATTTGATGCACACAACATTGTTGTTGTAAGGTCTATGCATACACAGTTGTTGTAGATATTCTACTTCTTTACTTCATAAACCAATTAGGTCAGCCAAAGGGCTATTTTATGATTTCGACGCACAAACAAGATTTTCGTTGTAAAGTCGCAAAAGAAGGTTTGTCGAGCTTCAAACTCTTTGTAATTATCATTGGCAGATTACATCAGAAATTTTTCTTCAACTGTCTTAGTTATACATTTCACATTCAAATTTTATAGATCTCTTGTATTTAAATTGATTGTTTCACTTTCTATATGGTTTTGATTTTCAATGTTCTTCAATTGGTTTCTGTGTTCACTTCACTTTTTATTGTTTCAACCGGTTGAGCGCCTAAATATGTAGGTTTACATGGGTTTTGTTACCTTAGGTTTGATTACCATGAGCAATAGAAACACTTAATTGTTTATTTTAGTTTCTGTACATTTATTACTTATTATTATTTAGGTTCATTATATCAGTAAAATGAAGTTTAAAATATTTACAGTTCACGGTTTTATTAGATTGCATGAATTTAATGTTTCTTAACTTCTAACTTAAAAAACTTCTAAAATCTTTAAGCTGTTACAACAGTAAACACTTCTACTCTGTGCACGAATATATGAATGTATGTTCCCTGTAAACTTAAGCGCTTACTTGCCTTCGTGAAAATCTCTGTATTTTATTATAGCTGTGTTTAATATTTTGCTTATCAAAGCTTCTTACTTCTATTTTGCCTGCGTACAATTATTTCTACTTTTGGTATGTTCATTTCTTATTACCAAAATTAGTGGAGGGCGCAATGTAATTACCTACACATATATATATATATATATATATATATATATATATATAGATCTACGACCACCAGTATATGATTGTATTGCTTATGTGTAGCTTCCACTGGACCTACATGTTCAATATGATACGTCATTTACGGCTTATCAGCTTTTTCTATTGGATTTAAATATCCTTCCTTTCGACCCCTCTTAGCATCTGCTATTATGCACTCAACACAACTTTTTACAATATTTTCAACTTTCTTTGCCAAATCTGGTATGAAATAATTTTTCTTGACAAGATCTTCTGTTTTCCGTGCACCAATATGTCCCTGTCTATGGGCTACAGTTATAATCTCATTTTCCATAGACGATAGTATCACAATAAGTTCCTTATTTGGCTCTTTATGCATAATATCATATTTTATGGAGTAGTCGTCGTAGGTACAATTATCTAAAACTTTCCTGACAGCTCTTATCCACTCATCACGTAGCTGTGCCTCTTTAATGCGATGTTTTAAGGAATCTTCAATCATCAAACATAAAAGTCTACTTAATGCGTCTACGTGCCTCATTCTTGTCTCTGATCTATGTTCTATTGTGTAATAGAATTCTTGTAAAAATATTGTCCAACGAGATATTCTTGGAGGAATGTCTTTTTTACGCATCGTTAGTGCGAATGCGTTGCAATCGGTGACTATTTTTATATGCAAGCCTAGTATGTATATTCTCCATTTCTTTAGACCTTCTACTACTGCCAAAACTTCTAATTCAAAGCAGTGGTACTTTTGCTCAGCTGGAGTCGTCTTCCTACTCATATATTCTACTGGATGGAATTTCGCGTCATCATCCTTTTGAAGTAAGGCTGCTCCGTAACCATGCATGCTACATCTGCATGAATTTCAGTTACAGCTTTTGGATCAAACATTTTTAAAATTGGGGCTAAAGGTAGGTATATTTCTGAGATTCTATCTCAATAGGAACATGGAAGAACCCATTCTTCAAATCTAAGGTGGTATAGATTCTGGCATTCAATAATCTTTGTATTATATCATCAATTACTGCCATTGGAAAATTATCGCGTACGATTTTCTCGTTTAATTTCCGGTAGTTACAACAAAGTCGTCTTGTTCCATTCTTCTTTTTGACTAAAACTACAGGTGCACTATATTCTGAACTACTTCTAGTAATAATTCCATCTCTTAGCCACTCGTTTACCTGTTCATCGACAGCACATTGATCGGGATATATTCTTCTTGGCCTTTGTGCAACAGGAATTTCATCAGTTAAAATTTTCATTTCGAGGGAGTATACTTCTGGTTTCACAGGTATGTAGTTTACCACAATGCTTCTAATTTTCCTCATATTGTCATCGCCTAAATGACCAACTTCTAAATCATCAACACTAAAATCATTAATTGTAGCAAAACTTAAAATTTCGTGGAATTCGCTTTCTAACTCTAAATTGTCCGATGAATAAGAAATCTTATTCGCTGAAATTTTATTGTCTTTCCCATAGGATGAATCCAGTCTTCTTGAAAATATCACTCCTTTTGAATTAATAACAACATCTACCTGGTCTAAAATGTCATTTCCTATAATTAAAGGATATATTATATTGGATTTTTTGACTATATGAAAAGTTATGTTTATGCAGTTTTCGTCGACCATTGCATTTGTGTTTACACATCCAAGCGCGCAAACTGTTTTACCACCTATGCCACTGAGCGATTTTATTTTGTTTCTTATTTCTACATTACCTAAGTCGTCAACGACATCGCTACGTATTAGACTTACATCGCTACCTGTGTCTACGAACGCTAAAAACGTCTTGCCGAATATATGCACTTCTTCAAATATTCTATGCATCGACTGCGGACACTGTATGCACTCTATCTTTCTTTATTAAATTGGGTTTTTCTTCTTTGGCATGTTCTTTAGTGCCAACTTTGCACTCGAAGTATTTGTGTCCTAAGCCTTTGCACTTGAAACATTTCGTCCCTGGGACATTGCATTGATTTGAAACGTGTCCCTTTTCCCCACATTTAAAACAACGGACAGACATTTTATCATTTTTGTTCTCATTTTTAGTAGAACTCCTATATGAATGTGGACCCGCATCGCCTTGCATTTTCACGTATATTTTTAATTTGTTTTTTTTTTTAAGTCATCGAGACTTGTTGCTTGGTACAAAATACTCTTATTTAATTTTGTATCTGGTATGCCTTCTATGAAATAAGTTATTAAACTTTCATCATCCAAATTTATAGGTTGACCAATCTCCATAAGGCTATAAAGGTATTCTCGTAAACTTTCGGTTTGTTTCTTTTTTCGGCTGGATAAATTTCTATGAACGTCAACGGAAGCCTGTTTCAGCGACAACCAATTTTTTACGCTAGGTTGACTCCTAACAAACATTTTGGCGGCCCCAGTCAACAGTTGCTTTCCATAGATAAACTTCCTTAAGTTATCCCACCCAACTGTGCATGCGCAATCTTCAAACTCCCTAAGCCATTGATCAACAGTTGGCAATTGGTCACCACTAAAACTTGAGACCGAGTCTTGAATATCTCTTAAAGTAAAAAACGTTGTGCCATGTCCAACAGCCGATGATGCTTCCCCATAATCAGAGTCGTCGTCAGGCGAAGAATGACCATAATGTTCAAGGAGACGGGCCTGCAGTTCACATTTCTCTCCACTTTTTGGTAAATTAAGCTGATCCAGTTTTTCCCTAAAACCTTCAACAGTAAGAGTTGCTATTTCTTTTTTATCCATATTTTCGACAATATTTCACCAAAAAGTCGAAACTAAGTATTCTACGAGATACTTACAAGCTAATATCAAAATAAATTGCTTCAAAGTAAGAATAAAACACCAATGACAATTAGACTCTTCCCCCAATAATTATCCTAAAATAAACACGAACACACTAACACTTCTGTTTTACAACTGCTTGCCGTTAGGCGACAATAACAAAAAAATGATGCAATCGATCACTCTAAATAAACAAAAAATTAAAAATTCTGTTCGTTCGCAACACAATGCATACAATTTCACCCTACCTCAATTTAATGCGTAATACAGAATGCTTCTTTTTACATCATCTAAATATAAAGTCTAACATATCAACTCATAACATGTACTGTTATTCTTACTCATCCACATCGATTCTTCTCGTAGATCAGCTCCACTCATTCCCTTGTCAAAGCAAATTTTGGGGTCGAAATTGCTATTCTTCTTGTTGTTGGTTTTTGCGCACAATCAGCATTCGTATGATTGTTGTTGTCTTCTTACTGTACCCTTGGTGATGTTATGTATGCGCACTTAGCATCCATTGTTGTTGTTGTTGTCGTCTTCTTACTATGCTTTGGGTAATGTTATGCATGCGCCCTAGCATTCATACGTATTTTGTTCTTATTTTATGGCCTTCAATTTCAATAGGAGGGTGACAATCAACGGTCTGTTTTACGACGCACACACAAGAGTGTTGTTGTGAAAATATGCACAGGCAGTTCTCATAATTCTTCAATATCTTTGAAATGATCATTAGCAGCTTTCGTCAGCCAAGTTTTAATAGTTTGATGCACACAACATTGTTGTTGTAAGGTCTATGCATACACAGTTGTTGTAGATATTCTACTTCTTTACTTCATAAACCAATTAGGTCAGCCAAAGGGCTATTTTATGATTTCGACGCACAAACAAGATTTTCGTTGTAAAGTCGCAAAAGAAGGTTTGTCGAGCTTCAAACTCTTTGTAATTATCATTGGCAGATTACATCAGAAATTTTTCTTCAACTGTCTTAGTTATACATTTCACATTCAAATTTTATAGATCTCTTGTATTTAAATTGATTGTTTCACTTTCTAAATGGTTTTGATTTTCAATGTTCTTCAATTGGTTTCTGTGTTCACTTCACTTTTTATGGTTTCAACCGGTTGAGCGCCTAAATATGTAGGTTTACATGGGTTTTGTTACCTTAGGTTTGATTACCATGAGCAATAGAAACACTTAATTGTTTATTTTAGTTTCTGTACATTTATTACTTATTATTATTTAGGTTCATTATATCAATAAAATGAAGTTTAAAATATTTACAGTTCACGGTTTTATTAGATTGCATGAATTTAATGTTTCTTAACTTCTAACTTAAAAAACTTCTAAAATCTTTAAGCTGTTACAACAGTAAACACTTCTACTCTGTGCACGAATATATGAATGAACAGACATTCATATATTCGTGCACAGAGTAGAAGTGTTTACTGTTGTAACAGCTTAAAGATTTTAGAAGTTTTTTAAGTTAGAAGTTAAGAAACATTAAATTCATGCAATCTAATAAAACCGTGAACTGTAAATATTTTAAACTTCATTTTATTGATATAATGAACCTAAATAATAATAAGTAATAAATGTACAGAAACTAAAATAAACAATTAAGTGTTTCTATTGCTCATGGTAATCAAACCTAAGGTAACAAAACCCATGTAAACCTACATATTTAGGCGCTCAACCGGTTGAAACAATAAAAAGTGAAGTGAACACAGAAACCAATTGAAGAACATTGAAAATCAAAACCATATAGAAAGTGAAACAATCAATTTAAATACAAGAGATCTATAAAATTTGAATGTGAAATGTATAACTAAGGCAGTTGAAGAAAAATTTCTGATGTAATCTGCCAATGATAATTACAAAGAGTTTGAAGCTCGACAAACCTTCTTTTGCGACTTTACAACGAAAATCTTGTTTGTGCGTCGAAATCATAAAATAGCCCTTTGGCTGACCTAATTGGTTTATGAAGTAAAGAAGTAGAATATCTACAACAACTGTGTATGCATAGACCTTACAACAACAATGTTGTGTGCATCAAACTATTAAAACTTGGCTGACGAAAGCTGCTAATGATCATATATATATATATATATATATATATATAGGTAAAATTATTACTCCTACTAGTCAAGTTCGTGTATATAAATATGATCCATAATATATTATATATATGATGCACCATTAGCATGTAAAGTTCGTAATAATCAACCATAATTAACGTCTCGACAAATATGATTTACTCTATTAAATGCTAAATTAATATCTGTTGTATAATGTATAGCAAGAAATAATCCAGTTAAAATTTGAATAATTAAACATAAACCTAATAATGATCCGAAATTTCATCATGATGAAATATTACTTGGAGCAGGTAGGTCTACTAGTGCATTATTTGCAATACTTAAAATTATATGTTTAAGTCGTAAAGGTTTGTTCATTAGTTAAATAAATATTGGTCGTAAAGGCCCCTTAAATAAATTAGTAATTTTTACTGCTGCAATTAATGTAATTAATAAATAATTTATTAATAAAATTGTTAATAAATTAGTTGGGTAATTATATAATTTGCTTAAAGAAAGAGAATTTTCTATTATATATGAATTTAAATTAGAAATTGATTGAATTTCTATATTAGAATTATTTAATAGAATTCTTTTGTCAATAAAATATAATGAAATAATTATAATAAAAAAATAGAAACTGATGAAATTAAAATTTTTGAAGAAAATGTAAATATTTCAATTGAAGCTAAAGAAGTTACATAAACGAATAGAACTAGTATTCCTCCTAAAAATACTAAAAATAAAATATAAGAAAATCAAAATGTTTAAGCTTTCTAATCCTGAAATTATTGAAACTAAAATAGTTTGAATAAGTAGCTTTAATCCTATAGCTAATGGATGTTTAATATTTATAATAATAAAATTAAAAAAATAAATAGAAGAGTCATTAAAATTCATTGTATAATATCAAGAAATGGTTTAATTAAAATATTAATTTTGGGGATATACTAAAACTAAACTTTAAAACTAATGTTAATAATTTTAAATTGATGTTTACCTAGAATTTTATTTATTATAGGAGTATTTACTTTTGTTTCTAATCGAAAGCATTTATTATCTATATTATTAAGATTAGAATATATTGTTTTAAGATTATTTCTTTTATTATTTTTATATTTAAATATATATAATTATGAAAATTTTTTTAGAATAATATTTTTAACTTTTAGAGTATGTAAAGGTGCTTTAGGTCTTTCAATTTTAGTTTCAATAATTCGTACACATGGAAATGATTATTTTCAAAGATTTAATGTATTACAATGTTAAAAATTATTTTTATAGTTTTATTTTTATTTCCTTTATGTTTTATTAAAAATTCATATTGAATGGTTCAAAGTTTTTTATTTTTTATTTCTTTTATTTTTATTTTAATAAATATATATTCAAATTATTTTATATCAATTTCTTATATATTTGGTTCAGATATAATTTCTTATGGGTTAATTTTATTAAGATTGTGAATTGTTTCTTTAATATTAATAGCAAGAGAATCAGTGTTCAAATATAATAATTATGTAAATTTATTTTTATTTAATATTATTTTATTATTATTAATATTAGTATTAACTTTTAGAAGTATAAGTTTATTTATATTTTATTTATTTTTTGAAAGAAGTTTAATTCCTACTTTATTTTTAATTTTAGGTTGAGGTTATTAACCTGAACGGTTACAAGCGGGAGTATATTTATTATTTTATACATTGTTAGTTTCTTTACCAATATTAATTGGTATTTTTTATTTATATAAGGTAACAAATACTGCAAATTTTTATTTATTAAATAATTATATATTTAATTATGAAATTTTATATTTTTCTTTAGTTATAGCATTTTTAGTAAAAATACCAATATTTTTAGTTCATTTGTGATTACCAAAGGCTCATGTTGAAGCTCCAGTTTCTGGTTCAATAATTTTAGCTGGAATTATATTAAAGTTAGGAGGTTATGGTTTATTACGAGTATTTCCTTTTTTACAATTATTAGGACTTAAATTTAATTTTATTTGAATTAGAATTAGACTAGTTGGAGGAGTATTAGTAAGTTTAACATGTTTATGTCAAACTGATTTAAAGGCTTTAATTGCTTATTCTTCAGTTGCTCATATAGGAATTGTTTTAGCTGGGTTAATAACTATAACATATATAGGAATATGTGGTTCTTATACTTTAATAATTGCTCATGGATTATGTTCTTCTGGATTATTTTGTTTAGCAGATATTTCTTATGAACGATTAGGAAGACGAAGTTTATTAATTAATAAGGGTTTATTAAATTGTATACTTTCAATGGCTTTATGATGATTTCTATTAAGTTCTGCTAATTTAGCAGCTCCTCCTACTTTAAATTTATTAGGAGAAATTTCTTTAATTAATAGAATTGTTAGTTGATCTTGATTAACAATATTAATGTTATCTTTATTGTCTTTTTTTAGAGCTGCTTATACATTATATTTATATGCTTATAGACAACATGGAAAGTTATTTTCTGGAGTTTATTCTTTTAGAGGAGGAAAGATTCGAGAATATTTATTATTATTTTTACATTGACTTCCTTTAAATTTATTAATTTTAAAGGGGGATATATGTATGTTATGATTATAATTATTTAAATAGTTCAATAAAAATATTGATTTGTGGTGTCAATGATAAGATAAAAATCTTTTTAAATCGTGAAATATTTATCAATTTGTTCAATTAGATTCATTAATATTTGTAACTTCAATAATATTATTAATTATTAGTCCAAATTTAATTAGAATTTTATTAGGTTGAGATGGATTAGGATTAGTTTCTTATTGTTTAGTAATTTATTTTCAAAATATTAAGTCATATAATGCTGGTATATTAACTGCTTTATCAAATCGAATTGGAGATGTAGCTTTATTATTAGCAATTGGTTGAATATTAAATTATGGTAGTTGAAATTATATTTTTTATTTAGATGTAATGCAATCTGGTAGAGAAATGTTAATTGTTGGAATATTAGTAATATTAGCTGCAATAACAAAAAGTGCACAGATTCCATTTTCTTCTTGGTTACCAGCTGCAATAGCAGCTCCTACCCCAGTGTCGGCTTTAGTTCATTCTTCAACTTTAGTAACAGCTGGAGTTTATTTATTAATTCGATTTAATATTGTATTAAGAACAATTTGAATGGGTAATTTATTATTATTATTATCAGGTTTAACAATATTTATAGTTGGATTAGGTGCTAATTATGAGTTTGATTTAAAGAAGATTATTGCTTTATCTACTTTAAGACAATTAGGTTTAATAATAAGAATTTTATCTATAGGTTATTATAAATTAGCTTTTTTTCATTTATTAACTCATGCTTTATTTAAGGCTTTATTATTTATATGTGCAGGAGCAATTATTCATAACATAAATAATAATCAAGATATTCGTTTAATGGGAAGTTTAAGATTAATAATACCATTAACTTCCTCTTGTTTTAATGTTGCAAATTTAGCATTATGATTTAATTTTGGAAATAGTATCATTTTCTTATATTAATTTATTTTCTTTTTTTATATTTTTTTTTCAACAGGTTTAACAGTATGTTATTCTTTCCGATTAGTTTATTATTCAATAACTGGAGATTCTAATTTTTCTTCTTTAAATATACTTAATGATGAAGGTTGAGTAATATTAAAGAGTATAATAGGTTTAACAATTTTAAGAATTGTATATTAAGTTGATTAATTTTTCCTACTCCGGAAGTTATTATTTTACCTTTAAATTTAAAGTTATTGACTTTATTTGTATGTATTATTAGTGGTTTAATAGGTTATTTAATTTCTAATGTATCTTTATTTTTTATAAATAAGGCTTTAAGAAATTATAATTTTTCTTATTTTTTAGGTTCAATATGATTTATACCTTATATTTCTACTTATGGAATTATTAATTATCCTTTAATTTTAGGTAAAATAAGAATTAAATCATTTGACCAAGGTTGATCTGAATATTTTGGGGGTCAACAACTTTATTACAATTTAATTAAAAATTCTGAGTTAAATCAAATATTACAAAATAATAATTTAAAAAATTATTTATTAAGTTTTATTTTTTTGAATTGTAATTTTATACATATATATAATTTGTTTCTATTCAAATAGCTTATATTTAGAGTATGACACTGAAGATGTTAGGGAGATTAATTAATCTTTGAATATACTGAATTATTTTTAGTAATTTATAAAATAAAATTATTTAATTTTACAATGAAAATGTAATGTTTTTATTAAACAATATAAATAGAAGTATAAATGGAATTTAACCATTAAAAGAAAAAAGTTAGCAGCCTTTACTTGAACACCATACTTCCTTATTTGGAGTTTAGAACTCAATTCTATCATTAACAGTGATAAGCCGCTTTTTGGCTTCAATTAATTATTTAAAAGAATAAGGGTAAATTTACATAAGATTAGGTCGAAACTAATTGCAATATATCGCTTCATATTCAAGGTAGATTGAAAATTCAATACTTTTTGAATGCAAATCAAATGTTATAATTAACTACAACCCTAATTTAGTTTGATCAAATTAATATTCCTTGATTTCATTCATGATAAAGTCCTAATAATAGAATTAAAATAAAAATAATAGACGTAATTGTTCAGTATATAATATTTGAAAATAATTAAAATAATTGGTAAAATTAATGCAATTTCTACGTCAAAAATTAAAAAAATAATAGTAATTAAAAAAAAAATCGAACAGAAAAAGGTAAACGAGATGATGATTTTGGGTCAAATCCACATTCGAATGGTGAAGCTTTTTCACGATCTACAATTGTTTTTTTTAGATAAAATTGAAGCTAAAAGTATTACTACTTTAGAAATTAATAGAAGGATTGAACTAATTGTTAAAATTGAAAAGATTATCTATACTATTAATAATAGACCATATGATTGGAAGTCAAATATACTTTTTATACTATATAGATAATAAATTATCCTCCTCATCAGTAAATAGATACATAAAGGAATACTCAAACAATATCAACAAAATGTCAATATCAAGCAGCAGCTTCAAATCCAAAGTGGTGATTTTTTGAAAAGTGGTTATTTAAATGTCGACCTAAAAAAGCAATTAAAAAAGTTGTTCCAATTAATACATGAAGACCATGAAATCCTGTTGCTATAAAGAAAGTAGAATCGTAAACTGAATCTGCAATTGTGAATGGAGCTTCAATGTATTCATAAGCTTGAAGAATTGTGAAGTAGATTCCTAATAGTAGTGTAAAAAATAATCCTTGTGTAGTTTGTGAATGATTACCTTCCATTAAACTATGATGAGCTCAAGTTACAGTAATTCCAGAAGTTAATAAAATTACAGTATTTACTAAAGGAATTTGGAATGGATTGAAAGGAGTAATTCCTAAAGGTGGTCATATTGCTCCTAATTCAATTGAAGGAGATAAACTACTATGGAAAAATGCTCAAAAAAATGAAATGAAAAATAAAACTTCTGAAAGAATAAATAAAATTATTCCTCATCGTAAACCTGTAGTAACAGAAAGTGTATGAAGACCTTGATATGTTCCTTCTCGAGAAACATCTCGTCATCATTGATATACAGTTAAAATTGTAATAACATTTCCTAATAAGAATAATGAATTATCATATTGATGAAATCATTTTACTATTCCTGCAACTGTTGTTATAGCTCCAATTGATGCTGTTAATGGTCATGGACTATAATCTACTAAATAAAATGGGTGATTTGAATGTGTTGACATTAATTAACTTCTCTAGAATATAATGTTCTTAGAACAGCAAATACATATGATTGAATTATTGCAACTGCTGATTCTAAAACTAATAATGTAATAATTAAAAAACTAATTAATACTATAGATAAAGAAGGTCCTGTATTTCCTAAAAGAGTAAGAAGTAAATGTCCAGCAATTATATTAGCTGTTAATCGAACAGATAAAGTTCCTGGTCGAATTACATTACTAATAGTTTCAATGCATACTATAAATGGTATTAAAATAGCTGGAGTTCCTTGAGGAACTAAATGAGCAAATATATGTTGAGTATTGTTAATTCATCCATATAATATAAAACTTAATCATAAAGGAAGAGCTAGAGTTAGAGTTAAAGTTAAATGACTTGTACTTGTAAAAATATATGGAAATAATCCTATAAAATTATTAAATAAAATTATAGAAAATAATGAAACGAAAATAAATGTAGAACCGTTTGCTCCTATAGGACCAAGTAAAGTCTTAAATTCCTTATGAAGTGTTAATAAAATATTATTTCAAAAAATGTGATATCGAGATGGTATAAGTCAGTATATTGATGGAATTATTAAAATTCCTAAAAAAGTTCTTAATCAATTTAATGAAAGATTAAAAATACTTGATGAAGGGTCAAAACCAGAGAATAAATTTGTTATCATTTTCAATTTAATGACTTTGTTGAATGAGTTTTATTACTTAAATTTGATTTAGGTATTGAAGGAATATATGAATAGTAATTTATTACATTAAAAATTACAAATGTAATTGAAAAGATAATAAATAAGCTTAATCAACCAATTGGTGCTATTTGAGGGATTAAAAAATATTAATAAATTAATAATTTTAGTTTGACAAACTAATGTTTTATTTTTAACTAATTTTTTCATTAGAAGTAAGTGCTAATTTACTATAAAATGGCTTTAAGAGACCAGTACTTGCTTTCAGTCATCTAATGAAGAATTATTTTTAGAAATTCACTTAATAAAATAATTTACAGGAATACTTTCAATTACAATTGGTATAAAACTATGATTAGCTCCACAAATATCTGAACATTGTCCATAGAATAAACCTGGTCGATTAATTAAGAAATTAGTTTGATTTAGACGACCAGGAGTACCATCAACCTTTACACCTAAAGCAGGAACAGTTCATGAATGAATTACATCAGCAGCAGTTACTACAATTCGAATTTGAGAATTTATTGGTAAAACTACTCGATTATCTACATCTAATAAACGAAATCCGTCTACTGGTAATTCATTTGTAGGAATTATATAAGAATCAAATTCAACATTATTAAAATCTGAATATTCATAACTTCAGTATCATTGATGACCAATAGCCTTTACTGAACTGAACTGATGAACTGATGGTTCATTAATTTCATCTAATAAGTATAATAATCGTAAAGAAGGGAAAGCAATGAATAATAAAATAATTGCAGGTAAAATAGTTCAAATAATTTCAATTGTTTGTCCATGTAATAAATAACGATTAACATATTTGTTAAAAAAAATTATGTAAACATTAAATATCCGACTAATACTGTAATTATTACTAAAATTATTAATGCATGATCATAAAAAAAATTAATTGTTCTATTAATGGAGAAGAACTATCTTGTAAACCTAAATTTGCTCATGTTGACATTAGTTTCTAATAAAAGTAAAATACTTTATATATGGAGCTTAAATCCATTGCACTAATCTGCCATATTAGAAATTAGTTAGTAAAGGCAATTCATTATATCTGTGTTCAGCAGGTGGAGTATTTTGTAATCATTCAATTGATGAATTTAATTGAATTGGGAAAATTACTTATCGTTGAGATACTAATCTTTCTCAGATAATATAGAATAAATATAAAATTCCTAATAATGAAATTGTTGAACCGATTGTTGATATTACATTTCATGCTGTATAAGCATCAGGATAATCAGAATATCGTCGAGGCATTCCAGCTAATCCTAAGAAATGTTGAGGGAAGAATGTTAAATTTACTCCAATAAATATAATATAAAAATGGACTTTTTAAAAGCTTATTATTTAGAGTTAATCCAGTAAATAGAGGATATCAATGTACAAATCCTGCTAAAATAGCAAATACAGCTCCTATAGAAAGTACATAATGGAAATGAGCAACTACATAATATGTATCATGTAAAATAATATCAACAGATGAGTTAGCTAATACTACTCCTGTTAAACCTCCTACAGTAAATAAGAATACGAATCCTAAAGCTCATAAAATAGCTGGAGAATAAGTTAATTGAGTTCCGTATAATGTAGCTAATCAACTAAAAATCTTAATTCCAGTAGGTACAGCAATAATTATTGTAGCTGAAGTGAAGTAAGCTCGAGTATCAACGTCTATTCCAACAGTAAATATATGATGAGCTCATACAATAAATCATAATCCATAAATCCAGGTAAAATTAAAATATAAACTTCTGGATGTCCAAAGAATCAGAATAAGTGTTGATAAAGAATTGGATCAGCTCCTCCAGCTGGATCAAAGAATGAAGTATTTAAATTTCGATCAGTTAATAGTATAGTAATAGCTCCAGCAAGAACAGGAAGAGATAATAATAATAATGCAGTAATTACAACTGATCATACAAATAAAGGTATTCGATCAAATGTAATTCCTGTTGATCGTATGTTAATTACAGCTGTAATAAAATTTACTGCTCCTAAAATTGAAGAAATTCCTGCTAAGTGAAGAGAGAAAATAGCTAAATCAACTGAAGCTCCACCATGAGCAATAATTGATGATAAAGGTGGATAAACAGTTCAACCTGTTCCAGCTCTCTTTTCTACTATACTTCTTACTAATAATAGAGTTAATGCAGGAGGTAATAATCAAAAACTTATATTATTCATTCGAGGGAATGCTATATCTGGAGCTCCTAATATTAAAGGAACTAATCAATTTCCAAACCCTCCAATTATAATAGGTATTACTATAAAGAAAATTATAATAAAAGCATGAGCTGTTACAATGACATTATAAATTTGATCGTCTCCAATTAGAGCACCAGGGTGTCCTAATTCAGCTCGAATCAAAATTCTTAATGATGTTCCTACTATACCAGATCATGCTCCAAAGATAAAATATAAAGTACCAATATCTTTATGATTAGTAGAAAATAACCATTGTTGCCGATTAAATGGCTGAAGTTTAGGCAATATATTGTAAATTTATTTATGAGAATTTTTCTCTTTAATCAATTAGCTTTACTAAGGCTTAAAAGATTATTCTTATATTGATAGCTTTGAAGGCTATTAGTTTATTTAACTTAAAGCCTTAAAAAAAGAAATATAAGGAAGAAGTTAAAAATAACCCAAAAGTTGAAATATAAGAAAAAGTTAATAAAAGCTTTATATTTGAAGACTTATAATATGAAAATGTTATTCAACTATTTTCATAATATGTGTTTGTTTTCTCTTTCGAGACGAGCTTAATGATCAGGAATTTGCAGTGAAAAGGAAAGCCAGATAGACACTATCACACACTCACCACTATGCGACGCGTTTCGCCGTTGGTTAAGCGGCTCATCAGGCATATTTGGTGTGGATGATGGCTTACAAGGGCCGTTCTCTGGAAAGTAGTATATATTACGAACTTATTGCAAATTAGCATATGCGAATTATACACTAGAAACTCTCCACGTTCGACTCAAGTTCTATTGGCAGATCTTTTTCACAGCAAAGTTTTGTTTTTGTAGTGATGGATTTTTTGTCCACAACAACTACATTGCTTCCAATGCATACACTTGTTTTAGTGCTGCTTTAGGAAGACGGGTTAATGGCTCTGAACGTAGAGACGGCAACTTCTAGTTGGCTGCACACCGAGTTCCGCGGTTCAAATCCCACAGCCAGGCTCGGCTGAATTTTTGAGTTTTGCCTTGTTAAGGCGAAGATCATATGTTTTATGATTTATGTGTTTGTTTTCTCTTTCGAGACGAGCTTAATGATCAGGAATTTGCAGTGAAAAGGAAAGCCAGATAGACACTATCACACACTCACCAGGCATATTTGGTGTGGATGATGGCTTACAAGGGCCGTTCTCTGGAAAGTAGTATATATTTCGAACTTATTGCAAATTAGCATATGCGAATTATACACTAGAAACTCCCCAGGTTCGACTCAAGTTCTATTGGCAGATCTTTTTCACAGCAAAGTTTTGTTTTTGTAGTGATGGATTTTTTGTCCACAACAACTACATTGCTTCCAATGCATACACTTGTTTTAGTGCTGCTTTAGGAAGACGGGTTAATGGCTCTGAACGTAGAGACGGCAACTTCTAGTTGGCTGCACACCGAGGTCCGCGGTTCAAATCCCACAGCCAGGCTCGGCTGAATTTTTGAGTTTTGCCTTGTTAAGGCGAAGATCATATGTTTTATGATTTATGTGTTTGTTTTCTCTTTCGAGACGAGCTTAATGATCAGGAATTTGCAGTGAAAAGGAAAGCCAGATAGACACTATCACACACTCACCACTATGCGACGCGTTTCGCCGTTGGTTAAGCGGCTCATCAGGCATATTTGGTGTGGATGATGGCTTTCAAGGGCCGTTCTCTGGAAAGTAGTATATATTTCGAACTTATTGCAAATTAGCATATGCGAATTATACACTAGAAACTCTCCAGGTTCGACTCAAGTTCTATTGGCAGATCTTTTTCACAGCAAAGTTTTGTTTTTGTAGTGATGGATTTTTTGTCCACAACAACTACATTGCTTCCAATGCATACACTTGTTTTAGTGCTGCTTTAGGAAGACGGGTTAATGGCTCTGAACGTAGAGACGACAACTTCTAGTTGGCTGCACACAGAGGTCCGCGGTTCAAATCCCACTGCCAGGCTCGGCTGAATTTTTGAGTTTTGCCTTGTTAAGGCGAAGATCATAGTGGTGAGTGTGTGATAGTGTCTATCTGGCTTTCCTTTTCACTGCAAATTCCTGATCATTAAGCTCGTCTCGAAAGAGAAAACAAACACATAAATCATAAAACATATGATCTTCGCCTTAACAAGGCAAAACTCAAAATTCAGCCGAGCCTGGCTGTGGGATTTGAACCGCGGACCTCGGTGTGCAGCCAACTAGAAGTTGTCGTCTCTACGTTCAGAGCCATTAACCCGTCTTCCTAAAGCAGCACTAAAACAAGTGTATGCATTGGAAGCAATGTAGTTGTTGTGGACAAAAAATCCATCACTACAAAAAACAAAACGTTGCTGTGAAAAAAGATCTGCCAATAGAACTTGAGTCGAACCTGGAGAGTTTCTAGTGTATAATTCGCATATGCTAATTTGCAATAAGTTCGAAATATATACTACTTTCCAGAGAACGGCCCTTGTAAGCCATCATCCACACCAAATATGCCTGATGAGCCTCTTAACCAACGGCGAAACGCGTCGCATAGTGGTGAGTGTGTGATAGTGTCTATCTGGCTTTCCTTTTCACTGCAAATTCCTGATCATTAAGCTCGTCTCGAAAGAGAAAACAAACACATAAATCATAAAACATATGATCTTCGCCTTAACAAGGCAAAACTCAAATTTTCATAATAGTTTAATATAAAAGCACTATAACATAATCGGATATAAAAATATAAAGTAATTAATGTTATTATTACTATAAAAGTTAATAAAAATAATTGATTATTTATAGTTAAAGATTGAATTACAAATATTTTTGGTAAGAGTCCTAAAAATGGGGGTAATCCTCCTAATGAAAGAAGATTAAAAAATAAGAAAAATTTAATTCTTTTTTCATGAAAAAATAAAGAAAATAATTGATTAATATAAGATATTTTAAACATATTAAATATTAACACTATTGAAAATGTTAAAAATGTGTAAAATAAAAAATATACTAATCAAATATTTCTATTATATATTGCAGCTAATATTCATCCTAAATGATTAATTGAAGAATAAGCTATTAATTTACGTAAAGAAGTTTGATTTAAACCTCCTAATGCACCAATTAAACTTGATAAAATAATTCTGATAATAACTAATGGCTTAAAAATTACATAAGAAATTAATATTAACGGAGCAATTTTTTTGTCAAGTTATTAAAATTAATGCATTAATTCATGATAATCCTTCTATTACATTAGGAAATCAAAAATGGAAAGGAGCAGAACCTCTCTTTAATAATAAAGAAGAAAGAATAATTATTTCTATTAAATTTGCATTATTTTTACCAGTATTAAGTAAAAATAAAATTACGGCAAATAAAAATACTGAAGAAGCTAGTGCTTGAGTTAAAAAGTACTTTAAAGATGCTTCTGTAGATATTAATTTATTATCTCTTATTAGGGGGATAAAAGCTAACAAATTAATTTCTAAACCTATTCAGGCTCCTATTCAAGAGTTTGCTGAAAGTGCAATTAAAGATCCTATTATTAAAATAGTTAAAAATATAATTTTTGATGAATTATTAAAAATTAAAAAGAAAAGGATTAGAACCTTTATAAATGGGGTATGAGCCCAGTAGCTTAATTAGCTTATCTTTTTATAATGTATATTTTGGTGTACGATGCACAAAAGTTTTTGATACTTTTAGAAATAGTTTAATTCTATTAAATATAATGAATGTAATATTAATTATATAATTTACCCTATCAAGGTAACCCTTTTATCAGGCAATTCATTCAATGCAATGAGGCTCTTTTTTTTCTATATTTATACATAATTTTTGAGAAAAATTTATAATTTTTTTTATTAATTAATCAATTTATATAATTAAAAATAGTAATTTTTAGATTTAAAGTATTAATGTATAAGGATAATTTTTTTATTTTTTTAAAAAAATAAGTAAAAAATTAATGTAGATAATTAATTTATGCATACCTATATATATATATATATATATATATATATATATATATATATATATATATATATATATATATATATATATATATAGATATATATATATATATATATATTTCTCTATATAAAATTACATATTAATACAATCTTATATACAATAATAGGGAATATAATTATATAAATTATATAATAATATATATTTTATTTATATAATATAATTACTTATTAATATATAATTATTTATATAATGTATACTAATATTAGACATTAGATAACCATTTATAGATAAATACCTGAATAATCAAGATTAATCGTACTATTATGCTTAATTGAATGGTTGTGAATTTTTTTTTGATTTGGATTAATATTCATCTATTAATTAATTAAATATTTATTAATATATATATATATATATATATATATATATATATATATATATATATATATATATATATATAGATATAGATACCTAGATTAAAATCTATCTATTAATCAATTAAATATTTATATATACATAGATAAATAACAAATATAGTATATAGACTAAATTTCAGATTTTGTAATGCTCAATATAAAATAGAGACCTATTATTGTACAAATTATATATTATTAAAATATAATAAATCAATTAGAAAAAAAATAATTACATTAAAAAATATTTATAATTTTAAAATTTTAAAAAAAAATCGAGATTTTGTTTAAAAAAAAAATTTTTTTTAAATCTAAAAATTTAATTTTGATTTATTTTATAAAAAAAATTTTTTAAAAATTTAAAAATTTAATTTTGATTTATTTTATAAAATATAATTAATTCATATTTATAAATTATTTGTCTACTATATTTAATTATTTATTAAATTATTATATTTAAAAAAAAATTTATTTTTTTTATAAAAAATTATTAAAATATAATTATATTAGGGGATATAATTCGTTTTTTTATGTAAAAAATAACATTTATTTTATATTATTAATATTTTATAAAATTATATAGGGGTATATTATGTAAAATATTAATAATGAATAAATTTATTAATATTTATTATTTAATAAAATTATAAATATGATTAATTAATTGATTCAAAATTTGCGTGAGTAATTACCAATTTTATATTATTTAATAATATTTATTATTAATAATTCTAATTTTTATGTTTTAATTTAAATTTTTAAATTTTAAATAATTTTAAAAATTTTTATAAATTAAGTTTAAAGTTTTATTTTAGCTTAAAAATTTATTATTAGTTTAATTTATATGTAAATTTTTGTATGAATTTTTATTTATTTTAATAATAAATAAAATAATTTATATTCGCAGTAATTAGTATTATTAATTAGAGAAATCTACAAATAGTAATATTAAAGAGTATTGGCTAAATTTGTGCCAGCAGCCGCGGTTATACGAATAATGCAAATAATTTTTTTCAGTAAAAGTTAAATTGTTTAATTTAAAATAAAATATAATTTATTAGGTGAAATTTTTAAATTATAAATTGTTTTTTAAATAATTAATTGAAGCTTAAAAATTTTAATAATAAACTAGGATTAGATACCCTATTATTTAAAATGTAAAAGGAATTACTTAGGTAGTAGTAGTTATGTTCTTGAAACTTAAACAATTTGGCGGTATTTTAGTCTATTCAGAGGAACCTGTTCTATAATCCACGATGGACCTTACTTAAATTTGTTTAGTTTATATACCGTCGTTATTAGAATATTTTATAAGAATGTTAATTTTCAAAATTTTATAAAAGAAAATATATCAGATCAAGGTGTAGCTTATATTTAAGTAGAAATGGGTTACATGGGTGGATTTGATAGTAAAATTATAAAGATTAAGATTTGATTTTAGCTCTAAAATATGTACACATCGCCCGTCACTCTTATTACTAAGATAACATAAGTCGTAACATAGTAGATGTACTGGAAAGTGTATCTAGAATGCAATTTAAAGCTTATTCAGTAAAGCATTTCATTTACATTGAAAAGATTTTTGTGCAAATCAATATAAACTGATTAGATTTTATTTATTAATTTTTATTGTTTTTTATCTATTTTATTAAAAATAATTATAAATTGATTATGTTTTAGTATTTTATAAAGAAAAAATAAATTTAATTATAGTGAATTAGTATTGTGAAAGAAATTGAAATAATTTGAAAAATTATTATTTTAAAAGAAAATTTAATTTATTGTACCTTGTGTATCAGGGTTTATCAAATAAAAATTAAATATTTAATTTTCTCGATTTTAAAAGAGTTAATATATTATGAAAGTTAATGTGGCAAAATTATTTTTAATAATATATTAGAAATGAAATGTTATTCGTTTTTAAGGTATCTAGTTCTTTAAGAAATAAATTTAATTTAGAAATTTTATATTATTTAGTTAGTTAAATTAATTAAATAATTATTTAATTTTAATATTTTATGGGATAAGCTGTAAAATAAATTATTAAAAATATTTAAATAATATAATAAATATAGATTTAGAATAGTTATTATTAGCAAAAGTGTTATAATTTATTTTATAAATGTTAATTATTTATTTAAATTTTAATTTTTTATTAAAGTATTCATTTTGATTTTAAAAATGAAGTAATAATGATAAAATTAGTATATATTTATGTATAAATAAGTTTATATGAAAAGTTTTTATAAAGAACTCGGCAAAATTAATGTTCGCCTGTTTAACAAAAACATGTCTTTTTGAATTATCTAAAAAGTCTAACCTGCCCACTGAATTATTTTAAATGGCCGCAGTATCCTAACTGTGCAAAGGTAGCATAATCATTAGTCTTTTAATTGAAGGCTGGTATGAATGGTTGGACGGGATATTAACTGTTTCATAAAAATTTATAATAGAATTTTATTATTTAGTCAAAAAGTTAAAATAAATTTAAAAGACGAGAAGACCCTATAAATCTTTATATTTAGATAATTACAATTTTGTGGATTTTTTTTTTTTTTGTTGTGATTGTTGATAATATTTTATTGGGGTGATATTAAAATTTAAAAAACTTTTAATTAATTAAATCATTAATTTATGAATAATTGATCCGTTATTAACGATTAAAAATTTAAGTTACTTTAGGGATAACAGCGTAATTTTTTTGGAGAGTTCATATCGATAAAAAAGATTGCGACCTCGATGTTGGATTAAGAGATATATTTTGGTGTAGCCGCTAAAAGGTTAAGTCTGTTCGACTTTTAAATTCTTACATGATCTGAGTTCAAACCAGTGTAAGCCAGGTTGGTTTCTATCTTTAAAAAATTAAAATATTTCAGTACGAAAGGACCTAATATTTGATAAATTATTATTTTTATAATTGAATATAATTAATTTACTATTTTGGCAGATTAGTGCAATAAATTTAGAATTTATATATGTAATTTATATTACAAACAGTACATGTTTTATTTAGAAAATTTATTATTTATTATTGGTAGTTTATTATTAGTAATTTGTGTTTTAGTAAGAGTTGCATTTGTGACACTTTTAGAACGGAAGGTATTAGGTTGCATTTAAATTCGTAAGGTAGGAATTATAGGAATTCCTTTTTGTGATGCAATTAAATTATTTACTAAGGAACAAACTTATCCTTTATTATTAAATTATATTTCTTATTATTATTCTCCTATTTTTTCATTATTTTTATCTTTATTGGTATGAATATGTATACCTTTATTTATTCAATTATTTTCTTTTAATTTAGGTTTATTATTTTTTTTATGTTGTACAAGTTTAGGAGTATATACTGTAATAATTGCTGGTAATATATATATATATATATATATATATATACATATATATATATATATTAAGTTTACAGGGAACAGACATTCATATATTCGTTCGTGCACAGAGTAGAAGTGTTTAGTGTTGTAACAGCTTAAAGATTTTAGAAGTTTTTTAAGTTAGAAGTTAAGAAACATTAAATTCATGCAATCTAATAAAACCGTGAACTGTAAACATTTTAAACTTCATTTATTGATATAATGAACCTAAATAATAATAAGTAATAAATGTACAGAAACTAAAATAAACAATTAAGTGTTTCTATTGCTCATGGTAATCAAACCTAAGGTAACAAAACTCATGTAAACCTACATATTTAGGCTCTCAACCGGTTCAAACAATAAAAAGTGAAGTGAACACAGAAACCAATTGAAGAACATTGAAAATCAAAACCATATAGAAAGTGAAACAATCAATTTAAATACAAGAGATCTATAAAATTTGAATGTGAAATGTATAACTAAGAAAAATTTCTGATGTAATCTGCCAATGATAATTACAAAGAGTTTGAAGCTCGACAAAACTTCTTTTGGGACTTTACAACGAAAATCTTGTTTGTGCGTCGAAATCATAAAATAGCCCTTTGGCTGGCCTAATTGGTTTATGAAGTAAAGAAGTAGAATATCTACAACAACTGTGTATGCATAGACCTTACAACAACAATGTTGTGTGCATCAAAATATTAAAACTTGGCTGACGAAAGCTGCTAATGATCATTTCAAAGATATTGAAGAATTATGAGAACTGCCTGTGCATATTTTCACAACAACACTCTTGTGTGTGCGTCGTAAAACAGACCGTTGATTGTCACCCTTCTATTGAAATTGAAGGCCATAAAATAAGAACAAAATACGTATGAATGCTAGGGCGCATGCATAACATTACCCAAAGCATAGTAAGAAGACGACAACAACAACAACAACAATGGATGCTAAGTGCGCATACATAACATCACCAAGGGTACAGTAAGAAGACAACAACAATCATACGAATGCTGATTGTGCGCAAAAAACCAACAACAAGAAGAATAGCAATTTCGACCCCAAAATTTGCTTTGACAAGGGAATGAGTGGAGCTGATCTACGAGAAGAATCGATGTGGATGAGTAAGAATAACAGTACATGTTATGAGTTGATATGTTAGACTTTATATTTAGATGATGTAAAAAGAAGCATTCCGTATTACGCATTAAATTGAGGTAGGGTGAAATTGTATGCATTGTGTTGCGAACGAACAGAATTTTTAATTTTTTGTTTATTTAGAGTGATCGATCGCATCATTTTTTTGTTATTGTCGCCTAACGGCAAGCAGTTGTAAAACAGAAGTGTTAGTGTGTTCGTTTTTATTTTAGGATAATTATTGGGGGAAGAGTCTAATTGTCATTGGAGTTTTATTCTTACTTTGAAGCAATTTTATTTTGATATTAGCTTGTAAGTATCTCGTAGAATACTTAGTTTCGACTTTTTGGTGAAATATTGTCGAAAATATGGATAAAAAAGAAATAGCAACTCTTACTGTTGAAGGTTTTAGGGAAAAACTGGATCAGCTTAATTTACCAAAAAGTGGAGAGAAATGTGAACTGCAGGCCCGTCTCCTTGAACATTATGGTCATTCTTCGCCTGACGACGACTCTGATTATGGGGAAGCATCATCGGCTGTTGGACATGGCACTTTGAGAGATATTCAAGACTCGGTCTCAAGTGTTAGTGGTGACCAATTGCCAACTGTTGATCAATGGCTTAGGGAGTTTGAAGATTGCGCATGCACAGTTGGGTGGGATAACTTAAGGAAGTTTATGTATGGAAAGCAACTGTTGACTGGGGCCGCCAAAATGTTTGTTAGGAGTCAACCTAGCGTAAAAAATTGGTTGTCGCTGAAACAGGCTTCCGTTGACGTTCATAGAAATTTATCCAGCCGAAAAAAGAAACAAACCGAAAGTTTACGAGAATACCTTTATAGTCCTTATGGATATTGGTCAACCTATAAATTTGGATGATGAAAGTTTAATAACTTATTTCATAGAAGGCATACCAGATACTAAATTAAATAAGAGTATTTTGTACCAAGCAACAAGTCTCGATGACTTAAAAAAAAAAAACAAATTAAAAATATACGAGAAAATGCAAGGCGATGCGGGTCCACATTCATATAGGAGTTCTACTAAAAATGAGAACAAAAATGATAAAATGTCTGTCCGTTGTTTTAAATGTGGGGAAAAGGGACACGTTTCAAATCAATGCAATGTCCCAGGGACGAAATGTTTCAAGTGCAAAGGCTTAGGACACAAATACTTCGAGTGCAAAGTTGGCACTAAAGAACATGTCAAAGAAGAAAAACCCAATTTAATAAAGAAGATATATTATATATATATATATATATATTATATATCTTTCTTTATTATATATTATATATCTATATATATATATATATATATTATATATATATATATATATAATATAATATATATAGTATATATATATGCGGGGATGCGGGTTTTAAAGTATATAGTTTAGGAAGTTGTCGTTAGGAAAAAATTTTATTCCTAACGACAACTACCTAAACATATATACTTTAAAACCCGCATATATAATATATATATATATATATAATATATATATATATATATATATATATATATATAATATATATATATTATATATATATATATATATATATATATATATTATATATATATATATATATATATATATATATATATAAATTGGGTTTTTCTTCTTTGACATGTTCTTTAGTGCCAACTTTGCCTCGAAGTATTTGTGTCCTAAGCCTTTGCACTTGAAACATTTCGTCCCTGGGACATTGCATTGATTTGAAACGTGTCCCTTTTCCCCACATTTAAAACAACAGACAGACATTTTATCATTTTTGTTCTCATTTTTTGTAGAACTCCTATATGAATGTGGACCCGCATCGCCTTGCATTTTCTCGTATATTTTTAATTTGTTTTTTTTTTAAGTCATCGAGACTTGTTGCTTGGTACAAAATACTCTTATTTAATTTAGTATCTGGTATGCCTTCTATGAAATAAGTTATTAACTTAACTTATATATATATATATATATATATATATATATATATATATATATATATATATATATATATATATATATATATATATATATATATATATATATATATATATAATATATATATATAATAAGTTTAAGTTTAATAATATACACAATATAATAATAACAATAATTTTTTTATGTTCGTTACAATTATTATTCCTAATTATTATTACAATTTTACAATTCTTACAATTATTATTTACTATTTTTATTCCTAACGACAACTTCTTCAACTTATAAACTGCTTATTCTGCATTTCCCACCATCAACTCACTCATGCACTTGTTGCGCGTGTGTATACTGTTACATTTGGAGCTCTTGCTGCGCGTGTGGATTAGATTTCAGCTGGGAACGTAATCTTGCTAAATCGGCAGGTACAGCATTGGCACGTTTGGTTGGTTTGACTTGTTGTTGTTATGTTTGAACTGATTATGTTTCCGTCGTTAACTTCTCCCCCTCTAAGTTCATGCGTCCTCGCATGAGCAACCACATTTTAGAAGAATGGAAGGTCATGAACCTTCTTACTGTTACAAAATCTTAATGGTAATGAAATGTTTGATTTTGAATGAATGTTTAGTTGAGCATTTTCCACAATTTCTATTTCCTGGTCTGCATTAAAGGACTCCGGTTTACTTTTGGGTGAATTATTTTCATTATTGGCAGTTTCATTTCCTTTCCTCCTTTTTGTAAAGTAGATAATGGTAGCCAAAATTATTAAGATCCTTAGCAATCCAATGTTGATAGTAAGATTTATTTTATTATCGATTTTTAGTCTATCGATTATGTGGGTATTGTTAACATTTACTGCTTCCATTCTTTCCAAAGTTATCACTTGTTCTTGAATACTAGAACTACTTGGCTGCAGTAGGGCAGGAAGAGGTTTGGTAAGAGCGACCTTAGTTGTTAAATATGTTTGGTTTCCAACTCGAACTGTAGAATTCAGATGATGAATTATGAAGGTGCCATCTATATTTATTGTTGAATTGTCGATTTCTATTTGCCCTTTGTACTCGTTCAGTAATATCATGCTGTCGTCAATTTATTCAACTAGCGCCACATGTTCATCGTTGGTTGTTGTACAGCGGGATGTTTTACTCCTTAGCAGATTTGAAATACATCCAGATTTACTTATGTCTAGGATATTATTAATTTCACAAATACTTATCTTATCGTTCTTAATACCAAATATCCTGTCGTTACATCTTAAAACATTTTTAAATATTGTCATAACTATTTTATTATTTTTTCTTACATATTAAATTAGCAAATTGTCACAATTTTCATTGTTAGTTGTAGGAATTTTAACCATATAAATTATTTCATTACGATTTGAAGCGACTTTGACTTTTGAAAAATTTAATAACTCATCCATATTAGCAAATGGTATGTTATCATTATAAAAAATATCTCTTAAAGTGTTAACCTCTGTATTAGAAAAAATGAATGAATTTACAATGTTTGATTTGGCCCAATGAATAGCATATTCTATATTAGACAAACCTTAATACCAAATATCCTGTCGTTGCATCTTAAAACATTTTTAAATATTGTCATAACTATTTTATTATTTTTTCTTACATATTAAATTGGCAAATTGTCACAATTTTCATTGTTAGTTGTAGGAATATTAACCATATAAATTATTTCATTACGATTTGAAGCGACTTTGACTTTTGAAAAATTTAATAACTCATCCATATTAGCAAATGGTATGTTATCATTATAAAAAATATCTCTTAAAGTGTTAACCTCTGTATTAGAAAAAATGAATGAATTTACAATGTTTGATTTGGCCCAATGAATAGCATATTCTATATTAGACAAACCTTGATACCAAATATCCTGTCGTTGCATCTTAAAACATTTTTAAATATTGTCATAACTGCTTTATTATTTTTTCTTACATATTAAATTAGCAAATTGTCACAATTTTCATTGTTAGTTGTAGGAATATTAACCATATAAATTATTTCATTACGATTTGAAGCGACTTTGACTTTTGAAAAATTTAATAACTCATCCATATTAGCAAATGGTATGTTATCATTATAAAAAATATCTCTTAAAGTGTTAACCTCTGTATTAGAAAAAATGAATGAATTTACAATGTTTGATTTGGCCCAATGAATAGCATATTCTATATTAGACAAACCTTCTTTAACAATTTCCAGCTTATACTTAAAATCTAAAAATTTTTCTTCCATATCTTTACTTTCTATTAATTTAAAAATATTATTGGTAATCTTTAAATTTGATTTACTTTATCAATGGTTAATTGAATTATTACAATTTGGTTGTTATTGTTAACTAGGACGTTATTTAGGTTATCTTTTCAAAATCATGGTGGTCCGGACTACCGGCTAACCATTTCCAGGCGCTACCAATAAAATCCAGAGACCTTTTTGTCATTGTCTTGGATTTAAGTCTGGATAGACAGGATTTTATTTGGGATATGGAATAGGATAGGTAAGGTAATAGTAAGCTATTGTTGCTGTCACGTATGTCAATTCCATTTTCTAATGTTTCTATCAAATTTTCATACTGCCTCAAGTCTATTGTATGGACAAGTTTGACCACGCCGTTCTGAATTTTCGCGGATCCCGTATTGATCACTACTAGTCTAGGGTTAGAGTAATCCATTATCTGGAACTCTCCTACAGAGTAACCAAGCAGCAGAAATAATCTGTAAGTAAATGTAATAAAATGTAGTTATTTATATGGTTTTTATGAACGACCCTCCCCACTTTCGGTCACTACGGTTGAATGTCTGTTTTCCTTACTAGCTCTCGTTTGAATTTTTCGGATAATTTTGTTCCAAGTCTTTTGTTAATTCTTTGTTGTGATAGTTCAAATCCTTTTCCTGTTTCCTTTTCATCATCTTGATATTATTTTCCCTTGTCCTTTCATAGCTTCCTGGGGAAAAATCCACAGTCCTCCCGAAAAACATATCTACTGGTTTCTTACCGATTGTAGAATGTATTGGGTGGTAATATTCGTTTACGGATCGTTCCAAAAGCTTCTCAAAATTCCTACAAGTACCTTCCTCCTTGAAACATCTCAAAATTTTGGCCAATGTTGAGTGAAATCTTTCAATTTGGCCATTGGCTTCACTTTTGTATGTTGGTGTTGTAAAAACCTCTATTCCCAATTCAATTTTCATCATAAAAAGTATGGTTGCACAATTCAATGATTTTTCGTTGACCATGACAACCGTTTTGGGAACTCCATAGAAAAACAGAATATCTCTCAAAGGTCTCCTAATATTCTCTATTGATTTTCATTGGAGAATCTTGGTTTGAGCGTATTTCGAGAACTTATCTATGGACGTCTACTAAACTAATTTTCTATCTGTTGAAAAAATATCAATATGAATAACCTGACCTGGGTAGTTTGGTATTGATGTGGCATTCAGTCTTGGTTGACTTGGATGTCTGTCGTATTTATTTCTCTTGCATGTGGAAAACATTTTTAATATTCTTTTAATTTTAGAGAACATTCTGGGAAAATATGCTTTTACCAATATTTGCATCTTATTTTCTATTGCATTTCTATGCGCACGATTATGATTTTCTAAGATACTCGTTTCTTGATCAGATTCCGACAAAATTTTGAGTGAAGCGAATTTTAAAATTTACAAAATGATGTGGATAAATTTCTTGAATTTTTCACATAATAAATCTGGAGTTTATTCGGCAATTTATGACCGATTAGTTAAGGTATCTCTTTAAAATTGAAATAAGTCTTTCAGTATCATATTCTGGTACCGATATAGAATGTCTATGATATTGAATGTCTACTTATGCTCAAAGCATAAGTTAGCGGTTGATGGTCGGTGTAAATTTTGACCTTAGCTGATCCATATAGATAGTTTCTTATATGGGTTAAAGCCCATATTATGGCTAACATCTCTTTTTCATTTGCCGCATAACTCTCTTCTGATGTTGTTAATGTTCTTGAAATGAAGGAAATAGGTCTATCACCCTGACTCAATAGCAACATTGGATGCATCTGTCGTCAAATGGAATTCTTTCTGAAAATCAGGATATGACAAAATAACTTCCAGCGATACAAGGGCATTTTTCTAGTTGTCAATAGCTTGTTTCGTTTCATTGTTCATTTTAATTTTCCTTTTGCTTGATTCTGTTCTAGATATCAGTCCTCCATCTCCTCGTAAGAGTTTCGTAATTGGCTTTGCGATGTTTGTTTATCCTTTTATGAATATTCTGTAGTATCCCGAAAGACCGAGAAAAGATCGAAGTTTCTTTTTTTTGAATAAACGGAGGTTTTAGTTGTTGTTCTTATCTCGCCTACGACCCTAGTCGTGTACGTAAGGCTTTAGTCAGGGCCTGCAAATAAACTCTTATGCCGATTGACGATGTTCTCCAATAACTTCTAATTATATTCCGAAAGATGGTTTGTCCTAATTTCGATAATATTTACATTCTGAGAAATGAACTATTTAATTAAGACTTTTCTACTTCTCTTACTCTCTTTCATTTTTAAAAGTCGCCGTACCGATCCTATCTTTTTGTACATTATTTCTGATGGATTGTCCATGGGCATAATTTCTCCTAAATGTCATGTTGCCCAACTTTAGACAAATATGTAATGCTTGTGGCAAGGATGTTGGTTCGCGCACGCTTAATAATTTCGGCAAATCTCCATACAAAACCCTTAAAAACGCATCTAATGATTTTTCCCTGTAGGTGTTTGTCATGGCGTAAAGGCTACTTTCTTCCAGATCTAGAGAAGAGGCTTTGTCAAGTAAAGAGAAAGCTGCTGGTAAACAGATTGATAAAATTCTGTTATACTTCTATTACCTTGACACAATGTCATCGTCTGGTATTCTAGCGTTCCAATGTCCCTTTTGTCCGAATAATGCATTGAAAGACACTTTTTAGGAAGCAAGATAATGAATATTTAAGTGTAGAAAAAAATTTTTGTGGTAAAAAAAATTTATGCAATCTTAATACTTTCTATTTCTTTAATTTTAGGCAAAATAATTAATAACTTATTATTATGATCTTACGATTATATCTGCAACATAGCTGGATGTCCTCAGTTGATCTCCTTCTCTTTTATTTTTTATTTTATTATTTTTTTTTTGGTTGCTTATCTTTTTCTTTTTTACTTTATATTTTGTTTATCAATGACAGTTATAAATTTTTATATATTTTTTTTTTGTTTTGTGTTTATTTATTTATTTGTTTTTCTTTAACTATTTTGTAAATATAGATTTTCACTGTACATTTCTCTTTCTTCTATTTTCATGTCTTTTACTGTTCTCTTAAAGTTTTTATTTTAAACTGTTTCTTACACTACATCGCGGCCGCTGATCTACTTTGAGAACTCCGGTTTACCTCTTATTTTCTGAAGAGGTTACTAAGGCGCGATCCGCGATCTATCTATTGTTTTCCCGGAAAACCCTTTTAAAAAACATTAAAGTTAAAATAATATATTTTTTATGTTTGTTAACCTATGGTTAACAACACAACCTTTATTTATTAATTCCCAAAACTGACTACAATGAATTTTCAATTATTATTCCTAAAGACAACTATATAGAAACTTATAACCTGCTTACTCAGCATTTCCTTCTTATTTTTGTGTTTACGTAATTCTTATTTTCTATGTTGAATATGAGGGTGGATAAGTTGTGAGTGAGGGTGAATATGTCACTTCTCCAACCTTAAGAGAATAGCATGTCCTCATGCGGGTAATTTAGGATATAATATAGGATTTGATGAAATTTTATCCTCCATATTATTGGTAGTTGTATTAATCATTATTTTCATTGTCGTTAATCTGTTTCTTGAATTTAACAATAAAGTTTTTAGGTATAGAACAGTGATTGGCTTGCTTGTTTGGGATACCATAGTATTCTGTTGTTGCAAAATCGTCAGGCAAAATCCCATTATTGTTGTTTTTATAAAAACAACGTTTGTTTATGAGTGGAGAACGATGGTAATGTTTACCAGGGGGTAAGGCAGGGAATACCTAGGTTTCGGAAAGAGCCACCAATCCTCATCAGTTCCCTTGTTTCTTGTCTGGGATATTCTCCCCAGAAGTTATTTAAAAAATAACTTTTATGACAAAAAACATTTTTTACCCAAGTGACGAGATCGTAAGCTCAATCGAAGAGGAACAAAAGAATTACATAAAACTAAAATTCTTTTGGAAAATCTTCTAAATCTTACAACCGCACTTGTAAACATTTACATCTTTCTCCACTTGTTATGCTTTCGTTCAACCTGAACGAAGTAACATAACCATGTAAGTTTGTTTTGTCTGTTACAAGAAAAACCCCTTCGTCGACCGTGCCTGTGTCTATTAATAGAACAGTGTTTGGCTTGCTTGTTTGGGATACCATAGTATTTTGTTGTTGCAAAATCGCCAGGCAAAATCCCATTATTGTTGTTTTTATAAAAACAACGTTTGTTTATGAGTGGAGAACGATGGTAATGTTTACCAGGTGGTAAGGCAGGGAATACCTAGGTTTCGGAAAGAGCCATCAATCCTCATCAGTTCCCTTGTTTCTTGTCTGGGATATTCTCCCCAGAAGTTATTTAAAAAATAACTTCTATGACAAAAAACATTTTTTACCCAAGTGACGAGATCGTAAGCTCAATAGAAGAGGAACAAAAGAATTACATAAAACTAAAATTCTTTTGGAAAATCTTCTAAATCTTACAACCGCACCTTTAAACATTTACATCTTTCTCCACTTGTTATGCTTTCGTTCAACCTGAACGAAGTAACACAACCATGTAAGTTTGTTTTGTCTGTTACAACAAAAACCCCTTCGTCGACCGTGCCTGTGTCTATTAATAGAACAGTGTTTGGCTTGCTTGTTTGGGATACCATAGTATTTTGTTGTTGCAAAATCGTCAGGCAAAATCCCATTATTGTTGTTTTTATAAAAACAACGTTTGTTTATGAGTGGAGAACGATGGTAATGTTTACCAGGGGGTAAGGCAGGGAATACCTAGGTTTCGGAAAGAGCCACCAATCCTCATCAGTTCCCTTGATTCTTGTCTGGGATATTCTCCCCAGAAGTTATTTAAAAAATAACTTCTATGACAAAAAAAAAACATTTTTTACCCAAGTGACGAGATCGTAAGCTCAATAGAAGAGGAACAAAAGAATTACATAAAACTAAAATTCTTTTGGAAAATCTTCTAAATCTTACAACCGCACCTTTAAACATTTACATCTTTCTCCACTTGTTATGCTTTCGTTCAACCTGAACGAAGTAACATAACCATGTAAGTTTGTTTTGTCTGTTACAACAAAAACCCCTTCGTCGACCGTGCCTGTGTCTATTAATAGAACAGTGTTTGGCTTGCTTGTTTGGGATAGCATAGTATTTTGTTGTTGCAAAATCGTCAGGCAAAATCCCATTATTGTTGTTTTTATAAAAACAACGTTTGTTTATGAGTGGAGAACGATGGTAATGTTTACCAGGGGGTAAGGCAGGGAATACCTAGGTTTCGGAAAGAGCCACCAATCCTCATCAGTTCCCTTGTTTCTTGTCTGGGATATTCTCCCCAGAAGTTATTTAAAAAATAACTTCTATGACAAAAAAACATTTTTTACCCAAGTGACGAGATCGTAAGCTCAATAGAAGAGGAACAAAAGAATTACATAAAACTAACATTCTTTTGGAAAATCTTCTAAATCTTACAACCGCACTTATAAACATTTACATCTTTCTCCACTTGTTATGCTTTCGTGCAACCTGAACGAAGTAACATAACCATGTAAGTTTGTTTTGTCTGTTACAACAAAAACCCCTTCGTCGACCGTGCCTGTGTCTATTAATAGAACAGTGTTTGGCTTGCTTGTTTGGGATACCATAGTATTTTGTTGTTGCAAAAACGTCAGGCAAAATCCCATTATTGTTGTTTTTATAAAAACAACGTTTATTTATGAGTGGAGAACGATGGTAATGTTTACCAGTGGGTAAGGCAGGGAATACCTAGGTTTCGGAAAGAGCCACCAATCCTCATCAGTTCCCTTGTTTCTTGTCTGGGATATTCTCCCCAGAAGTTATTTAAAAAATAACTTCTATGACAAAAAAAAAAAACATTTTTTACCCAAGTGACGAGATCGTAAGCTCAAAAGAAGAGGAACAAAAGAATTACATAAAACTAAAATTCTTTTGGAAAATCTTCTAAATCTTACAACCGCACTTATAAACATTTACATCTTTCTCCACTTGTTATGCTCATAAACAAACGTTGTTTTTATAAAAACAACAATAATGGGATTTTGCCTGACGTTTTTGCAACAACAAAATACTATGGTATCCCAAACAAGCAAGCCAAACACTGTTCTATTAATAGACACAGGCACGGTCGACGAAGGGGTTTTTGTTGTAACAGACAAAACAAACTTACATGGTTATGTTACTTCGTTCAGGTTGAACGAAAGCATAACAAGTGGAGAAAGATGTAAATGTTTATAAGTACGGTTGTAAGATTTAGAAGATTTTCCAAAAGAATTTTAGTTTTATGTAATTCTTTTGTTCCTCTTCTATTGAGCTTACGATCTCGTCACTTGGGTAAAAATGTTTTTTTTGTCATAGAAGTTATTTTTTAAATAACTTCTGGGGAGAATATCCCAGACAAGAAACAAGGGAACTGATGAGGCTTGGTGGCTCTTTCCGAAACCTAGGTATTCCCTGCCTTACCCCCTGGTAAACATTACCATCGTTCTCCACTCATAAACAAATGTTGTTTTTATAAAAACAACAATAATGGGATTTTGCCTGACGATTTTGCAACAACAAAATACTATGGTATCCCAAACAAGCAAGCCAAACACTGTTCTATTAATAGACACAGGCACGGTCGACGAAGGGGTTTTTGTTGTAACAGACAAAACAAACTTACATGGTTATGTTACTTCGTTCAGGTTGAACGAAAGCATAACAAGTGGAGAAAGATGTAAATGTTTAAAGGTGCGGTTGTAAGATTTAGAAGATTTTCCAAAAGAATTTTAGTTTTATGTAATTCTTTTGTTCCTCTTCTATTGAGCTTACGATCTCGTCACTTGGGTAAAAAATGTTTTTTTGTCATAGAAGTTATTTTTTAAATAACTTCTGGGGAGAATATCCCAGACAAGAAACAAGGGAACTGATGAGGATTGGTGGCTCTTTCCGAAACCTAGGTATTCCCTGCCTTACCCCCTGGTAAACATTACCATCCTTCTCCACTCATAAACAAACGTTGTTTTTATAAAAACAACAATAATGGGATTTTGCCTGACGATTTTGCAACAACAAAGTTTTTAGGTATATTGTTTAATCTTATATGTAACGAAATTTAAAATAATTAGTATGGTAATTACCAGTGTTGTTATTGTTATATTTTGAAATAAATTATTCTCTTCAATTTGTGATTTTATAATTGCCTTTGCTAGTACAGATTCTTGAGATTCTAATTTTGTTATATTATTACTGACATAAATAATTTGCATGTGATCTAAATGTGTGTTAGAAATTATTATTTCATTTAACTGAATAATACAATTATTGGATCATATCATATTATTATATTCAACAATTATGGTTTTGTTTAAACAATCTTGTTTTAATATGGTGTTTGGTATGTTACAAGTCAAAATTTTATTTGTTTCTACAAATATGGTATCATAGTTTTTATTTGTTTTTATATATATTCATTCTGCGTTTGTTTGTTGTAAAATTCCAATTACACATTTGACTTTTATCAATTCTATATTGTGTTCATAATATACTTTGTTATCAAAAAGACAGTATTTATTAATGGCGGATTCTATTAAAAGATTACTGTTTTCATCTGGGTATTGTATTATTTGAAAAATATGTGCTTCTTTACTCCTTTGGATATGTGAGAAAAGATAAGAACTTCATTAGTGTCTATTTTTAACCATGTTGATGTTTTAATATTTAATAATTTTGCTGAAATAATATGCTTTATTGTGTCATGTTTTAATAATTTTGGATTGAATGTTCCCAATCTAGTCAGCTGCATTCCTAATTTAATATCTTCTACATATTCCATGAACTGTTGTATGTTTTAAATTAACCAGTTTTTTTTGTGTTCTGTTTGTTCTACATCATTGAAGTTATTAATTTTGTTATTTTCTTTGTTAATATTATCTATTATATGATTTAATTTACTATTTTTATAGTATTTTCTTTTATATATTCAATTATGTTTTGCAGTTCTATTTTGTCTTCTTCGTCTAAAGTACCAAACAAATACTTGTACATTTTACCTATGAAATTTATTAGTCCTCTCTTACTGCGTTTAATCATTCTAATACCATTCATTTCTCTTTACAATTTCCCGACTAACATTTTAATTTGTGGCAAAAACTCAAATTCTTTTGTTTGTTCTAATAAATTGTTATATGTTTGTTCCGTGTAATTTATATTTATGGTAAGACAATGGTATTTCTAATCAATAAGAATTTGGAATTCACCTGTTTTCGATATGGGGTATCTATTTTTGACTATAACTGAGTTTATCTCCAAGTTTTGGCCTCGAACCATTTGTGTTAATATAAGTACGATGATAGTCATAGAAGGGTTGATCATGATTTTTTCATTTATTTGCTTGTCAGAGCTGGAATTTTTGTATTTTGTAATATTATTCTTTTTTTAAATTTGTAGTGAACAATTTTTCTTCCTCTATAAGTTTCTTCAAATTGCTTGCTGTTCTCTTGTCTTATATTATTTGATTTCTTGAATGGGTTAGTAATTTTAGATTTTACTAATGGCGCTTTCCTGTATTTAGTATGTATGTCGAATTCACTTCGTTTTTTATTCAACTTATTAGTCTTATTTTCCTGTGTGTATACTTAGGTGTTCCTGCATACATAAAAATATCTGCTGGTGTATTTCCTGTTGTATTGTGATTAATTTTGCCGTAGTAACTATAAAGTATTGTTTCAAATTTGATAAATTTTTTTCCTCATTATTATCACTTGCTAATATCCTGAGTTTTTCCTTTATTGTTTTGTGAAATCTTTATATGTCCGAAATACCAGTTTTGCTAGTTGCGACTTGTAAGGCGGTACACATAAGAGCGGAATCTTTATCTGCTTTTATCTCAATAGGTTTTCCCATATCATAAAAGATTCTGAGCGTCGCTCTTTTAGTTTCTAGCCAATCCCTACTGGTGACTTTTACCAAGGTGGCATATTTAGAACGCATTGAACGTATTTGAAATATTATAAAGTCGGAATCGCTCTCCGTTGTTTTGTTTGTGCAAATATATTATTTTACTAATTCCTTTGCATGTGCTACAGTCATTTCTTAAAAGGTGTTTTTCAATTTGGATTTACGGAAATATTGTGAAAATTCTACTTTGTCTTAATTTTCTCTTATAAATTCTTCTTTTTTTTTAAATATTTTATTGGTCGTTCAATTACCTTTATTAAGTTTTGTTGTCTTCAGGTGCGCTATGTACAGTAGCTATAGTATCTATTTCACTACATGCGTTACTTGCATCAGTAGTCAATGAAAATTTATTATTAAAATCCGGGTAAATCAAAAGACATTATTAATATTTTTAACCTCTCAAAGGCAGCTTTATACTTTTCCTCTTTGGTATCAAATAATTCCCTTTTTTAAATTTTTGAGTCATGGGTTTTGCTATTTTAGCAAAATTTGGTATAAATTTGCGGCAGTAACAATTAAGTCCTAAAAATGATTTTATTTCTTTCGGATTTTTTGGGAATAGGAAAGTTCTTTATGGATATGACTTTTAAAGGTTTAGGTTTTATACCTTCTGTCGATATTACGTGTCCTAGGAATTCCGTTTCTTTCTTCATAAAATCAAACTTATCTAACTGGAGTTTTAAATTTGCTTGTCTGGGTTTATCAAAACCCTTTTTTAGTAAAGTAATGTGTTCCTCCAATGAAGTGGAGTACACAATTATATCATCTATAAACACCATACAATTTTTATATACCAACTCTTTCTTTGTTCGTGCATCTCTGAAAAGTTGCAGGGACATTCTTGAAACCAAATGGCATGCGTGTATATTCCTAATTTCTTGATTTCGCAGAAAATGCTGTTTTTGCTATTGATTTAGGCTCCTATTGATTTTGGTGGAAGCCTTTAGCTAAATCTATTGTGGTGAAATACTGACATCGACCAAGTTAGTCAAGTGTCATCAATCAAAGGTATAGGATATTTATCATCCACCGTGATTTCATACAGGGTTTCCCATATTCGACGGACCCATGACTCTTTGGGCCCATTCCAATCGACGAGGCTTGTCCGCAGGCAACATTCTTTGCGCCAATTGCATTTTGTACGGGAACAAATGCAAATCAATGTGAATAATCCGTTGTAAAGTGGACCGAGCCATGCCCAACTGCTGAGAACGGCGTTTTTGGGATATTCTTGGGGACCTCTCAACACTAGCTCGTACGGCAGCGATATTCTCGGCCGATCGCCTTGGTCGACTTTTATATGGCCTCTTCGGATTAGAAAGAGCCTTACCAGTCGAAAATTTTTCGTATAAACGCTTAATGGTGTTCTTAGAAGGCGCACTTCTCACATTTTTTAATGTTTTAAAAGCACGTTGAGTTTTCACAATTGACTTCTTCTTTTGAATGTAAATTTCAACTATTTCGCGTGAGGTGTATTGGTTCATGGTAAAAATCTTCTTGGACTGACGCTTCAAACGCGGTATGTTATTAAGCGATGTGACATCTCTGTCAAAAGTTATGGCGTTGCCAGATGGGTCCGTCGAATATGGACAACCCTGTACAGATCGCGATAATCAATTACTATTCTCAATTTTTGTTTTCCCTATGAGTTAACCTTCTTAGGTATTATCCAAGGAGATGAACAGTATATGAATTTTTATTTCCTTCGTAAGCTGAGGATATTTATGGGGTTTCCTATAAATTGGATCTTCATATTTAGTTTTAATAAAGTGCTTTATAGTACTAGTAATAGTCAAATTTCCACCTTCTTTGTATTGAATATCATTGTAAGATTTGAAAAGCTTCATTTTTTTATTTTTCTCCTCTTCATTGAGGTATTCTTAGCGATATTGCTTGGTTTCGTTAAACGTTGCTTTAATTGCAAAATTATAATTTAGGTTATCCTATGATATTACAGGGTCTGTAATGACCTGGGTTTCTCTGATCTCTTCCGAATTTTTTCTAATTTTAAATGTATAGTTGTTTAAGGTTATAGTTATAGTAGAGTCAGCAGTAGAAAACAATAATTATAAATTTATTCATAGCTTTAAGTATCTTAATAAGTTAGTTTGATAAGATAACTGGAATAAAGAAGGTGTAACAACACCATACAAATACCCAAAATACTTAACTGCCGCCCAACAGGGTTAAAAAATAAATATAAAATAAGTTTATAAAAAAACTTAAAACATTAAGTGAAAACTTGGAAAGAAGTTGCATCACCAGGCTTCGAAATCAGTCTGGGATGCGTAGAAAGAAGAAACACAAGAGGACAACAATAACAACGGCGACGACATCATCAGCGGAGAAGACACTCACAACATAAAATGGAGTCTCTATTTACACGATTATAAGATAGTAAATATTGAATAATACATTTATTATTAAAATTAATATTAAATAACACAAATCGAGTGTTTGGAAAAATGTGTATGATAAATATTATATAGTGAATCATAAAGATCTTAATAAGAAGTGAGTGTCTGCTAGCAAAAATTGACCAAGAAGTAGAATTTATAATAGATCCCTTCAATCAAATTCCTGTAGACAAAAGATCTGACAATAATAATATAATGGCAACTACCGCAGAAAGCATACGCGTGCTTGTTGACTCTGCCATTTCTGCGGCTTTGAAAGTTCAAATACAGCAATTTGAAAAGCAAATTTCCGATATTGATAATAAACTTGAAAAATTCTCTTTATCGACTCCTGAAGTTGTGCCTTATAAGGATGTTGAAATTAACAAAGAAATTCGGTGTGATGAGTCCTTAGAGGTTGTAAAATCCTTACCAGACTTTGAAGGCAAGCATGAAACGTACGTTTCATGGCGCCAGGCTGCTCATACAGCTTATAAGTTGTTCGAGCCTTACGATGGAAGTTCTAAACACTATCAGACAGTAGCAATAATTCGAAATAAAATAAAGGGTCAAGCCGATATGGTGTTATCCTCATTCAATACAGTGTTAAATTTTAAGGCTATTATTGCCCGACTGGACTTTACTTATTCGGATAAGCGTCCAATTTACTTAATTGAGCAAGAGTTGTCCACTCTTCGTCAGGGTAATATGACGTTACTAGAATTCTATGATGAAGTAGAAAAGAAACTGACATTACTTACCAACAAAACCACTATGTCATATGAAAGTGTTGTCGCAAATTGTATGAACGAAAAATACAGAATGGATGCGTTACGCGTTTTCATTTCTGGCACAAAAAAAGATTTGAGTAATGTATTATTTTCCGCTCGTCCATCCGACTTACCATCAGCATTGGCATTGGCACAAGAGGTTGAGTCAAATCGGGAAAGATACCAATTCGCATCAAACTTCGCTTAATCACGCGAGGACAGAGATAAGTATATGTATGAAACACATTTCGCACACGGAAATGTTCAAAGTAAAAATCCGCACTTTTCTAAAAGAAACTCAAATCGTTCAAACATGAACGACCATGGAGGTCGATGAATCTATGCGATTCAGACAATCAACTAAATTCAAGCCATCTACACAGGGCTTACCTCAGAATCAATACGATCAAAATCAGAACCTACCGCAGCCGTTCCAAAATCGACCAAATTGGCAGGCCGTGAAAAGTCCCAACAGTGGTACGGCAAAATACACTGGGCTAAAACATCAGAGAATTAATCACATTTCTCAAGATGAGTCCGGATGTGGTCAAGACTACCATTAAATGACAGAAACCGAAGCAGACGATATTGTAATCGATGCTGGGGATGAATTTGACCAGATTAATTTTTTAGGCACAACTCCCTGCTACCATTTATAGAAAGGAAAGTGGCAGGGAAAATCATAAAATTGCTTATTGATTATATCAAACCTATAAAAAGTTTAAAAGGTATTATTCCCGTAGCCAACCCGTTCATAGTGAAATCTATTCATGGTTTCACAGCAATTAAGGAAAAATGTACCATAAATATTTTTCAAACCAATAGTAATTTTTTGTCTTACCATCACTATCAACGTTTGATGGTATAATTGGCCTGGATCTATTAACACAGACAGGTGCAACGTTGAATTTTGAAAGTAGGGAACTTAAAACTATAGTTGGGATCGAATTTTTAAAATGCGTAAATGTAAATTCTACACAAGTTGAGGACATGAAAATACCTCAAATCGTTGCGGAAAAATTTAAGGAAGTGATAAAAAATTTTCGGGTGTTTTTGCAAAACCCAAAGAATCACTTCCTTATAATACGAATATTGTAGCTACCATTAGAACTAATTCTAGTGATCCCGTTTATACAAAACTATACCCATATCCCATGGGTGTAGCAGATTTTGTTAACAATGAAGTAAAAGAACTTCTGCATAACGGCATAATACGGCCTTCCAGATCACCCTATAATAATCCCGTTTGGGTTGTTGATAAAAAAGGCAAGGATAAATACGGTAATTCCAAAAAACGATTAGTTATAGACTTCAGGAAACTGAACAGCATTACGATCGATGACAAATACCCAATACCCTAAATACCCGTCATTCTCTCAAATCTTGGCAAAGCAAGATTTTTTACGACACTTGACCTTAAATCAGGCTTCCATCAAATAATACTATCTGAACAAGATCGTGAAAAAACTGCATTCTCAGTTGGAAATGGAAAATATGAATTTTGCCGTCTTCCTTTTGGTCTGAAGAATGCCCCCAGCATTTTCCAAAGGGCCATCGACGATGTCCTGAGAGAGCAAATTGGAAAGTCATGCTATGTTTACGTCGACGACGTCATTATTTTCTCTGAAACCGAAGAAGACCATGTGAAACATATTGAGTGGGTACTGGAGAGATTATACGGGGCCAATATGAGAATTTCTCGGGAAAAATCACATTTCTTTCGGGAAAGTGTCGAATACCTCGTTTTTTTGTGTCCAGAAATGGCATCAGAACGAGCCCGGAAAAAGTAAAGGCCATCATTAATTATGAAACACCTTCTACACTCTTCAACGTAAGGTCGTTTCTAGGATTGGCAAGTTATTACAGATGCTTTATTAAAGATTTCGCATCTATCGCCAAGCCGCTAACAGATATTCTAAAGGGCGAAAACGGCAAGATTAATGCTTCTCAATCAAAAAGGGTGAAAATAAATTTTAATGAAGAGCAAATGCAGACCTTTAGTAAATTAAAGGAAATCCTTGCTTCTGAAGAAGTTATGCTTCTTTATCCGGTCAATTGCTTTAGGAACCAAATTGTCTTCCGGGAGGCAAATTTCCTACTTAAAAGAAATTTTATTGTCTTTACTGAGAAGACTCGACATATGATTGACTTCACAAGCAGGGAAACATTGCTAAACGAAGTAAAATCAGTGATCAATCCAAATGTCGTAAATGCAATACATTGCGATCTGCCAACTTTAGCCTGTATTCAGCATGAATTGGTTAGATATTTTTCCGCTACTAAATTTTGGCACTGCAAAAATTTTGTCCAGGACATTTTTGATAAAAATGAACAGAGGGAAATTATTGCCATCGAACATAACCGTGCCCATAGGGCAGCTCAGGAAAATGTTAAGCAGATACTTTCTGATTATTATTTTCCAAAAATGGCAAAGTTGGCAAATGAAATTCCTGCAAATTGTAAAATCTGTTCGAGGGCTAAATACGACAGACACCCTATGAAACATGAGCTTGGGGTAACCCCAACACCATCTTACGTAGGCGAAATGCTTCATATCGATGTATTTTCAACGGATAAAAAATTTTTTCTAACATGCATCGATAAATTTTCAAAGTTTGCGGTTGTTCAACATATTCCATCTCGTACAATAATAGATTTAAAAAACCCGATTATACAACTAATGAATCTTTTTCCACACACGGAAAATATTTACTATGACAACGAACCTTCACTAAAATCTGAGACTATTATGTCCCTGTTACGGGATCAATTTAATGTTAAAGTGGAAAACGCTGCTCCCCTTCATAGCACATCAAATGGACAAGTCGAGCGCTTTCATAGCACACTTTCTGAAATAGCTAGATGCCTCAAATTAGAAAAGAAAATGGAAAGCACAGCTGACCTTATTTTACTAGCAACCATAAAATATAATCGAACTATTCACTCAATAACCAACAAACGACCGATAGATATTTTCCAATTCTCCTCATCCGAATTAGGGTGGAAATTAAAGAAAAAATTTCAAAAGCTCAACAGACCGTACTAAATAGAAACAATGCCTCCAGGCAAAATAGAACATTTTAAGTTGGTGAGTCCGTACTAGTGAAAAATAACAAAAGGCTAGGAAACAAATTGACCCCGTTATACTCTGAAGAAACAAAAGAAGCCGATCTAGGAACTACAGTTCTTATTAGAGGCAGGGTGGTCCACAAGGACAACATAAGATAATTCAAAATTTGTATAATCCGATTATAATTAACAACTCTTTTAAACAAATTTTAGGACTTTGATGATGGTGCTTATCAGGCCCCTTACCACAAAATTAATTGACTATTCTGGCTCCGACTACATACCGATTGAAGATGGGGATGTTATAATTTGGCAGGACTTTGACTACTTACGACATACATCAAATCTGACAATATATTTGGAAATTGCGGACGAAACCGAAAAACTTATGGAACATTTCCCCTCCTCGCATATGGTGAAAATACTCGAGTCTGATATTATGCGAATACATTCCCTCCTACAATCACAGTATGTTCACCACAGACACTTGGGAACAGCACTGAAAATAATAGCGGGGACTCCCGATTTTGACTACTTTGAGGAACAGAAATTTCGACAGAAGGGACTTATAAATTCAATTAACAAACAGGTTTCAATCAACTCTAAAACACAGGATCAGATAATAAGTTAACAGATATTGTCAACAAAATTATTGGAAATGCAAAACCTGAACAAATTCATACAGGGTATTTATACGAAATACCACTTGCTCGAAACAGAATTACAATTGCGGAAATCGAAACATTAATGCTATCAATCACTCTTGTAAAAGCAGATGTAATTAATCCTACGCTATTAGATTCCGATGATGTAAATGAATTATTACAAATAAGTTCAACAAATACAACTGTAACAGACTTGCTAGAAGTATCACTAATTAAGGTCCTACTGTATAATGAAATGTTGCATTTTCTTTTTAAATATCCCAAGCCCAAATTAGTATGTAAGAAAATAATTATGCACCCCGTCCAACATATTGGCACAATACTACAACTTGCTGAAACCAACAGCGTCGCTAATTGTGGAAATCGTATAATTGCAATAGGAAACTGTACCACAACGCTAAATTCATCATTTTGTCAAGAATATTCTCATCCAACTTGTGCTCAACAGCTTCATTCGGGTACTATAGCACACTGCAGCACAAGACCAAGTCATCTTGAACCATTGGAGATTGTCGATGATGGCGTCATGATAATAAACGACAACAGAGCCACTATAAAAACCCAGAAGGAACCGTAACAATAATTACCGGTACATATTTGATTACGTTTGAAGATGAAATAAGTATTAATGACTCCATAAACAAATACCAGAAGATGGTACTGAAGATGGTACCGACGTCGGCTATATCTACTATAGTTAATATCACAAGTCATCAAGAGATATTGAGCCTGCCGTATCTTCAAATATTAAATTTTGAAAACTTACAACACATCGATGTCGTGAAGAACAGGACAATAACCGGTCCAGCGGTCTCTGGACTTATAAGCATTATTTGAATCATCAGTCTTTATATTTCATTAAAATTGTGTCGAAGACGAACAGTAAAACGCGATGTTATTGAAGCTGTCATTGATAGCTACAAAAGACCCCAGGACGGCCCTTACTTAAGTAGGGGAGGAGTTAACACAATCTCCATTGTCCCACCCTAATACTTTGGTCAAACCATGGCGAACTATAATAATTGTTCGTCCAACATATTGCAATGCAACACTCCACACGAGGCACAGTGTCAGCAATTATATTCATCATCATTGCTTAGCCAACACCAAACATACGAGCATTTATTCAACGTATTGCAATATAATACTCCACAAAAAGGCGCAGAGTCAGCAGTAGAAAACAATAATTATAAGTTTATTCATAGCTTTAAGTATCTTAATAAGTTAGTTTGATAAGAGAACTGGAATAAAGAAGGTGTAACAACACCATACAAACACCCAAAATACTTAACTTATATTTGAGGTATTTCCGCGGAAATGTTTATTTAAATGTTATTTACTTTCTTATTTACTTTTATTTTATATATAACATTGGATTTTTCATCTTGAGAGGTTGTTGCTTCTATCTGCTGAAAAAAAAAATTTTGCTTCTTGTACAAATTTGAATAGGAAAAACCTACGTAAAAGCCTTTGTTTTTGTTCAATATTGTCCAGTCTTTTTAATCTCATATCTCTTATAAGTTCGTTAATCGTATTATCAGGGAAATCGATCATCTTTAAGATATTTTTGATTTTATTTATATTATCGGAATGCAATTTGGCTTCGCTAATGTGAATAAAGTTAGTGTCTGTATTTACCTTGATTCTATGCGAATGTTTGGAATGGTAATTTATTAATCTTCCTGACAAATTTCCACCTTCTTTGTACTGAATATCATTGTAAGATTTTAAAAGAGATTTTTTATCAAATCTATTGATGATCCTGTATCTATGAGACATTTTAAGGTATGTTATTCATTTTTATACATTTAGACCTGATTTCCCTTCCTCCTATATATATATATCTATATATATATATATATATATATATATATATATATATATATATATATATATATATAACGTTGGTCTTTTATACCTGCCTCGAAATAGAAGACTGCCTTGTCTTAGTACAACAGCGTCAAGTTATGGTAAAATTTTTAAGACAAAATACAGAAACAACTATTCTTAACTCTACATGTTGGAAATGCTTTACATAATTAATGTCCCCGATTGAATTATAGATCAGACACAGAACACTGTGCGCAAATTTATAGAAACACGATAGAAATACACCAAAAAGTTTAGTCTGAAAATCTCTGCCATGTGATGTGGTAGTGAAATTGTTTTTGAGAATAAAAACAAATGCAATTATTGTATTTGGTAATTATGTAAAAAAAATTAAAATGCATGTTATTTCTTTTTTAAAGTTCAATCCCTGATGAAGATCGTCGATGCCGATCAAAATATTGGAAATAAAATGAGGAAACAAAATTAATTGTTTTTTTTATTGTTCTACTGACCTGAAAATACATTATTTTCTCTAACTCTCGTTGCAGATTTGATCGAAAATTTGGCGTATTTAGAAAATTTGTTGAATCAGACAATTTTTCACAGCAATAATAAAATAAAACTATTAGCTTTATAAGTAAAATCCAGTCATTTTTTGGCAAATGCTATAGAAAAAAATTCGCCGCATCCTAGTTTTCTTAATTTTTTATAGAGAAAAATACCACATATCACCCCACTGTATCCATCCTAGAATAGCTACCCCCAAAATGTTTACATTCTCAAAGGGAAATTTTCATTTTAAACCCCCTTTTTAAAATTTTTTTTCTATAGAAAAAACTTGCATCAGAGATGTGGCGAATTTTTTTCTATAGAAAAAATTTGTATTAGAGATGTGGCGAATTTTTTTCTATTGAAAAAACTTGCACAAAAGGTGCGGCGAATGTTTTTCTATTGAAAAAACTTGCACAAGAGGTGCGGCGAATGTTTTTCTATAGAAAAAACTCGAACTAGAGGTGCGGCGAATTTTTGTTTTCGATAGAAATATAGTCATTCGGTAAATGCAAAGTAAATTGTTGAATTTTTTTGAATATTTTGAAACTTTTAAAAAGAAACTAAATATAATTTGACTTAAATCAACAAGATAAGATCGTTATCGTCGACAACAATTGGAGAAAGAAACTTATCCTCATTTTAAAAATAACAAGTTAAGGAGCAGTAAGTTCGGCTGGGCTGAACTTTGAATATCCTCCACCATTTGGAACGCATTTGCGCATTTTCAAATAATAAAATCCGTTAAAAATTCTGTTAAAATTTTAAAAATACCGAATACAGCCGTTATATTGGCGTCTATACGACGTGGACTTATATACGCTTGGTTTGTTGTAAGCCATTACCATATTTAAATTCGAAATCTAAAAAAACGGTGAATAATGTAGCTAAAATCATCAAAATATCGTATAGAGGGAGGTATCGTTATATCGGAGCTATACGAAGACGTGGGCCTGAAAAGACAACTTTTTGTCACAGGCTGTAGCTTCCACAACGAACTTAAAATACTACATCTCAAACAATTTCGGTGAGTAGTATACCTAAAATCGTCAAAATAACGAATATTAAGAGGTACTGATATATAGGGCCTATACGAAGACATGGACTTGCATAGACACATTTCAGTCACAAACTGTAGTTCCCATTACGAACTCTAAATATGTAATTTGAAACTCCGGTAAATAATGTCGCTAAAATCATCAAAATACCGAATATAGGGAGGTGCCCCTATATGGAGGCTATATGAAAACGTGGAGTTGCATAGACAATTTTCTGTCATAGGCTGTAGTATCCATTACGAACTTCAAATACCATATTTGAAACAAAATACCGAATATCGGGATGTACCGTTATAAGAGGGCTATATAAATACGTGGACCTATATGGCCCATTGAATCTACCCACTCTATATGGGACCAGCGATTATATTCCAGAAGCGGAAAGAAAGCCTATCGATAGAAATAAACTGTTGAATCAATATATGGATACCATGGGATCATACAAAATGGTTCAATATATGGACAAAATCAAAGTTTTTTGGAAGAAAAGAAACAAGTAAAAAACATTTTAATACCCTCCAAATTAGGGTAATGGAAACATTAGAACCAATTATGACCCACAAATACCAATATTTATACATATTCGTGGGAAAATGTGGCAAAAATCATCAAAATGCCGAATATCGGGAGGTATCGCTATATAGGGCTATACAAAAACGTGAACCTATTCATACAATGTTTCGCCAACGAAGCTAGAACCTTTTATGACCAACTAATTTAAATTTTTAGACAAATCCGTGAAAAAATGTGACAAAAACCATCAAAATACCGAATATCGGGAGGTACCGTTATATGGGGACTATATCATTTTCAATACCAACCATCCTAGATACAATACAAATTGTTCTGCTAAATTTTGACGCTCTACGTCAAATAATGTAGCTTTTATCGTGATTTCAACAGACCGACGGACAAACAGACATAGGGACATCGTTAAATCGACTTTTATGCTGAATATGAATATATATATATATATATATATATATATATATATATATATATATATATATATATATATATATATATATATATATATATATATATATATATATACACTTTATGGGATCTTAGACATGTTGCAAACGGAATGACAAAGTTAATATAGGGAATGTTAACTTTCCAAGGTGGAAGGTATAAAAATGATATGTCACAACAAGGAAGGGAAGTGGATTTCACAAATGTATCGCGGCTAACTCCATGCGATACAGACATATTTAGAGGTGGTTATAGAAAATGGCCGACCTTCAGAGATGTCTTTTTTGAGCACTTTAACTAGACAATTCAAAAGTAAGCAATATCAAAAAATTATTCAATTTATCTCAAGAGACAGCAGGGGAAGCTAGAGAAATTACTTCGCATGTTCGACTAACAAACGATGGGCTTACATTAGCAGGAATAAATCTCACTTATCGTTACGAGAATAAACAAATACAAAATAATGAAGAAATTAAGACACATTTCACATCGTGAAAACATCACACTTATGCTACAATTGTCTGTCATCAATTCACGGAGTAAGAGATTGCCTAAGTCGCTTTGGCTACCGTATTTGTACTATGAGACACAATACTTTGTTACACAAGGGAACGGAAAACCAAAGAACAAACATAAAGTCTACAACAAACCTAGAACCAACGACTTTGACCCGCCAAGATAAGCAAATTAGTGAGCGACAATATGGAGTAACGATACTTTTCAGAACTTAGTTCACATCAATTTTTGGCCTAAGTCAATTTGTTGCTGAGACCTCAAGTAAATCTTGCTTGTTTACTATGTGATCTAAATATGGCCCTAGCTTTAAACTGAAAGTCTTGTCTCCAGTTTTATAGAACTTACCTTCAAATTTACATCCAGAGATGTAACAGCATTAGAACTGGCTGACCCAAATGTTTACCTCAGTCAACCAATCGATTTACTTATTGGAATGGACATAGGACCATTATTATTTCCAATTGGAACTCCCATGAAAACTCAAAAAAAAAAAAAAAACAATTTTGGATGGGTAGTCGAAGGACAGATGCCGGAAAGCACCCTCGGAAGAAATATATCAATTCTAAACACAACTTCAATAGTGGAAATATTTACACGTTTTTGGAAGGTGGAATAGACCCTTAAAAAGTTTTACGTTTTTACAAGTTTAGAACTTGGTCATATAAGGAAAATCAATCCGAATGAAATAGATAAAATGACAAATAATTATCTACCACATTACGCTGTAATAAAACCACAACGAAGTTAAGAGTCGTATTCAACGCTTCTTGTCCTCCTTCAAACAAAACAAGTCTCAATGACATATTGTTTCCAGGACCCATTTTACAACGAGATTTGGTACTACAAATTATAAAATGGTGATTCTTCAAATATTCCTTCAATTCAGATGTATCGCCAAATACTTTTAGATTCAAAGCAAACAAAATATCAACGAATTATGTTTAGACAGTCTCCTGAAAACCAAGTAGAGAATTATGAGCTGCTAACAGTTACAGCTGGAGTTAACTGCGCACAATATTTAGCACTAAGAGTTTTTCTTAAACTAGCAGAGGATGTAAAATATTCATATCCTAGAGTCGCAAATATACTGAAGATGAATTAATCAAAGCCCGAAAGGAATAAACTGCCGCTTCAGACTCTGCTGGTTTTACACTCATGAAATGGGCGTCAAATGATCACAAAATAATACAAGATATTCCACATGAACATTTACATCCACTCAATTGGCTAGAAATTTCCGATTGCTTTAATGGATAATAAAATGTATCTACAAAACGAAAACTTTTATTAACGATAGGCAAATAATTTGACCCATGTGGATCGCTGGCAACGGCGGTTGTTGCAGCTTAGCTAATAATGCAATAAATCTTGCACAAAATTGACTGGGATGATCAATTGAAGCCAATAACTCAGATGAAATGGAACAATTTTGGTAAAAATAGCAAAGTTATTTTATATCTCAGAATTCCTTGGTGGATTTAATACACACTAGATGGTTCTGTAGAGATTCATTGATATTGTGACGCGTCGGAAAGCGCGTATTGAGCCACTTTATTTTTTCGGGTGGAATATTCTGACCATAAAATACATACATTCTTTTAGCAGCAGAGATTAGTGACGCCATCAAATAGTAAATAGTCTGCAAATATCCAAATGTTCTACACAATTTTAAAAAGCCTCCATGTCATTGCAGCACATTTGTTGGAATTTTAGTCTCAGAAATTTCTGATAATGTTGGATAAGAAAATTGGAGACATGTCCATTCCGAAAATAATCCAGCTGATATTGCGAGCCATGGGTATTCAACCGCAGAGCTAAGAACCAATGAACGCTGGTGGCAGGGACCTCAATGGCTCAAATTGCCGAAAAATCTTTGGCCATCACAAAATATCCCAAAATGTCATGACACTTTTCGCGGAAAGAGTTGACCCTTTAACAAATTTCTCCTCTTTAGCTAAAGTTTATCATCTGGAAAAATACTGGAGCTAATAAGCAACATATCGCACCTCATCAAAATACCTTACATCTGCTGAAATCCAAGATAGAAGACGATCTTGCATAATTCGTACACAGAAAGTCATATGTGGAGACAAATATAATTCACTAATGAAATAGACTCAAATTTCTCCATTAAGTCCACTATTGACACTCAACCCGTTTCTAGACTCCAAGGGTATTATTAGAGTAAATGGACAATTGGTACAATCGCCAGCGCTTACATGCAGCGAACGTCATCCAATAATACTACCACATGGCGCAAAACGTAGCAAATTGATAGTCGAATTCCCTCATAGGATTACTTTACAAGGGGGTAATCAATTGATGGCCCGAGTACTAATGTCTAAATTCTGGATATTTGAACTCAAGTCGCTAACCAAACAAACCATACGCAAATGTCAATTTTTATTTTTTTTTTTTTAATTCACAAAACACAGACCGAATGTCAAATAATGGCTTCGCTATCGCCTGAATGTAATTTTCTTTCCTGGACCTTTACAAACACAGGTTGATTTTGCAGGACTCTTTAACATTAAAATTTATTCAGTCAGTGTCTGCTTTATTACAAAAGGCTACGTGTGGCTGTTTGTTTGTATCGCCACTAAGGTTATAGATTTAGAACCCACAATCGATTTGTCAACATATGCCTTTCTTGTAGCTGTTTTAGGTTTATACGTTGGCGAAGTTGTCCGTCTCGTATACTTTCTAACAACGGAACTAGCATTGTGAGCGGTTGATCTATTTGATTTATTTTTTCAAAGATGGAAATTATAATATCTTCACGAACTTCACAGAAGAACTAAGTGCAAAGATAAAAAAGACAATATCAAAGAAGGATTTATTTGTCTTAAAAGAAGATAGGTTAGCTCCGCATAAATTGAAGTTGGGTCGTATCGAAAACGTATCTAGGTAGTGCTCAAAATACCATGGTTGTAGACATACGCAAGGCAAGTGGCAATATTAGTAGACCCATACGAAAATTGTCAAATTGTTTTTCGGCTGACTGGTCGGATTCTCACTCAAAAAAAAAAAATCTTAGTACTTGCCTTTAATTTGTTTTTTTTTTCAGATATGGCCGCTTATGCCCAACCAGGACTGCCGCCTAGACGATCCCAGCCGTAGCCGAGACTCACCTCCCCCCATACGGCCTATCCAACGTCCCAGTTTCATATCTCTTGATTGACGTCTTTCAAGAACATCCGACGCAAGACCCCCCAACGCCATGAGAGACCCAGTTACCGGCAATATTCAAGGGTACTATGCCAAGAAGACCATGCCTTCAGTGCATGTGAGAGGTTCCGCAGGCAGACGCCCTTCCAGTTGTATGAAACAGTGGAGCATCGGGGGTATCGCCTAAACTGATTGCCGGAAATGCAACGACCGGCACCATAACATACTGCACGTCTCAGTTGGAGGCATCCTTCAACATAGAGGCCGTAACCACCCCAGCTTTCTCGTGGAATTTGGTTTTTATACCAACGACGATGGTACGCATAATGGCCGAGGGCATGGAGGGTTTCAGCATGCTGCGAGCCATAATTAGTCAATCTGCGACAATATCTAAAATGTCATACGCAACGTTCCGTCGTTTGTGTCTTCAGTTGCGAAGTTTCAAAGGGGAGCGATTTACCATCTTCACAGTTTCGACCCGCCGCAAAAACAAAATTTAGATTCTGAAGGTTAATGCAGTAATAATCGAAGATCTGCCAAGACGCATCTACTCAGACCCCACAAGAAGCTTCAAGAATTTCGCCCTTGCTGACCCTGATCCCAGGGGAAGTAGTCCGATCGATGTGGAACTGGAAGCGGACACTTACTTCGCCATAAGAAAAGTTTGGTGCACAGCAGCTGGAATTGGAGATGTCCTGGTCAATAAGCCACTGGGTATGTGTTTGTTGGGCAAATCACGAACATGCCGAGGAACGGAAGCACGAGGAACCTTATGGTATATAGTAAATGAATGCTTACACTTGTCCCTCGGGGACCAGAAAATGTTCATAAAATTGCTATGTGTTTGCCCAACACTGTATGTTGGTTATTTACCGGCGGCCGCACAAATTACGTCAAAAAAAAAAAAATGATGTAAATAAACACATGCACCTGCATTTGTGCAGCCACCGGTAAATTCCAAGGCTGTATTCCAAGAAATAAGCATCGTCAACAGCCAAAACTGGTTTGACGTGACTATGCAAATAGGATATTGGGTAGTTCTGTTTTAATTGCCGTCGCGTCTATTTTCCAGTGTCGGAAGATCAATAAGTTTTAGTCGATCTTCACATGGTGGAAGTATTTCATTTACATCCTTTCCTAATCCTCTGAGTACGAATAAAAGTAATTCTGTTTGTACTGATTGCAATTTAGTAGAATATGTTTTATAAAAAGGACTCCACAATACACAACCGTGCTCTAAAGTAGGCCGAACCACGCTAGTAAATAAACGCTTAGTCACATAGGGATTCTTTAGGCCATCGTTTTATGAAACATAGCAATGACTTGGCTTTATTGAATCAATATGTAAATTAAAACGCAATTTGTTGTCTAAAAATGCGCCAAGATCAAGGAATGAATCTACATTGTCAAATTTGTGAGAGCCAATGAGGTAATCGTTATTAAAAGGTTTTGCTCCAAACAAAGTCAATTTTTTAAATTTCTTTAGATTAAGTGTCATACCATTAGCACTGCAACAATTTACGAGAGCATATACATCATGTTGCAAATTAAGGGACCTAAAGTGAGATTCCATATTACAAAAAAGTTTTACATCATCAGCAAACATTAGGATTTTAGAATATTGTATAATCATTGGAAGTTCATTTAGATACAGCACAAAAAGGAGAGGGCCTAAATGACTATCCTGAGGGACACCAGAGTGCACAGTTATGCGTTTAGAAAGAATATTATTGAAAGAAACAAATATTATGATATACATGTCAAAAATAATGTTGAGAAACTCATTTTGTCCAGTTTATATAATAATAATGTATGATCTACATTGTCATATGCCTTCCTGAAATCAGTATATATAATCTCAGTTTGGCATTTCATTGAAAAACCTTTGTGTACATGACATAAAAGTTGTAATAAATTAGTTAAAGGTTACAGGCGATATTATTAATGAAACATAGTGGGTTAATATACGCGAGATTAAAAGCTCGAAACATTTCGGTATTGCGCTTAATTTAGCCCTGTAATTTTCAATGACACTTCTGTTATCAGATTTCTGCAAAGGAATAATAAAACTTGATCGCTATGCTATAGTGGTTAGGGGTGAGTAAAGTTCATGTGCACATGACTTTAAAATGTAAGATGGTACTCCATTAGGCCATTTAAGACCTCATCCTCAGTGAGAATAATTTGGAGGAAATAATTCAATCTACTAATATTATATACGTAGTTACCATAGTAATAAAGAAGGCTTAGAATATTTTAATATTTTTGAAAAAAATCTGCAAACAAATTTACTATTTTAAGGTGGTCCCCTGACTCCATACAACCAAGTTTCCTGCTACTAGGAAATTCGCGAATTTTACGTTTTGAATTTACAAATTTATAGAAGTTTTTATGATTCCTCTAAAAGTCATTTTTCATTTTGCTTAAATAATTAGAATAAGCATTTAAGTTTTCAACTTTATAGAAGAGCGTTGGCTAGTTTGTTCGGGATACCAAAGTATTTTGTTGTTGCAAAATGGTCAGGCTTAATCCCTTTGTTCTTGTTTTTATAAAAACAAAGTTTTTTATTAGTGGAGAATGATGGTAATGTTTACCAGAGGGTAAGGCAAGGAAACTTAGGTTTCGGAAGGAGCCACCAATTCTCATCAGTTTCCTTGTTTTTTGTCTGGGATTTTCTCCCTAGAAGTTATTTTAAAAATAACTTCTATGACAAAAATCTTTTTTTACCCAGATGACGATACCGTAAGCTCGATAGAAGAAGAACCAAAGAATGAAATAAAGCTAAAATTCAAATTCAACATTATATTTATTTCGAGCTCGTGAATAATTTGTATAAATTAAAGTGGTATTACACTTTTTTGAATTTTTTAAAAAGCCAACTTTTTATGTTTCTTAAGCGCCTAAGATGTGGGGTAAACCAAATTAGTCCTGAATCGGGATAGAACTTCAATAATGGAACTGACATAGCCAACGCATTAATAAGTACACTGTAAAAAATTGAAATTCTATGAAAGATTTATGTTACCTTGACTAGCCCAACTCTAATTGAACAATAAAGAACGAAGGAGATCAATATTAGTCTTAGAAAATTGTAACTTGTGAGGTTTAGTTTGTATTTTGGCAAAGTTTGTTTGAATATTTGTTATTTGTCTTCAGGTTCCTCAAATGGTGGACAATTACTTAATGGTGGACATTTACTTTCGTTTAGGTTTGTAATATTACATTTATAAGCACGCTCCACGCCTCAAAATATGCTTCTCTCACTGGCTAAGCTAACTAATAATAATTGTTGCTTATTTGCTTAAATATCACTTTTTATCGCTGACTTTCACAATGCACTAGTAGGGTGACTCAAAAATGCACTATAATTGAAACACTTTCTAACACAAAAAACAAAATAACTGCCGAATTTTAAATAAAATTTTAGTCGCTATTGACAATGTTAAAAACACTTCTAAACACAACAAGAGTTGCCAGATAGTTGTGTCTAGGATGGTTGGTATTGAAAATGATCGGTCCGTTTTGGTATAGCCGCCATATAACGGTACCTCCCTATATTCTTCTGTTGAAGCCAAGAAAGCAGACATTGATTCGGTTGATAATAAGTGTATGGTTATCAGACTTACTTAAGAAGTTTGTCTGCAATTAGAACGAAGTTGGGCCAGCTCAAAAGAAGTGGTTAAACTTTTATAAATTCAACTCAGATGGTTCGGTTGTCTGTCTAGTGCAACTATCGGTTTCCACTCCACTAGAAACCCGAGTTAACATCGGCTCGTCTACTCAAGCATCGCGTGAAGTTGGAATTAACGTGAATTCATCGGCACCAGCCGTTAGAAGTCTTGATTTTGGTTCAATTCCCCGTGATAGCGTTTTTGAGTGTGAAAAAATGTGTCAGAAACCATCAAAATACCGAATATCGGGAGGTACTGTTATATGGGGGCTATACCAAATCATGGATCCATACATGCAATGTTTCGCCATCGGAGCTGGAACCCATTATGACCTACAAATACCAATTTTCAGACAAATCCGTGAAAAAATGTGGCAAAAAAAAAATTAAAATACCGAATATCGGGAGGTATCTTTATATAGGGGCTATACCAAAACGTGGACCTATACATGCAATGTTTTTCCACACGAACAAGGACCCGTTATGACCTACAAATACCAAAATTCATACATAGCCGTGAAAAAATGTGGCATAAATCATCAAAATACCGAATATCGAGTGGAACCGTATATTATTATACCCTCCACATAGTATGGAGGGTATATTAAATTTGTCATTCCGTTTGTAACACCTCGAAATATACATTTTAGAGTATATATATTCTTGATCCGTCCTCGGTTCGTCTGTCCATATGTGGAAATCACTCTAGCTTCCGAACGAAATGGAGTAGGTTGATAAAATTTTACTGAGACGTGTATTTTGTCTGCAGGACATTTGGTATTGAAAATGGGCCATGTAGGTCCACGTCTTCGTATAGCCCCCATATAACGGTACCTCCCGATATTGGGTATTTTGATGATTTTAGAGACGTTATTTACCGGAACTATTTCAAATTTAGTATTTGAAGTTCGTAATGAATATTACAGCCTATGACAAAAAATTGGCTGTGCAGGTCCACGTCTTCGTATAGCCCCATATAACGGTACCCCCCGATATTCGATATTTTCATGATTTTAGCAACATTATTTACAGGAACTATTTCAAATTTGGTATTTGAATTTTATAATGAATACTACAGGCTATGACAGAAAATTTTTTATGCAAGTCCACGTCTTCGTATAGCCCCATAAAACGGTACCCCCGGATATTCGGTATTTTGATGATTTTAGCGACATTATTTATCAAGATTGTTTCAAATTTCGTATTTGAAGTTCGTAATGGATACTACAGCCTATGACTGAAAATTGTCTAGGGAGGTCCATTTATAACCCCATTGGTAACTCCCTATATTCGGTATTTTGATAATATTAGTTACATTATAAACAGATTTTGTTTCAAGTTTCGCATTTGAATATTGTAATAGCTTGTGACAAAAGTTGCCAATGCAGGTCCAAGTCGTCGTATAGACACTAATTTACGGCTACATTTTTAAGATTTTAACAGAATTTTTAACGTATTTTATTTATTTTTTTTTTTTTTTTGAAGATTGTTAAATTTGTACCAAATGGTATTCATCTTGATTTATTTTTCCGTTTTTAAAATCTATTAATTTTTTATCAGTTGTCGAATGAATCGTATTATTGTAATACATTATTACACTACACATTTTTCTTCAAAACTTTCTGTGTATCGGTTAGCGTCATATTTAAATACTCGGATATGTTCATATGTTCTTGAAGCGGTATTGCTGTAAATTCTAGTTCATTATCCATAACCAATTTCGCTATACTTTCAACGTTAGAGAGATACTGTGAAAGTGCTCATTTAAATTCGTTCCATGATCTATGTTTTACCCTAATCGCGCGAGCATGTTTTGAGAATTTGTCTTAAAATATAAAAAATTGTGTTTCGACTAAGCTATAGAATATGTCTGCTTGAATTGTTTCTCCGTGTTTATTAAGATTTTTTTAATAGAGTGATTAGGGCATATTCGTCAAAAGTGTTGGCATATATTGTATTCTTGTTATTAATAAAAAAACTGTTCGTTTTTTATTTTTAGTGATCCTGATAGTGCTTTATGAATTGCAATTGTCTCTGGTAAAAAATAAGAGGGTTATTTGCTTCTGGAATAGTGTTAAATAGACCTTAGATACACCATCTTCGTTGAAATCAATTTCTCTGCTGGATAATGCATCTGCATTAATAAACCAACTTAGAGATAGGCCCGTTTCTAGAAAATAGCCAAACAAGCGGTCTTTTCAAAAACAGGTTATCTTCTCAAAATTTGGTTTAATACCATCTTCTGATACTACGTGCCTGAGAAATTTCGTTTCCCTTTTCATAAATTCGCTTTGGTCTAGTTGGATTTTCAAATTAACTTTCTTGGGTCTCTAGAAAACCTTCGTTATGGATTATATATGCTGTTGAAGGGATGTTGAAAGTATGATGATGTCGCTCATATAAACTAAACAAATTGTATTAATTAGTTCGGCCAAAACCATATCCATTAGTCGTTGGAAGGTGGCTAGAGGCGTTTTAGATCCAAATGACATACGTAAAAATTCGTAGCGTCCGCCTTCCACGCTAAACGCTCTTTTAATGTAAATCGATTTTGTGTTTTTTTCAGATTTGTTCTTTGTACATTCAAAAGCCATCGATTATTTGAATATTTTCGATCCTAAACTCGGTATAATCCGTAAAAAGTTATCATTGTGTGAATTGCTTTCGAAAAGGGCAAAGAGTGTGATAGTTATCGTCATTGTTTGAAATGTAATCAACTTCATTATAGTTTATTACATAGTGTTGATGACAAACTCAATTGCAACAAATATTTCGTCCGTCATTCCTCCTTCGTCTACAGAATAAAATCTAACCTCTAAGTCGGCTGGCCTTCAATTTAGCTCAAAACAAATCGGTCTTGTTACTGGTCCGGTAGAAGAAGACAATCAGAATAAAACTTTCCTATGGGAGTTAGAGGACCCTCTTAAATGAAAAATTATGTCTACTTCGGATCGGTTTTGCGAAGACAACTATTTCAAAGCCAAACATAGAATGTCAGACGAGACATTAAGTTTTAAAAGTTTTTCTATGAAAGAGTTTTGCAGGAATATTAAGATATTGATCACATGAGTTTTTATTTATTTATTTGTGTTTTGACTATTATTAGTCGATAAAATAAACACAAATTACTTTCTGGTTTTTCTTTGTAGCTTCTGCTACTTCTTTATTTGTTGAGTTATATTCTTAGACTATGTAAAATACATAATTTGAATTTTACCTTTTGAGTTAAAATGTAAGTTAAGCGTTCTTGTTCTTTTGCACTTTTATTACATTCATTACATGTATAAGCGTGTTAAACAAAATTATTTTTCCTAATCATTTAGTTTGAAAAGTAAATTGACAAAATTGTAATTTTGGGGTCAATAGCTTAATTGTGCTGAATTATATTTTGAATAGGTTAGCACAGAAAAGTAATAATAACAAGTAAAAAAGCTGTAAGTTCGGCCGGGCCGAACTTTTAATACCCTCCACCATTTGGTACAAATTTGGCAATTTCCAAAAAATAAAACCCGTTAAAAATTCTGTTAAAATCTTAAAAATACCGAATGCTTATACGACGACGTGGGCCTGCATAGGCAACTTTTGTCATAAATTATTACAATATTTAAATGTGAAACTTGAAGAAAAATCTGTTTATAATGTAGCTAAAATCGTCAAAATACCGAATATGGGGGTACCGTTATATGGGGGCTATACGAAGACGTGGACCTGCACAGACAATTTTCTGGCATGGGCTGAAGAATCTATTAAGAACTCCACATACGAAATTTGAAACAATCCCTGTAAATAATGTCGCTAAAATCATTAAAATACCGAATATCGGGGGGTACCGTTATATGGGGGCTATATGAAGACGTGGACCTACATGGCTCATTCTTTGACTTTGGATGAAGTATCCATTACGAACTTCAAATACCAAATTTGAAACAATTCCGGTAAACAATGTCGCTAAAATCATCAAAATACCGAATATCGGGGGGTACCGTTATATGGGGGCTATATGAAGACGTGGACCTACACAGATAATTTTCTGTATTAAGCTGTAGCATCCATTACAAACTTCAAATGCCAAATTTGAAATAATTCCGGTGAATAATGTCGCTAAAATCATCAAAATACCGAATATCGGGAGGTACCGTTATATGGGGGCTATATGATAACTTGGACCTACATGGCCCATTTACGAACTTAACCTGCCTACTGGGAAAAAATACATGTGTGCAAAATTTTAGCCTTCTATCTCAATTTGTTCGAAAGATAGCGTGATTACAACAGACAGACGGACAGACAGACGGACATGGCTAAATCGTCTTAGAATTTTTCGCTGATCAAGAATATATATACTTTGTTGGGTCTGACATGAATATTTCGAGGAGTTACAAACGGAATGACAAAATTAATATACCCTCCATAGTATGGTGGAGGGTATAAAAAAGCAAACACATGAAACAGAAAACGCGTGTATGTTATTTAACAAAGGTAACCATTTAAATTAGGACGTGGTGAGGTGACATCGTTAAATTGAGGCTCCTACGAAGAATGTTTGTCCTTATATTACAAAATATGGGAATTACAAATAACAAGATGTTTGTAATAATTTTTCTTCAACAATTAATTTTTCATTTTTAAACGTTAAATTTTTGACATTGATTAGACAGTTTTCAAATGTAATTACAAAGTTTTGACTTATATTAATATGTTTTCTTTCAGAATCAAAAGTAATTTTTCTTTTACTTCTGTGTTTTATAATCCTTACAGCTTGCTGTCTTATTTTTGGTAATGCCTAAGATACACGAATCGGTAAATTTTTAAGGTTTTTATATAAACAAGATGTATTTAGGTAATATAAGTTTTGTTTTATTTTCTCTGAGAAAAATTGATTTATTGATTTTATTAGGCATTGGGTCGAGGATAATTTTTCAAAGGATAAATTGGAAAAATAGGGAATGGAGTGAAAGATAATTACTTAATCTTTTTCAGTGGAAACGGCAACTTTTGTCTTAGTATATTTTCCAAAGTCATCTATTTTTCAATTTCTTGTTCGTCGAGTAGGTCTGTAGGTATTAAGTCTAGTTTACTAGTAAATATAACCCCTGCGATGTCTTCATTTGGCAAATGAGTTTAAGAAATTTTGTTGCGAAATTTATTGATGTACGTTTAAACTATATATCGTTGTCTGTTGATATGATTTCTTGGTAAAAGAATACGAGTAATCGCATCGTCACAGCTGCTGAGACAATGTTCTGTCAAACCGATTTTGGAATTGAAAATGTTGAATGAAAGATTTGTAAAAATTGTTGAAAAATGCATATTATAACGACCATCGTATAAAAAAACATTTAAAAATTTTCTTATTTTTGATAAAACATTTTAAAAATTTTGACATATCAATGTTCCCAAGCGTTGATGCATCTACCTATATTCTTCTACCATGTATGATTTGTTATATTTTGAGTCTGAGTCGAAAGTATTTAACTTATGCGAGCCATGTTTCGTATTACAACTGAGTTAGCATTAGAAATTGTCGTAAGATTTGTAAGATATGATCTTATTTCCTGTTCGTTGTCACTGTTCATATTTCCTGCTATAAATTTCAACCCTTTGCCCCAACCATTTATTGCACTTCGTCTAATGCTAAAATGTGGCGATAAATTAACTAATTAAATTTTAAAAAGATTAACATTTTTATATTGGTGTCAAGTACACTTTTTATTTTGGCACATACAATGTTTTGGTGCTAACTCACATATGTAGCCACGAAGTGAATTATTATTACCTATTATTTCGATAGTATTGTAGTAAATCGTTAGACTAATGAGGTGATATATTCTTCGGTAATGGACAATATTCATAACTGAAGTGAGTAGCAAAAGATTTATTTGTTATAACATAAAAAAGGAACAAGTACAAAACCATTGAGTTTGGCCGGGCCGAACTTTTAATTCCCTCCACCTTAGAGTAAAGGATACATTTTCATATAAAAGTATCTGTATTCAAGCGTGTTTCACTTTAAACTTCGTTACCGTTAAGACCGTTTGGATAATGCAGTTAAACTTATCAAAAAACCATATGTTTAATTTAGAATTGCATTAAAGCTGGTTTTTATTGACCCCTAATTTGGTCCTTAATTAGTCGTTAAAATGTACGCGCTACGGTTTATTGCAACCTTGTGCTAGCGCCTTTGACATTTTAACTACTAATTAGTTGTCACTTGTTTTGCCGCCTCCTTCAGACATCAAGTAGTATTTTGCTGTCATTCGGACAGACAACACCCGCAATATCGTTTGCAAAGCACATATCGTTGTGCGTAAAAAGGCATATTGTTGACAGAGGTAATATCGTTACCAATCAACTAAACTAGCAATTAATACTTTTATATATTAAGAAAAAAACCCTTGTGTTTTTATTATTTATTTTTATATATCACCCTACGGTCCACTGCTCGACGCATTCGGCGTTTTACTCCCATCGGCGGAGCACCTCTGAGCTAAACATTGTTATATGGGGCCATACTAAAACGGGAACCTCTATGGACAATTTTTTATACGCGCAAAAGTGACTAGGATTATTAAAATACCGTATATCGGTTGGTATCGTAATATGTGCGGTATAGGAAAAAGGGGAACTAAATATTCAATGTTCCGCCACCGGACTAGAACCCCTTATGAACTACCAACACCAATTTTTAGACAAATCCGTGAAAAAATGTGGCGAACATCATTAATATATTGAATATCGGGAGGTATCGTTGTATGGGGGCTATACCAAAACGTGGACCAATACATAAAATTTTTCGTCACCGGAGCTAAAACCCAATATGACTAACAAATACCAATTTTTAAACAAATCCGTGAAAACTTTTGCAAAAATCATAAAAATTCCAAATATCGGGAGGTACCGTTACCACAAAGCATATATATTCTTGATTAGCATACAATTCTATGTCGATTTAGCGATGTCCGTCTATCAGTCTGTGGAAATCACTTTAGCTTCCCAACGAATTGAAGTAGATTGATAAAATTTTACTCAAATGTATGTTATGTCTTCACGACTTTTGGTATTGAAAATGGGTCATGTAGGTCCACGTTTTAGTATAGCCTCCATATAACGGAACCTCCCGATATTCGGTACTTTGATGATTTCAGCAACATTATTTACCTCAATTGTTTCAAATTTGGTATTAGATGTTCGTAATGGATGCTACAGCCTATGACAGGAGATTGTCTGTGCAGGTCCACGTCTTCGTATAGTTCCCATATAACGGCACCTCCCGATATTCGGCATCTTGATGATTAATTTTGGTGTTTGAAGTTCGTTATGAATACTACAGCCTAAAACAGAAAATTGTCTTTGCCGCTCCACGTATTTGTATAGCCCCCATATAACGGTACCTCCCGATATTCGGTATTCTGATGATTTTAGCTACTTTGTTACCGATTTTTTTTTAATTTTGCATTTGAATATTGTAATGGCATATGACAAATGTTACCTATGCAGTTCCATGTCGTCGTATAGACTCTAATATAACAGCTACATTCGGTATTTTTAAGATTTTAACCGAATTTTTAGCGGATTTTATTGTTTTTGAGAATTGCCAAATTCGTTCCAAATGGTGGAAGGTATCAAAGTTGGGCCCGGCCGAACTTACAGCTTTTTTACTTGTTTCATTTTTTTTTTTTTTTATGTGAGACTTATGGTATTTCAGATTCCCATATGTTACTACATCTTTGGCTCCACCACGTTTATCATTTATATAGAATTGTCCCGTTTGGATGTCTACATTCTCACGGGATTCATTTAGGTTATTTATGATCTTTTTTTTGGTCCTTATTACTTTTTCTTTAAACACAGGGTATTTATCATGACCTTCTGTGTCTCGGTTAGCGTCACGTTTTAATATTGGATATGTTCATTGATTGTATTGTGAAATCTTTCAAGATATGCAGTTGAAGTATGGATATTATTTAAGATATAGTGAATTTTGATTTATTGCTCTCTTAAAAGAAGGTATTGTTTTAAGTCCTAGTTCACTGTCCATAACCATTTGCTCTATACTTCCAACTGTTAATACTTCTGGGTTAAAATGATTTTTAAAAGAGTAAAATTCGTAGCGTCCGCCTTCCACGCTAAACATTGTTTTTGGAATATATTATATATAATTTTGATTCTAGCAGCGTCCCTCTATTTCTAAAATTCGATCAATGTTTGGTATTAGGTATTTGTCGTCTATGGTTACTTCTGAATTTTTCGTAATATGTGGCGAGCCTGCAATTAGGTTTGCAATGTCATCCATCTTTTTCGGGGCTATCCGAACCGGCGCACAGTGGTCGAGGTCGTATGGGAACAGCGGCCAAAAATACTTTCAGTGCACATATCAATATGAATCTTTGGTTATGGTACCTTGATGGGATAAAAATAAAAAATGTGACAAAATGGATATGGTCGATGCATGTTTTGGCATGGTCCCCTTACAACGTACCTCCCGAATAAGAGTTATTTGCCCAATTCTTGTCACATTTCTACACCAGATTGTAATGTGATTTGATATTTTACGTTCTAAGGAGTTAAAAAATTATCTTACTGAAAATTATTTGGAACGGTCCGCCTTTACCTGCGGGTCCCCCTGTAGAGATACCTCTAAAAATAGAAGTATTTTTTATATAAATCAATTCCAAATTTGATTTTTGTAAACAAAATAAAATAACAATTCAATATAAAATTAAATCAAAGTTAAATTTTGCACAAATAATTTGTTTGACCCAAGGCCCGATTGAAATTGTAGATAATCGGTCAAAATTTAGGTATAGCTCCCATATATATTTTCATCCAATTTGCCTTATATTGTGCACCAAACTTGTATCAGCCCAAATAGTATGGAATATACGTACGACCAGAACTCTGTAACAACGATATTTGGGGAAATATATCAAATATAACTCAGAAATACCCTTGCTAAATTTTATCGAGATCGGTTAATATCTGGATATGGCTCCCATATATATCTTCGTCCGATTTGCTTTTTATTGTGCACCAAACGTGTAATATTAGCCCAAATGGAATGGAATTTGGTACTTACGGCCAAATTGAGTCTGGAAACCAGTGTGTCAAATTTGGTGGAAATCGATTCAGATATAGCTATAGCTCCCATACATATTGTTCATCCGATTTGTTGAATTTGCTCTGCATAGCCGTAATGTGGACTCCGTAGTAACGATATTCGGGGCAATATATCAAATACAGCTCAGAAATACCTTTGTCAAATTTTATCGAGTTCGGTTCAGATTTAGACATGGCTCTCATATATATCTATCCGATTTCAAGATAATTCTGCACCAAATGGATAATACAAGCCCGAATTGAAAAGGCGCAAATGTCTCGACAAATTTAGTAGAAATCGATTCAGAGGAGGATATTCCTTCCATATATTAGTTCCTTTGGACTTTTTATTATTATTATAATCATAGTTGGTATGATTTAATTCTTACAAATTCCCCATTAAAAACTTTATTTGTTATGTAAGGCTCTACTAAATATGCAAAGTGGTGTAGGGTAACATGAAGTCGGCTCCGCCCAACTTTAAGACTTTCTTTATTGGTTATTGTTTGGTAACGTTCGCTGTCCCGTTATAAAAGGGTCAGAGCTCAGAAGAAGACGGTTAATAAGATCTGTGTTTGTTGAAACACGAGACTTTTTTCGGGTATGATTTAGTCGAAACTTTTTTATATCTTTGTTTCTAGACTCCACGGCCTCCTCCTATAATTATCTAATCTATACAATGACAAATTTCTAAAGTCGGGTGCATGTATTAAAGTTTTATGAACTGTGGGTGGAAGATAGTGCCATGGATATCTATTTGTTAACTTTTTAGCAGTTTCCAGTGCAATGGTCTTAAATTTTTGACATTAATCAGAAGACAATGCTTGCAACATTATTGAACACCCCTCAATTACATCCTTATCAATAGACCTGACCATAGAACTGACAAATTGCAGCGAAGTCACTTCAGTATATTGGGCATAACATACAAATCTGACAAAATCTGAAAGTTAAATTAGCACTTTTAAAATCTTAGGGCCATTACTAATGGCGTGAAAAAAATCACATTGGAGGATTCAGGGGGGAAAACAATTAAAACTTTACCTCAAATCCAATTTTATTTTCAAAATTAATCTTAAAGGCAACTCAGATCACTCACATCTTCTATATTATACACAACTACTAAACACACAAATTACTGCACTAAAAATAAGTCAATACCTTGCTTTTCAATAATAATGCCAAGATTTGTCGTTTTAAAATGTATTTAATTTTGTAATACAGTTCTATTTTTACTCCAATTTTTCACTGATCCCACTGAAAAAAGCAAACACCTACATTTTCTCTTTTTTTATGCTATTCTCGAAGTGGGCCGTTAGAATGAAGTCAAGATAATTATGTTTTCTAAAAAGCTTAACCTCTTAAGAGTTCAGGTGTACACATTTGACAATGAATATCTGATTTTCATTTTTTGAATTTTGGCCAATGGCAGCGACCACTGTGCGGCGGTGAGTAGGGTGAGTGACTGGGTCTTATTATACCCTCCACCTTGGAAAGGAGGGTATATTAACTTTGTCATTCCGTTTGTAACATCCCTAAATATTCGTTTTAGACCCCATAAAGTATATATATTCATAATCAGCATAAAATTCTAAGTCGATTTAACGATGTCCGTCTGTCTGTCTGTCCGTCTGTCTGTCTGTCCGTCTGTCTGTCTGTCTGTTGAAATCACGATACAGCCCACATTATTTGACGTAGAGCTCCAAAATTTAGCAGAGCTATTTGCATTGTGTCTAGGATGGTTGGTATTGAAAATGAGATATATCGGTCCACGTTCTGGTATAGTCCCCATATAACGGTACCTCCCGATATTCGGTATTTTGATGATTTATGCCACATTTTTTCACAGATTTGTCTTAAAATTGGTATTTGTAGGTCATAGCGGGTCCCTGAGCGTGTGGCAAAACATTGCATGTATAGGTCCACGTTGTGGTATAGCCCCCATATAAAGGTACCTCCCGATATTTAGTATTTTAATTTTTTTTACCACATTTTTTCACGGATTTGTCTGAAAATCGGTATTTGTTGGTCATAATGGGTTCCAGCTCCGGTGGCGAAACATTGTAATTATAGGTCCACGTTTTGGTATAGCCCCCATATAACGGTACCTCCCGATATTCGGTAATTTGATGATTTTTGCCACATTTTTTCAGGGATTTGTTCGAAAATTAGTATTTGTTGGTCATAATTGGTTCCAGCTTCGGTGGCGAAACATTGCATTCATGGGTCCATGATTTGATATAGCCCCCATATAACGGTACCTCCCGATATTCGGTATTTTGATGGTTTTTGCCACATTTTTTCACTGATTTGTCTAAAAATTGGTATTTGTGGGTCATAATGGGTTCCAGCTCCGGTGGCGAAACATTGTAATTATAGGTCCACGTTTTGGTATAGCCCCCATATAACGGTACCTCCCCATAATCGGCATTTTAATGGTTTTTGCCACATTTCTTCTAATGTTTCTTTTACCCTAAGGTGGAGGGTATTAAAAGTTTGGCCCGGCCGAACTTAATGTTTTTTTACTTGTTATTTCTTAACATAGGATATCCTTTATTTGTTTTTTTTACCCGGCATCGGTATGTTTTAATTGCAATAGCCATGTTATTCATCGTCCTTATTTTGTGTTTAATGGCCTTTGTAAATGTTTCTCTCCGGTTAAGACGTAGGGTTCTACCAGGTATACAAACCGAGTAAAAAGAGATAAAAAATAAATAAAACCAAGGGGGATTAGTATTAAATATAATATTAGATATCCGTTTATTGAGGATTTTGGAAAATGCTCAACCCGAGTTGACAGATTACCTTTGTTATGCGGTGAGCTCCGAAGTTCAAACAAGAGTATCTGTAAGAGAACAACATCTCAATGCCCCGAGGTGGCTGGAACCACCGATGCTTCCAGGAAATCTCTAACAGCATACGGGCTGAGAGAGTACCCAGAGAGAGCTGAAGAGAAATGGCTTGGAAAAGCTGCCTACGGTCCGAGGTGTGCGAACGTAGGCCCCAGGGAGAGTTGTAGGGAAAATCTTCAGACGAGGAAGGCTTTCTCCCTACGGTCCGTACCAAGCGAACGTAGGCTCCAAGGGGAGTTTCAGGCAACCTTTTAGCCCAAGAACTCATCTCTCTACGGTCCGTACTAAGCGAACGTAGGCTCTCTGGATCCTTTGGCAATATGCAATACTAACTTACACAGTAAATGTAAGACCAATTTCTTCTGAGTAATTATAATATATATATATATATAATTTTATTACAATTATATAAATAATATAATACATAATTATAATTTTCAGACGTCATTTCATTTGCGCTCTGGCTTTCTAATAAAATTCATCGTTACCTGTTGAATAAAACTAACACACCTCATATTAAACGATAAGAATATCGAAATAATGGAAGGTGTATATGAAGCAGAAAATTGTATAACTAATGCTTTCGGTAAGATAAATGGAAAATTACCACAATGAATTGTATTAGAAAAAATGTGGCATAAATTGTCGAAATACCGAATATCGGACGTTGAATTGTTTGTTTCGTCACACGAGCTGTAAACCGTTATGACCCACATATACCAATTTTTAGACAATTCCGTGGAAAAATGTGGCAAAAACCATAAAAATACCGAATATCGGGAGGTACCGTTATATGAGGACTATACCAAAACGTAGACCGATATATCTCATTTTCAATACCACCATGGTATAGAGGGTATATTAAGATTGTCATTCCGTATGTAATACCTCGAAATATACATTTTAGACCCCACAAAGTATAATAACGATCTCCGTCTGTAGAAATCACTCTAGCTTCCGAACGAAACGAAGTAGATTGATAAAATTTTACTGAAATATTATGTCTGCAGGACTTTTGGTATTGATATTGGGCCAATACCTAGTTTTGGTATAGCCCCCATATAACGGTATCTCCCGATATTCGGCATTTTTAAGATTTTAGCGACATTATTCACCAGAACTGTTTCAAATTTGGTGTTTGAAGTTCGTAATGGATAGTACAGCCTAAGACAGAAAATTGTCTGTGCAGGTCCACGTCTTCGTATCGCCCCCATATAACTGTACCTCCCGATATTTGGTACTTCTTTGATTTTAGCGACATTATTGACCGGAATTGTTTCAAATTTGGTATTTGAAGTTCGAAATGGACACTTCAGCACAGAGAATTGTCTGTGAAGGTCCACGTCTTCGTATAGTCCCCAATATCGGTATCTCTCGATATTTGCTACTTTGTTGATTTTAGCGACATTATTCACCGGAATTGTTTCAAATTTGGACAGACAATTGTCTGTGCAGGTCCACGTCTTCATATAGTCCCCAATATAACGGTTCCTTCCGATATTCAGTACTTTGTTGATTTTAGCGACATTATTCACCAGAATTGTTTCAAATTTAGTGCTTGAAGTTCGTAATGGATAGTACAGCCTAAAACAGAAAATTGTCTGTGCAGGTCCACGTCTTCGTATAGTCCCCATAAAACGGTACCTCCCGATATTCGGTATTCTGCTGATTTTAGCTACATTGTTACCGATTTTTTTAAGTTTCGCATTTGAATAATGTGATGGCTTATGGCTGTTAATACTTCTGGGTTACCTATGCAGGTCCATGTCGTCGTATAGACCCTAATATAACAGCTACATTCGGCATTTTTAAGATGCCGAACTTACAGCTTTTTTACTTGTTCCTTTTTTTCTTTTTATGTGAGACTTATAGTATTTCAGATTCCCCTATGTTACTACATCTTTGGCGTCTATTTCGGTCAGGGTTACTTTGAAATTTTGAATGATTTTTCCACCACGTTTATCATTTACATATAATGGTCCTGTTTGGATGTCTACATTCTCACGGGATTCATTTAGGTTATTTATGATATTTTTTTGGTCCTTATTATCTTTTCTTTAAACACAGGGTATTCATCATGACCTTCTGTGTTTTAGTTAGTGTCACGTTTTAATATCGGATATGTTCATTGATTGTATTGTGAAATCTTTCAACATATGCAGTTGAAGCATGGATATTATTTAAGATATAGTGAATTTTGATTTATTGCTCTCTTAAAAGAAGGTATTGTTTTAAGTCCTAGTTCATTGTCCATAACCATTTGCTCTATACTTCCAACTGTTAATACTTCTGGGTTAAAATGATTTTAAAAAGAGTAAAATTCGTAGCGTCCGCCTTCCACGCTTAAAATTGTTTTTGGAATATATTATATATAATTTTGATTCTAGCAGCGTCCCAGTATTTCTAAAATTCGATCAATGTTTGGTATTAGGTATTTGTCGTCTATGGGTACTCCGTTGAATTTTTCGTAATATTTGGCGAGCCTCCAATTAGGTTTGCACTGTCATCCATCTTTTTCGGGGCTATCCGAACCGGCGGTGAGTAGGGTGAGTGACTGAGTCTTATTATTTCTTAACATAGGATGTCCTCTATTTGTTTTTTATCCGGTATCGGTATGCTTTTATTGCAATAGCCATGTTATTCATCGTCCTTATTTTGTGTTTAATGACCTTTGTAAATGTAAGATCACTTTCTTCTGGGTGATTATAATATATATAATTTTATTATTATTATATATAACATAATATATACATAATTATAACATTTAGACGTCATTTCATTTTCGTTCTGGCTTTCTAATAAAATTCATTGTTACCTGTTGAACAAAAAACCCACAACTCATATTAAACGATAAGAATATCGAAGTAATGGAAGGTGTATATGAAGCAGAAAATTGTATAACCAATGCTTTCGGTAAGATAAATGGAAAATTGCCACAATGAATTTTATTAGAAAAAAATGTGGCGAAAATTGTCAAAATACCGAATATCGGGAGGAAACGTTATATGGGGGTTATACAACAACATTGACCTACACATATAATGTTTCGTTACACGAGCTGGAAAACATTATGACCCACAAATACCAATTTTTAGACAAATCCGTGGAAAAATGTGGCAAAAATCATCAAAATACCGAATATCGGGAGGTACCGTTATATGAGGACCGTAGACCGATATATCTCATTTTCAATACCACCATGGTATAGAGGGTATATTAAGATTGTCATTCCGTATGTAATACCTCGAAATATACATTTTAGACCCCACAAAGTATAATAGCTATGTACGTCCGTCTCTCCGTCTGTAGAAATCACTCTAGCTTCCGAACGAAATGAAGTAGATTGATAAAATTTTACTGAAATATTATGTCTGCAGGACTTTAGGTATTGAAAATGGGAAACGTAGGTCCACGTTTTGGTATGACCCCCATATGACTGTATCTCCCGGTATTCGGTATTGTGAAGAATTTAGCGACATTATTCACCAGAATTGTTTCAAATTTGGTGTTTGAAGTTCGTAATGGATACTTCAGCACAGAGAATTGTCTGTTCAGGTCCACGTCTTCGTATAGTCCCCAATATCGGTATCTCTTGATATTTGCTACTTTGTTGATTTTAGCGACATTATTCACCGGAATTGTTTCAAATTTGGTTCTTGAAGTTCGTTATGAATACCACAACCTAAGACAGACAATTGTCTGTGCAGGTCCACGTTTTAGTATGTCCCCCATATAACGGTACCTCCTACCAGAATTGTTTCAAATTTGATGTTTGAAGTTCGAAATGGATAGTACAGCCTAAGACAGAAAATTGTACGTGCAGGTCCACGTCTTCGTATAGTCCCCATATAACGGTACATCCCGATATCTGACACTTTGTTGATTTTAGCTATATTATTCACCGGAATCGTTTAAAAATTTGGTATTTGATGTTCGTAATGAAGGCTACATCCTATTACAGAAAATTGTCTGTGCAGGTCCACGTCTTCGTATAGCCCCCATATAACGGTAACTCCAGATATTCAGTATTTTGATGATTTTTGCAGCTTTATGCACCGATTTTTATTTAAGTTTCGCATTTGAATATTGTAATGGCTCATGACAAAAGATACCTATGCGGGAAGATATCGTTGTATAGACCCTAATATAACAGCTTAATTCCGCATTTTTACGAATTTAGCAGAATATTTAACGGATTTTTTTGTTTTTGAGAATTGCCAAATTCTTTCCAAATGGTGGGGGTTTTCAAAGTTCGTCGTCCTCATTTTGTGTTTAATGGCATTTGTAAATGTAAGAAAACTTTTTTCTGAGGAAAAGTTATTTTATATTTATAATTTTCAGACGTCATTTCATTTGCTTTTGGGCTTTCTATTAAAATTCATCGTTACCTGTTGAACAAAAAACCCACAACCCATTTTAGATGATATAAATATCGAAATAATGGTAGCAGAAAATTGTATAACTAATGCTTTCGGTAAGGTAAATGGAAAATTGCCACAATATCTTTTTTTAGAAAGCCAGAACACAACTGAAATGATGGCTGAAAATTATAAAAAATGTAAATTATCTTACATTTACAAAGGCCATTAAACACGAAATAAGGACGATGGCCATTGCAATAAAACATACCGATGCCCGGTAAAGAAACAAATAGAAAATATCTTATGTTAAAAAATAATAAGACCCAGTCACTCACCTTATTTCTCACCAACGGAAGAGAGATATTGTGAGAGTGGTATCTTAACCCATTACCGCCCACTGTCCCCATATGAGGACACCTATTCAAAGGCTGGTAACACTGACTTAAACCATTATATTTCTAAAAGTAAACATTATTTGGGCTCAATTGAGATTATAATCGGGGACACGTGTGACTAAATAAAAAATAGTACAATGTCTAGTGTTTTTAATTTCGTATTTCGATACAGTTTACTTTGCTAAAACTATTTTAGTATTTTTATTTAATGCAAGTGTTCTACAGTTAATTAAACTTCTAAAATATATTGTAAATAGAGTAAAGAAGCGTGAAAAAGTTTATAGGAAGGTAAGGATTTATTATACTGTCCCCAATTGCGGACAATGGGCGAAACTAGTAATAATTTTAGCAGTTTTACAAGGTTTCTATTGTCTTCATTATGGTGCATGGAAAGATTTTAAGAGGTGAAAATGACTGCGACTTCAAGAAGCTGCTAATGGAAAACGATGACGATGATTCATATTATTCATTAGTTATGCCACAAGATCCTGCCTCTGTAAGTGATAATGAAGACGATTTATTGTGTACAAATATGCCAACTGATGTGTCGGGAACTATTGAAATTGTGAGCAAACGGTACAATACGAGATAATAGAACAAATAAATGTCCACTTGTACCGAATATGAATATGCGTTGCAATGATAATAACGTCGTTACCATGGCAACCAATTTTGATTTCATAGATCTCTTGGGGAAAGTAAAACGATGGTGTAAGGTTCGGAAGCAAACGGTGCACTTCAGTATGCCAAGGCAATTTGTCAATTACAATAATGGTATGCGAGATATTGATCAAATGGATCAATCAGTCGGTCTCTACAGAGTATCCATAAGAGGTAAAAAGTGGTGGTTTACATATATTTTGGACATGACAGTTAGTAATGCTTGGCGATTACACGTTATGTTATGTAAGGCTAACAAAAACATTCCGATGGACCAACTATCATTCAGACGCAATTGTTGGCACTGATCGCAAAAATAAAGGCCACAATCCGGAACGGATATTAAATCAACTGCGATGTGTTATTTGCCATTGTAAGTTCCGCTGGGGATGTACATTATGTACAAAAACGCTTTGCGTTGGAAAAAACTGCTTTGGGGAATTTCACACCTAGCGTGCGTTAATTATTTCTCCGGGTTTATTAAGTGTATTGCTGTTTAATGGGTTTTCGTTCGTATTTATATCTATTTATATATATAGATATATATACACACATTCCTTTATCTTAAGGAAATGTTTTCGGTGATGTTGTTGAGAAAATCTTGTTTTAAACCTTTTATAGGTTTAATGTAATTTTTAGAAGCCCCTGTGTCTATTAAGTGTTTTATTCTATTCCCCGCTGCAGTCCTTTCTATGAACGGTAGCAGGGAACTACCTTTAAAAATGTATCTATTCAACATCAATGTCTCTTGCTTCCTTGTCAGCAAGAGTTTGATAGTCTTGGTCTGACTTTTGATCATTGTTGGTCAGAAGATTGACTCTCTGGTACTTCATCCCAGTAAATCTTGCTGTACTATTATTTGGTCTGTTTGATCCTTAACCACTTGGAGATGGAACGTCACTGTATTGATTCCTATATTTTGTCGATTGTCTAAAACGAGCTGACTCATTCAGCCTAGGAAGATCCAGTTGTCGCTTGTATGTAAAATCGAGACAGGCAATAATATAATATCATATCTGCTGGCCCCTTTAATTTATTTCGGCCTGATAGTGCTTCTAGCTGCCATTATATTTCTCAAAAAGTTTATAGGCTGTGTGAGCCGCCTGATGCCATGAAACGTAAGTTTCATGCTTGCCTCAAAGTCCGGTAACGATTTTACAATGTCTAGTGATTCATCGCTTTGAACTCCCGGTACAAGTAAGTTTCAATCCCTGGAGTTGAAACTACGATTTCATTAAACCTGTTTTCAAGCAGTTTCAATTGATTCTCAAAAGTCTGTCTTTGGACAGCTAAAGTAGCTTGAATGGCAGAGTCCACCAGAGACCTTATTTGCTCTGCTGTCGACATTTTTACAGATTCCACTTCCCGGAGAAATAATTAACGCAGAAGGCGTCTGCATTACTTATTTCTCCGTGTTTATTAAGCTTATATGAAACACTACTTTTTACCTTTTTATACAAATTCTCAGAACATTCTCAAGTATCCAATTTAACCCATTAACGGCCAAGGAGAAACTGTAGGTAAGCTTTTTGTTTTATTGTTATTTATTATTTCGTTATCGCCTAATTAAAACGTATTATAAAGAAAATATTAAAATTTTTAATTCACTTTGTAGAAAATTGGGTTCCTGACTTAGGGACAATGGGCATACTAGGTGTGAAATTCCCCAAAGCAGTTTTTATACCCTCCACCAAAAAAAGAATGGAGGGTATATTAAGTTCGTCATTCCGTTTGTAACTCATCGAAATAATCATTTTAGACCCAACAAAGTATATATATTCTTGATCAGCATAAAATTCTAAGACGATTTAGTCCTGTCCGTCCGTCCGTCTGTTGTAATCACGCTACATTCTAAACGAATTAAGATAGGGTGCTAAAATTTTGCACAGATCTCTCTTTTGTCTGCAGGCAGGTCAAGGTCGAAGATGGGGTAGATCGGTCCACGATATCGTATAGCCCCCATATAACGGTACCCCCGATATTCGGTATTTTGATGATGTTAGCCACATTTTTCAATGGAATTGTCTGAAAATGCACACAAGTAATTCCTTGTGGGTACTTTATACCTCGGCAGAGAATTATCTATATAGGTCCACAATATCGTATAGCCTCCACATAACGGTACCCCCCGGTATTCGGCATTTTGATGATTTTAGCCACATTTTTCAACGGAATTGTCTGAAAATCCACACAAGGAGTTCCTTGTGGGTACTTTATACCTCGGCAGAGAATTATCTATATAGGTCCACAATATCGTATAGCCCCCATATAACGGTACCCCCGATATTTGGTATTTTGATGATTTTATCCACATTTTTCAACGGAATTGTCTGATAATCTACACAAGGGGTTCTTTGTGAGTACTTTACTCCCTGAAAAAGTGTTGTCTGTATAGGTCCACGATATCGCATATCCCCCATATAACTGTACCCTCTGATATTCGGTATTTTGATGATTTCAGCAACATTTTCAACGGAATTGTCTGAAATTCCACACAAGGCGTTCTATGTGAGCACTTTACCCCCTGACATAGAGTTCTATATATAGAATTACGATATCGTATAGCCCCCATATAACGGTACCCCCTTTATTCGGTATTTTGATAATTTTAGCTATGTATTCCAATGATATTCTCTAAAAATCCACACAAGAATTTCTTTGTGAGCACTTTAACCCCTGAAAGGTATTTGTCTATATAGGTCCACAATATCGTATATCCCCCATATAACGGTACCCCCGATATTCGGGATTTTGATGATTTTAGCCACATTTCCCAATGGAATTATCTGAAAATCCACACAAGGAGTTCCTTGTTAGTACTTTACCCCCAAACATAGATTTTTCTATATAGGTCCACAATAGCGTATATCCCCCCATATATCGGCACCTTTCGATATTAAGTATTTTAAAGATTTTAACAGAATTTTCAATGGATTTTTTTTTTTGAATATTTTTTAATTCGTTTCAAATGGTGGAGGGTATTCAAAGTTCGGCCCGGCCGAACTTACTGCTTTTTTACTTGTATCAACTCAAAGCGTTTTTGTACATAATGTACATCCCCAGCGGCACTTACAATGGCAAATAACACATCGCAGTTGATTAAAATAGGACCGCAAAATATTCCGTCTGAGTGATAGTTGGTCCATTGGAGTGTTTTTGTTAGCCTTACATAACATAACGTGTAATCGCCAAGCATTACTAACTTACACCAACGTTTTACTTTCCAAGAGATCTATGAAATCAAAATTGGTTGCCATGGTAACGACGTTGTTATCATTGCAACGCATATTCATATTCGGTACAAGTAGACATTTTTTTTGTTCTATTATCCTGTATTGTACCGGTTGCTCACAATTTCAATAGTTCCCGGCACATCAGTTGGCATATTTGTACACAATAAATCGTCTTCATTATCACTTACAGAGGCAGGATCTTGCGGCATAACTAATGAATAATATGAATCATCGTCATCGTTTTCCATTATGTAATTAGCAGCTTCTTGAAGTCGCAGTCATTTTCACCTCTAAAAATCTTTCCATGCACCATAATGAAGACAATAGAAACCTTGTAAAATTTCTAAAATTATTACTAGTTTCTCCCATTGTCCCCAATTGGGGACAGTGTAATAAGTCCTTACCTTCTTATAAACTTTTTCTCTTTTTGTTAAAATTAAATGTGTTAAACGCTTCTTTACTCAATTTACAATATATTTTAGAAGTTTAATTAACTGTAGAACACTTGCATTAAATAAAAATACTAAAATAGTTTTAGCAAAGTAAACCGTATCGATATACGAAATTAAAAACACTAGACATTGTATTATTTTTTATTTAGTCACACGTGTCCCCGATTATAATCTCAATTGAGCCCAAATAAGTGATATGTATTTTTACTTTTAGAAATATAATGGTTTAAGTCAGTGTTACCAGCCTTTGAATAGGTGTCCTCATATGGGGACAGTGGGCGGTAATGGGTTAAGATACCACTCTCACAATATCTCTCTTCCGATGGTGAGGAATAAGGTGAGTGACTGGGTCTTATTATTTCTTAACATAGGATATTTTCTATTTGTTTCTTTACCGGGCATCGGTATGTTTTATTGCAATGGCCATCGTCCTTATTTCGTGTTTAATGGCCTTTGTAAATGTAAGATAATTTACATTTTTTATAATTTTCAGCCGTCATTTCATTTGTGTTCTGGCCTTCTATAAAAAGATATTGTGGCAATTTTCCATTTACCTTACCGAAAGCATTAGTTATAAAATTTTCTGCTACCATTATTTCGATATTCTTATCGTCTAAAATGGGTTGTGGGTTTTTTGTTCCACAGGTAAAGATGAATTTTATTAGAAAGCCAGAACGAAAATGAAATGACGTCTAAAATATTATATATAATTATAATAAAATTATATATATTATAATCACCCAGAAGAAAGTGATCTTACATTTACAAAGGTCCTTAAACACAAAATAAGGACGATGAATAACATGGCTATTGCAATAAAAGCATACCGATACCGGATAAAAAACAAATAGAGGACATCCTATGTTAAGAAATAATAAGACTCAGTCACTCACCCTACTCACCGCCGGTTCGGATAGCCCCGAAAAAGATGGATGACAGTGCAAACCTAATTGGAGGCTCGCCAAATATTACGAAAAATTCAACGGAGTACCCATAGACGACAAATACCTAATACCAAACATTGATCGAATTTTAGAAATACTGGGACGCTGCTAGAATCAAAATTATATATAATATATTCCAAAAACAATATTTAGTATTAACAGTTGGAAGTATAGAGCAAATGGTTATGGACAATGAACTAGGACTTAAAACAATGCCTTCTTTTAAGAGAACAATAAATCAAAATTCACTATACCTTAAATAATATCCATACTTCAACTGCATATGCTGAAAGACTTCACAATACAATCAATGAACATATCCGATATTAAAACGTGACACTAACCGAAACACAGAAGGTCATAATGAATACCCTGTGTTTAAAGAAAAGATAATAAGGACCAAAAAAGACCATAAATAACCTAAATGAATCCCGTGAGAATGTAGACATCCAAACAGGACCATTATATATAAATGATAAACGTGGTGGAAAAATCATTCAAAATTTCAAAGTAACCCTGACCGAAATAGACGCCAAAGATGTAGTAACATAGGGGAATCTGAAATACTATAAATCTCACATAAAAAGAAAAAATAGGAAAAAAGCTGTAGGTTCGGCCGGGCCGAACTTTGAATACCCTCACCATTTGGAACGAATTTGACAATTCTCAAAAACAATAAAATCCGTTAAAAATTTTTACTTTGTCGCGTAAGATGACAAAAGTATTTTTTAGATAGAAGTTTTGCACTTTTATATTTCTTATTGTCCCGTAGGATGACAAAAATACTTTTTGCTAACATACTTAGCACTGTGGTTTTTTATTTTTCCCGTAAAGCAAGAAGAATTTTTTAATTCTTTATTTTTTTAATGGAAGTCAGAATGCAGATTTTGCTACTTGTGTGGAGTATTGCATTGCATTCTGTTAGATATTCGTAAACAATATCCGTCTGGAATATGAGGGTGAGGCCACGGCGACTGTGTCAATATATATATATATATATATATAAAATTTTTTATCAAAAATTAAAAAAAAAATTTAGGTTATTTTTCGTCTGTCCACCAGACGCTATTTTTTAACCGGTTTTTATTTACTCGTTGACGTCACCCGAATACATAAACGAGTAAATAAAAACCGGTTAAAAAATAGCGTCTGGTGGACAGACGAAAAATAACCTAATTTTTTTTTTTAATTTTTGATAAAAAATTTTCTATATCAAGAAAGCGTCTGGTGGACAGACATACATGCGATACAAAATATACAATTTTTTTGAAATTAAAAAAAAAAAAAAAAATTGGCAAACAAGCAAGTTTCTGGTGGACAGACATACATTTGAAACTTAAACTTCAAATTTATTTGAAATTTTGGAAAAAAATTTTATATCGGACTCTGGTGGGCAGACATAAATAAAATCAATCCCATATATTTACAATTTTTTATTTTTATTCTAATTTTAACCTTCTTTTTCCCATTTTGCACAGTATTTATTGCTCTAAGGAGCTTAAAAATTTTCTGTGACCCACAATTATTTTCTTGCATTTTTCGAAGAAATATTTTTTTGGTATATTTTTTGAATTTTGTGACACATAACACAACTTTTTGGAAAAAAATTATTTTTTATTATTATTTATTATTTTTTAGATAGAAGTTTTTATACCCTACACCACTAGGTGGTCAGGGTATTATGTCTTTGTGCATTTGTTTGTAACAGGCAGAAGGAAACGAGATAGACCCATAGTTCCTTTTGATGATCTGCATAGAATCACATTCTGAGTCGATTTATGCATGTCCGTACGTCCGTCTGTCCGTCTGTCCATGTATTTTTGTAAACAAAGTACAGGTCGCATTTATTGCCCGATCCAGATGAAATTTTGCAAAGATATTTTGTTTGGCCCAAGGACGAACCCTATTGAAATTGGAATGCTTCGGCATATTTAGTCCTTTGAACTTTAAATTATAATTATAATCATAGCGTGTATGATTGAATTCTCCCATAAAAACTTTTAATTGTTATCTGGAGCTCTACTTAATTAGCAAAGTGGTGTAGGGTATCATAAAGTCGGCCCCGCCCGACTTTAAGACTTTCTTTACTGGTTATATTTCTTATTGTCCCGTAGGATCACGAAAATACTTTTTGCTAACATGGTTTTTTATTTTTCCCGTGAGGCAAAAAGAATTTTTTAATTCTTTAATTTTTTAATGGAAGTCAGAATGCTGAGTTTGCTACTCGTGTGGAGTATTGCATTGCACTCTGTTGGATATTTGTAAACAACCATTCCATTTGGGATATAAGGGTGAGGCGACGAAGACTATATTTTGATGTTGTTTACGAGATTGTCGCTCGTGTGCAACAATGCGTTGAATAATTTGGTCTTACTTACCAGACTAGGTATTTGAATCTTGGGTTGAAGAAAACTCCGAAATTGTAGCTGATGCTGAAAATTGCTCGCAAATTTTATCTGCCACATCAGCGAGATTATCTAAATCTTCGGTTTCGGTTACAGCCAATGCATTTCACTTTTTCTGGAAGACGCTCCAAGAGCGATGTACACATCATTTCATTGCTTACCCTGGCGTCAGCAAGAGACTTTATTCTATGTAGAAGATGTGACGGCTTTTGATCACCTAGTTCTAAACCGCGAACTAATTTCTTCAACTGCGATTCATCCAATTCAGCGAAATGTTGGATCATTCTTGCGAAATGCCGTTCTAATTGAAGCTCGATTCGACTTGGAAAAAACCAAGTCTCTGGGTCTTCACGCAAACTGGTGGAGGTTTTGCGATTCTTGCAGCAAAAATTTGCTCTGAAGTATTCTCTTGATGTAAATATCGAACTAGATGTTTTCTTCCGTCATTTCAGTTATTCAAAATACTTAAAATCTATGAGTTCTGTGTTATAATTAAGAAACTCAACGTAAAGTTGGGAAAACCCTTACAGTAGTTGCTCATGGAATAAGTATATTTATATCTGTACTCCATTGTAGGTTTAACTCAAAGATATATATATCATCTTTAAAAAAAAAAAAAATTGTTTGACCTCAGGTGTTTTAGTAAAGGAATTTGTATATAGAGAAGTGTTGCCTATGTCAAAGAACTAATTAAATCTTTGGCCAAAACGTTAGAGGCCTTAATATTAAGCTTAAATACATTTATTTGAAATCTTTTGGCTGTGACTTCGAAATCTCGGTTTTCACGGAAACCTGGCTAATACCAGATTTTGGTGATTCTAAGATTTTGTCTGATCAATATCAAATTTATCGAAAAGACAGATTAAATAAAAATGGCGGGGAAGATGTGATAGCTGTTCATAACTCCATTGCTTCTGAACGCATTATAGTAACTAATAATTACAATATACAATTTGTATCCATTAAATTAACGTGACGTCATTATTTTAACATGCTCCTATATTGCTCCAAATTCTGATGTATAAATTTACTTAATAAAACAAATCTTGAAGTTACAAACCTCAAAATTTGAATTGATTTGCCCCGGAGACTTTAATTTACCTGAAATTAAATGGGTTTTATGGAAAATAAAGTTTATTTTGTACCAGTTTTGCCAAATTCTACATTATTTCGTATGGATATGCCTCTTAATCTGTCCCTTAATTAATCTATTTATGTGCTAAGTACTCCCCTCAGTTCATTATGTGAAATATATAACAACCTGTACAATCGTATTGCCTTGTCGGAACCTGTACATGTTATCAAGAATTCTATACTGCGTCTTCAGTTGTAAAAGGAAGTACTTGTCAGGCATACGTGTTACTGTGTTGTATTTGCAATGTCAATTGTTCTTAATGTTCTTTAATTAACATGTAATTTGTTTAACCTGACTGATGTATTTGCTGTATCCGGAGTTCCCTAAAATTACCAATCCGCCATAATCTGTATCATGGGATCTACGCTCTCCCTGCGTTATGGGGAGTTGGCACCCAGTTGGCATGGGCGAGTAAGAGTGGCGTTGGGAACGATCGAAAAAGGAGTACGGTGAAGAACGTGCAGTCTCATTTTATCAATTTAGACTGTCAGCTGTCATCTCAACTAACGCGTGGTACGACTTAATCCAATTCTTCAAGAATTATTCGAATCTCCGATTGCAAGTTTCTTGTCAGCGCTTCATAGGTTTGTTGCTCGAAATGGTGGTCCTCGTAATTCCGTAATCTTTGGTATGCGTTTAAAGAGTTGGCTACAATCTTAGCTATTGTTGAGAATTGTTTGAAATCGCGACGTATATATATATTCATATATATTATAGTTACCCAATGGTGGAAGCTATTAAAAGTTCGGGCTGCCCGAACTTAATGTTTTTTACTTGTTGTTTCCTATGTTTTCTTTTTGTTTACATTGGCGTAAACAACTTTAGGGAACGCACTATTTATGGAACTTGAAACTTTGGTCAGACTTTTTTTATTGCTAGGATGATTAGTTAAGTAGTACATATCTCTCCCCATTTATGTTATATCCACGTAGTTCTATATTCTAAAATTCATCATGGGTTAAAACAAGCAAGAAAAATCTTTTAAATCCTATTTTTTGTCTTTTTCTGCCAAACTTTTTTACTCACATTTTTTATTTATGCTTTAAATATTACTATGCGGTGTAGCCTTCAAATGAGTTTTATTTTAGGTTCGCATTCAAGGATCTAATCCGCAGAACAGCCAGCTGCAAAATGTTGCCAAAATCTTGACAATATCTGTCATATGAATTCTGCACTGAGACGAAAATTTATCCTGGCAATTTCTTGTAGCGCATTTAATGCAAATTCGACTAGAAGTGAGATATAAGAATCTTTTACCTATATTCATACCTTTCCTTTGGGTTGCTTTCATTCAACCATTCTAAATTTAAGTTTTACATGACTTATCATTTTCTGTTTCAGATGATATTCTTACTTGATTTTTATACCCTCTAACAGACGTAAAAATGGCAAAATATTTGGTATGGAAAACTGTAATATTTAAGGAAGAACTAGAAAATATAAATATGACAATTAAGGAACATAAGAGAAAGAAATTATAATCGTATGATAGCATAAGATTACTTTGGTAATTGTTCCATGCTACAGACAGAAATTAGGACCTCTGGAGGAGCAAGCAATGGTGCGCCGATCAAGAAATGTCCCGGTGTTAACGCAAGAATGTCAGCAGAATTAAGCAACATCGGACTAAAGTGTGGCGATCTCGAAAATTACGACCTTGCCTTCTAAGGTGTCATTGAAAACTTTTTAAAGCTTCCCAGAGCCCAACCATATGTGGAGCACCGCGGGAATAAATTGCGGTATGCCATAATGAGCAGTTCAAGAGCATTCTTCGTCCTCTATATATATATATATATGTATATATATATATATATATATATATATATATATATATATATATATATATATATATATATATATATATATATATATATATATATATATATATATATATATATATATATATATATATATATATATATATATATATATATATATATATATATATATATAAATAAACAAATAAAACAAAAATCAGACGTCTTTTGGTCGTCCCGGCACGTTAATTTTCATTTACCTCTTTCCAATTGATGAACTAAAGCGTGAAGTTTTCGATACCTTTTCACTGCAGATCAAACAATTAAGGTAATCTATTTTGCTAAATTGAATATGGCAATCCTTTTCTGACGATCTCGACATTGTCATTTTTCAAATAAAATCTAATTTTATATCTAAAATATTTGGTGTGAAGAGTGGCAGATTTTACAAAATAATAAATGTCTTTTTATTCGCGTTCTTGGCATGTAAAAACAGTTTTACATTCCATAGCTCAGGAATACCAAATTTATTTATCTCTCCATGGACTTAAACATATGAAGATAAATATTTCAATCGCTTTATCAATCCCTTTATTTATAAGGAAATGTTTTCGGTGGTGTTACTTTTAGTGTAGGCTTCAAAGGAGGTTTTATTTTAGGTCCGCCTTTAAGGATGGCTGAACTACTAATGTTGCCAAAAACAATATTCGCTATATGAATTCTGTACTGAGACGAAAATTTACCCTGACAATTTATTGTAACGCATTTAATATCAATTCGACTAGAAGTGAGAAATGATAATTTTTTAGTCTTCCCTTGGGTTGGTTTCATTCAACTATTCCATAATTAAGTTTTACATGACTCATCGACTAATATTTTAGTTTTAGATGATATCCGCGAACTAATTTCTTCAACTGCGATTCATCCAATTCAGCGAATTGTTTGATCATTCTTGCGAAATGCCGTTCTAATTCAAGCTCGATTCGACTTGGAAAAAACCAAGTTTCTGGGTCTTCACGCAAACTGGTGGAGGTTTTGCGATTCTTGCAGCAATAATTTGCTCTGAAGTATTCTCTTGATGTAAATATCGAACTAGATGTGAGTCTCCGCTTGACATCGTTGCGCGAACGTTTTCTTCCGTCATTTCAGTTATTCAAAATACTTAAAATCTATGAGTTCTGTGTTATAATTAAGAAACTCAACGTAAAGTTGGGAAAACCCTTACAGTAGTTGCTCATGGAATAAGTATATTTATATCTGTACTCCATTGTAGGTTTAACTCAAAGATATATATATCATCTTTAAAAAAAAAAATTGTTTGACCTCAGGTGTTTTAGTAAAGGAATTTGTATATAGAGAAGTGTTGCCTATGTCAAAGAACTAATTAAATCTTTGGCCAAAACGTTAGAGGCCTTAATATTAAGCTTAAATACATTTATTTGAAATCTTTTGGCTGTGACTTCGAAATCTCGGTTTTCACGGAAACCTGGCTAATACCAGATTTTGGTGATTCTAAGATTTTGTCTGATCAATATCAAATTTATTGAAAAGACAGATTAAATAAAAATGGCGGGGAAGATGTGATAGCTGTTCATAACTCCATTGCTTCTGAACGCATTATAGTAACTAATAATTACAATATACAATTTGTATCCATTAAATTAACGTGACGTCATTATTTTAACATGCTCCTATATTGCTCCAAATTCTGATGTATAAATTTACTTAATAAAACAAATCTCGAAGTTACAAACCTCAAAATTTGAATTGATTTGCCCCGGAGACTTTAATTTACCTGAAATTAAATGGGTTTTATGGAAAATAAAGTTTATTTTGTACCAGTTTTGCCAAATTCTACATTATTTCATATGGATATGCCTCTTAATCTGTCCCTTAATTAATCTATTTATGTGCTAAGTAATCCCCTCAGTTCATTATGTGAAATATATGACAACCTGTACAATCGTATTGCCTTGTCGGAACCTGTACATGTTATCAAGAATTCTATACTGCGTCTTCAGTTGTAAAAGGAAGTACTTGTCAGGCATACGTGTTACTGTGTTGTATTTGCAATGTCAATTGTTCTTAATGTTCTTTAATTAACATGTAATTTGTTTAACCTGACTGATGTATTTGCTGTATCCGGAGTTCCCTAAAATTACCGATCCGCCATAATCTGTATCATGGGATCTACGCTCTCCCTGCGTTATGGGGAGTTGGCACCCAGTTGGCATGGGCGAGTAAGAGTGGCGTTGGGAACGATCGAAAAAGGAGCACGGTGAAGAACGTGCAGTCTCATTTTATCAATTTAGACTGTCAGCTGTCATCTCAACTAACGCGTGGTATGACTTAATCCAATTCTTCAAGAATTATTCGAATCTCCGATTGCAAGTTTCTTGTCAGCGCTTCATAGGTTTGTTGCTCGAAATGGTGGTCCTCGTAATTCCGTAATCTTTGGTATGCGTTTAAAGAGTTGGCTACAATCTTAGCTATTGTTGAGAATTGTTTGAAATCGCGACGTATATATATATTCATATATATTATATTTACCCAATGGTGGAAGCTATTAAAAGTTCGGGCTGCCCGAACTTAATGTTTTTTACTTGTTGTTTCCTATGTTTTCTTTTTATTTACATTGGCGTAAACAACTTTAGGGAACGCACTATTTATGGAACTTGAAACTTTGGTCAGACTTTTTTTATTGCTAGGATAATTAGTTATGTAGTACATATCTCTCCCCATTTATGTTATATCCACGTAGTTCTATATTCTAAAATTCATCATGGGTTAAAACAAGCAAGAAAAATCTTTTAAATCCTATTTTTTGTCTTTTTCTGCCAAACTTTTTTACTCACATTTTTTATTTATACTTTAAATATTACTATGCGGTGTAGCCTTCAAATGAGTTTTATTTTAGGTTCGCATTCAAGGATCTAATCCGCAGAACAGCCAGCTACAAAATGTTGCCAAAATCTTGACAATATCTGTCATATGAATTCTGCACTGAGACCAAAATTTATCCTGGCAATTTCTTGTAACGCATTTAATGCAAATTCGACTAGAAGTGAGATATAAGAATCTTTTACCTATATTCATACCTTTCCTTTGGGTTGCTTTCATTCAACCATTCTAAATTTAAGTTTTACATGACTTATCATTTTCTGTTTTAGATGATATTCTTACTTGATTTTTATACCCTCTAACAGGCGTAAAAATGACAAAATATTTGGTATGGAAAACTGTAATATTTAAGGAAGATCTAGAAAATATAAATATGACAATTAAGGAACATAAGAGAAAGAAATTATAATCGTATGATAGCATAAGATTACTTTGGTAATTGTTCCATGCTACAGACAGAAATTAGGGGCTCTGGAGGAGCAAGCAATGGTGCGCCGATCAAGAAATGTCCCGGTGTTAACGCAAGAATGTCAGCAGAATTAAGCAACAACGGACTAAAGTGTGGCGATTTCGAAAATTACGACCTTGCCTTCTAAGGTGTCATTGAAAACTTTTTACAGCTTCCCAGAGCCCAACCATATGTGGAGCACCGCGGGAATAAATTGCAGTATGCCATAATGAGCAGTTCAAGAGCATTCTTCGTCCTCTATATATATATATATATATATATATATATATATATATATATATATATATATATATATATATATATATATATATATATATATATATATATATATATATATAAATAAACAAATAAATAAAACAAAAATCAGACGTCTTTTGGTCGTCCCGGCACGTTAATTTTCATTTACCTCTTTTCAATTGATGAACTAAAGCGTGAAGTTTTCGATACCTTTTCACTGCAGATCAAACAATTAAGGTAATCTATTTTCCTAAATTGAATATGGCAATCCTTTTCTGACGATCTCGACATTGTAATTTTTCAAATAAAATCTAATTTTATATCTAAAATATTTGGTGTGAAGAGTGGCAGATTTTACAAAATAATAAATGTATTTTTATTCGCGTTCTTGGCATGTAAAAACAGTTTTACATTCCATAGCTCAGGAATACCAAATTTATTTATCTCTCCATGGACTTAAACATATGAAGATAAATATTTCAATCGCTTTATCAATCCCTTTATTTATAAGGAAATGTTTTCGGTGGTGTTACTTTTAGTGTAGGCTTCAAAGGAGGTTTTATTTTAGGTCCGCCTTTAAGGATGGGTGAACTACTAATGTTGCCAAAAACAATATTCGCTATATGAATTCTTTACTGAGACGAAAATTTACCCTGACAATTTATTGTAACGCATTTAATATCAATTCGACTAGAAGTGAGAAATGATAATTTTTTAGTCTTCCCTTGGGTTGGTTTCATTCAACTATTCCATAATTAAGTTTTACATAACTCATCGACTAATATTTTAGTTTTAGATGATATTCTTAATTGACCCTCTAACAGGCGTAAAAATAACAAAAATCTTAGTCTGAAATTACTGAAAAACTCCCAGCGTACGCCCATATTTAAGGGAGAACTACTAAATAAATATTTGACAATGAAGGAACATAAATAAATTGTTATCGAATGATAGTATGAGATTACCTTGGTAATTGTTCCATGCTACAGATAATGATTGTACCGAAATAGGGGGCTCTGGAGGAGCAAGCAATGGTGCACTAATCAAGAAATGCCGGTGTTAACGCAAGGATGCCAATAGAATTAACCGACATCGGACAAAGACGTAGCAATTTCAAAAAACTCTCAATAATAGCTAAGATTGTAGCCAACTCTGTAAACGCATACCAAAGATTAAGGGATTACGAGGACAACCATTTCGAGCAACAAACCTATAAAATGGTGACAAGAAACTTGCAATCGGAAACGGCTTCCAAATGTATCACATACGTCGAAAAATACATAAAAAATTATAGATAGCATTTTGTAATCTTACAGGCTCGGACTGTAAATGCTGTGACATCGAATGGCCCAGCGAAGCCTACACCAGTTTAGTGAAAGGCATTTCAATCACAGTCCTTTCAGGCGGAAGTTTAATGGCTCGAAACAAAATCTTTCAATATACGCCAGCAGCTAGTAAACGATCTAATAGTACGTTTATGTATATGAGGGTTAACCCACTGGGCTTGGATTTAAATTGTCATATCCATTATTTTTACTTCAAATAAATCCTCTCAAAGTAGGTTAACCCTACAAAAAGTTCTAACGTAAACATGGCATTAAGGTCGATATATTTCGAGAATTAAATAAGTTATAATCTGCCAATTGAATATCGGATATTCGAATAATTCTTGAAGAATTGGATTAAGTCGTACCACGCGTGAGTTGAGATGACAGCTGACAGTCCGAATTGATAAAATGAGACTGCACGTTCTTCACCGTGATCCTTTTTTGATCGTTCCCAACGCCACTCTTACTCGCCCATGCCAACCGGGGTGCCACCTCCCCATAACGCAGGGAGAGCGTAGATCCCATGATAGAGATTATGGGGGATTGGTAATTTTAGGGAACTCCGGATACAGCAAATACATCAGTCAGGTTAAACAAATTACATGTTAATTAAAAAACAATTGACATTGCAAATACAACACAGTAACACGTATGCCTGGTAAGTACTTCCTTTTACAACTGAAGACGCAGTATAGAATTCTTGATAACATGTACAGGTTCCGACAAGGCAATACGATTGTACAGGCTGTTATATATTTCACATAATGAACTGAGGGGATAACTTATCACATAAATAGATTAATTAAGGGACAGATTAAGAGGCGTATCCATACCAAATAATGTAGAATTTGGCAAAACTGGTACAAAATAAACTTTATTTTCCATGAAACCCATGTAATTATAGGTAAATTAAAGTCACCGGGGCAAATCAATTCAAATTTTGAGGTTTGTAACTTCAAGATTAGTTTTATTAAGTAAATTTATACATCAGAATGTGGAGCAATATAGGAGTATGTTAAAATAAGTCGTGACGTTAATTTAATGGATACAAATTGTATATTGTAATTATTAGTTACTATAATGCGTTCAGAAGCAATGGAGTTATGAACAGCTATCACATCTTCCCCGCCATTTTTATTTAATCTGTCTTTTCGATAAATTTGATATTGATCAGACAAAATCTTAGAATCACCAAAATCTGGTATTAGCCAGGTTTCCGTGAAAACCGAGATTTCGAAGTCACAGCCAAAAGATTTCAAATAAATGTATTTAAGCTTAATATTAAGGCCTCTAACGTTTTGGCCAAAGATTTAATTAGTTCTTTGACATAGGCAACACTTCTCTATATACAAATTCCTTTACTAAAACACCTGAGGTCAAGATGAACGATTTGATATATTTTCAAACTAGAAAGATGGAACAATTTTTTTAAGGATGATATATATATATATCTTTGAGTTGATGAATTAAACCTAAGTATTTTATAATCGTTATCACTAAGATTCTGTTATTTTGACATTATATAAATATTATGGAAGTATTACAATGGAGTCCAGATATAAATATACTTATTCTAGGAGCAACTACTGTAAGGGATTTTCCCAACTTCACATTGAGTTTCTTAATTATAATATAGAAGTCATAGATTGGAAGTATTTTGAACAATTGATTTTTTTTAATTTATTTACCCCGATAACTGAAATGACGGAAGAAAACGTTCGCGCAACGCTGTCAAGTGGAGACTCACATCTAGTTCGAGAATACTCCAGAGCAAATTTTTGCTGCAAGAATCGCTAAACCTCCACCAGTTTGCGTGAGAACCAGAAATTTGGTTTTTGCAAGTCGAATGGAGCTTCAATTAAAAAGGCATTTCGCAAGAATGAGCGCAAGAATGATCAAACATTTCGCTGAATCGGATGAATCGCAGTTGAAGAAATTAAACTGCTGTCATAACCCCGTGCGGTCTATCTAAATTTTTGAGAACGCCATTCGAGGTATGTAACGCGACTCAGACCCTTCAGCGTTTTGTGGATGGAGTTGTTAGAGGTCTGGATTTTGTTGTGGTATATCTCGATGATGTGCTTCATACAAATCTGAAGAGCACTTGGAACACATTAAACAGAGTCTGGATCGCTTCAGAAAATGTGGCATAATTTTTAATTTAAGTAAATGTGAAATTGGTGTGAACGAATTTTATCTTAAGCCATCCCATATCATCTCAAGTCGTCAGTCGCATGAAGAAGAATGTTGAATCAATTCTGGGTAACAATCAATCAAACACAATCCACTCACTGCGTCAATTTTTGGCACTTATCAGATTTTATCGGGAATTTTTACCAAAAGGAGCCGAAACCCATGCAAACAAGAATGATTTGTAGATCGGCGCAAAAAAGAATTATATGTGCCCAGTTCCTTGGACATATGATATAAAAAGGATTTAGATGATGCTACAACTCTGTCTTTCCCTTTACCAAACGTAGTAATTTGCCTTAAAGTTGGTGCAAGTTCATTTGGAATGGATGCTTCGCTAGAAAATAATGTAAATGGTTCATGGCAACCATTGGGACTTTTCTCAAATAAATTTAATGCCGCCAAAAGAAGTACAGCACTTATGCTCAGAATTATTAGCTATATATTACGCGATAAAATACTTTGATATTTTTTTGAATGAAGGTCTGATAAAATATTTTAACTTTAGTTTGGTTTATAATATTAATAACTTTAGCTATATTTATAATACCAAACGTAGTTTAAATTCAGTAGAATTGTTGTAGGGGATTTCCCAACTTTACCTTTTTTAATTATAACATATAACTCATAGATTTTAAGTACTTTGAATATTGTAAATTGTTCATTCTTTTTCTTTGGGGTTTTCCTTCGTATTCAAATTTGGAAACAAATTTTCAAATTTATTAAGCATAGATTGTACAGCATCGAAATCCTTCATAATGGCTGCTATTTCCATTTTAAGTGTCCTAAAAATACGATACAAGCCCAACGAAAACCTTTTCTCTATAAATAATGAGATGAAACTGTTTGCCAGTACATTTTAAAAGAGCATGTTTCTCGCACAATCAAAATGTAGTTAGATGCTCTATGCCTAAAAATATGCTAAACCTAATACTTGAATTAATTGTTGAAATATAAATAAGTGTGTAAATTGTAGCTGCCTGAAAATATTCTAAAGAAACTACAACAATAATTATAGACAAGTGAACAGCAAAACAACAACTAATACAACAAATATCAGACTAAGTAAACAAACAAATTTGTCGCCAGTAGGAAGGCTCAAATTAATTTACTTATCTTTTAAACAAAATCACTTCAACGAAATTTTACACTTCACTGCTGTGCACTAACACACTTAAACGATTCTTGTTAATTTTAAATTCACCGATACAGGAAAAAATCAAAAATTTTGTACGCACTATTTAACACAGAATAAATACGTCCTGATACTACAAGAGTTGCCAGACTTTGCGTCCTCCTTACTTCTCATTCCGTGCAGAACCATTAAAGATTGTATCCCTTCGAAAAAAGCGTCTAAATCTATTTACAACGATAGAAAATACTTATTTTTCAAACCTTTTTCATAACGTTTGCGCGATTTTAAAAAGCCATTGCAAACACAAAAAAACTATGACCGGATTCAAATTATCCGTTGAAATGTCATAAATAGACATAGCCGACAAACATTAATTTATGCCACATTACAAGGTCTTAAGGCTTGAGCAGGTTTCGATATCAATCATCGGAAGAGAAATAAAGGGATTAGGGATTTCCATGCGAGAACAAAACTACTAATATTCAATGAACATTTAAAAACTATCACTCCACTTGTCTTTTGAACCGAAAGACGTAACAGCGTGATATCGCTCAGCCTGGAATTATTAATTTAACCGGCTGTAAATGAATCGGGAATGTGAGCCGAGTATGAAAATCACACTCAAAAACGAATTCCGGTGAATAATGAAGCTAAAATCATCAAAATACCCAATATTGGGAGTTACCCTAATATGGGCCTATACGAAGACATGGACTTGCACAGACAATTTTCTGTCTCAGGGTGTAGTATCCATTTCGAACTTCAAATGCTACATTTGAAACAAATCCGGTGAATAATGTCACTAAAATCATCAAAATGGGGGCTATATAAAAACGTGGTCCTGCACAGACAATTTTCTGCCTTAGGCTCTAATATCCATTTTCGAACTTCAGATACCAAATTTGAAACAATTCCGGTGAATAACGTCACTAAAATCATCAAAATTCCAAACATGCTAAATTTGAAACAAATCCGGTGAATAATGTCGCTAAAATCATCAAAATGGGGGCTATATAAAAACGTGGTCCTGCACAGACAATTTTCTGTCTTAGGCTCTAATATCCATTTTCGAACTTCAGATACCAAATTTGAAACAATTCCGGTGAATAACGTCACTAAAATCATCAAAATTCCAAACATCGGGAGGTACCGTTAAATAGGGGCTGTACGAAGACGTGGACCTGCATAGACAATTTTCTGTCTTAGGCTCTAATATCCATTTCAAACTTGAAATACCAAATTTGAAACAATTTCGTCGAATAACGTCGCTAAAATCATCAAAATACCGAATATCGGTAGGTACCGTTATATGGGGGCTATACAAAGACGTGGACCTGCATAGACAATTTTCTGTCTTAGGCTCTAGTATCCATTTCGAACTTCAAATACCAAATGTGAAACAATTCCGGTGAATAACGTCGCTAAAATCATAAAAATACCGAATATCGGGAGGTACCGTTATATGGGGGCTATACGAAGACGTGGACCTGCATAGACAATTTTCTGTCTTAGGCTCTAATATCCATTTCGAACTTCAAATACCAAATGTGAAACAATTCCGGTGAATAACGTCGCTAAAATAATCAAAATACCGAATATCGGGAGGTACCGTTATATGGGGGCTATACCAAAAGGTGGACCTACATGACCCATTTCAATACCAAAAGTCCTGCAGACATAACATACATTTGAGTAAAATTTTATCAATCTACAATTCGTTCTCAAGCTAGAGTGATTTCCACAGACGGACAGACGGACGGAAACCTAAATCGACTTAGAATTTTATGCTGATCAAGAATATATATATTTTGTGGGGTCTAAAATGTGTATTTCGAGGTGTAACAAACTGAATGGCAAACTTAATATACTCTCCATACTATGGTGGACATATTTTATATGGGCTACAAAGGTAAACATGAATGAGTTAAATACGTAAAGGCTACAACAGGACCAACAATTTCCACATACAACAAATTGACCCATTAATGGCCATCATACCTACTTCAGTACAGAAAAGCGAATGTTAAAAAAAGGAGTTAATTCAGCCCACGTTTTAATAAGTTGAACACGTAAATGCTACAACTTTAATAAAAATTTGTCATAATAAGACTACTTTTGGGGAACTGGCCGAGTATCTGCAAGTAAACAATAAGAATCGGAGTGATTTTGGTTGTGCATTTTTTATACCCTCCACCATAGTTTGGAGGGTATATTAAGTTTGTCATTCCGTTTGTGACACCTCGAAATATACCCCAGCATAAGATTCTATGTCGATTTAACAATGTCCGTCTGTCTGTCTGTCTGTGGAAATCACTCTAGCTTCCGAACGAAATGAAGTAGGTTGATAAAATTTTACTCAAATGTGTATTATGTCTGCAGGACTTTTGGTATTGAAAATGGGCCACGTAGGTCCACGTCTTCGTATAGCCCCCATATAACGGTACCCCCGATATTCAGTTTTTTGATGAATTTAGCGACATTATTTTGCCGGAATTGTTTCAAATTTGGCATTTGAAGTTCGTAATAGATACTACAGCATAAAACAGAAAATGTAGGTCCACGTCTTCGTATAGCCCCCATATAACGGTACCCCCGATATTCAGTATTTTGATGATTTTAGCGACATTATTTTACCGGAATTGTTTCAAATTTGGTATTTGAAGTTCGTAATAGATACTACAGCATGAAACAGAAAATATAGGTCCACTTCTTCGTATAGTCCCCATATAACGGTACCCCCCGATATTCGGCATTCTGATGATTTTAGCGACATTTTTTACTGGAATCGTTTCAAATTTGGTATTTGAAGTTCGTAATAGATACTACAGCATAAAACAGAAAATGGGCCCTGTAGGTCCACCTCTTCGTAAAGCCCTCATATAACGGTACCTCCCGATACTCGGTATTCTAATGACTTTAGCGACATTATTTACCGAAATTGTTTAAAATTTCGCATTTGAAGTTCGTAATGGATACTACAGCCTATGACAAAAAATTGTCTGTGCAAGTTCACGTTTTACAACTTCCATGGTTCCTCCCTATATTCGGAATTTTGATGATTTTAGCTACATTATAAACAGATTTTTTTTTCAAGAAGTTTTTTTTTTCAAAAAGTTGCCTATGCAGGTCCACGTCGTCGTACAGACCCTAATATACGGCTACATTCGGTATTTTTAAGATTTTAACATAATTTTTAATGGATTTTATTTTTTTGAAAATTGCCAAATTTGAACCGAATGGGTATTCAAAGTTCCGCCCGGTCGAACTTACATATTGTTTACTTGTCGTATTTAATAAAAGTGATATAACTAAAAGATAAATGAACTAAAATCATAAATAATACTAGATAATATAAAAATGTGTCATAAAAGAAACAGATTTTGTTGTATACACTTACTGCAAGCCAAAATGGGACTGGCTGAATAATTGTTTATAAAGTTAATAAACTTTAAACTATTTGTATTAGATTGACTTGTAATATACATTTTAAATGTCTATCATGTCAACATTAAAAAATACAAAAATAATTAGATATAATTAAATATAACAAAAAAAGTTTAGGGTACAATGTAAAAAATGGCCAAAAATAAACGTGCAAGCCAAAACGGGACAGAGGGCAGCACTTATCATAAAGTATTACAACGCTGTATATGCGTGTGTTGTTACTTCACTGTGATTACTTACACAATTGTGGGAACACCCAAATCACAATTTAGTGTGCATTTCGCGGTGTAATAACAACAAAAATGGCGAAATCTGGACCAGGTGCCCAAACGGGAATAGAAGTTAGAAAACTTGTTATTAAACATGCCGAAGATGGCAAATCTGTTCGTGACATTGCCAAAATGGTTAATCGAAGCCATTCAACTGTTTACAATATCATTAAACGATATAGAAACTCCAAAATTATACAAAATAAACCAAAAAAAAAAAACATAACGAAATTTTTATTGAAGCCGAAGAACGTTTTCTCGTACGAAAAATAAAATCAAATTCATTTTTAAGTGCGCCCAAACTTGCTTCCATAGCAGAAAATGAGTTAGGTAAAAAAGATTGTGAAAATACAATACGCAATATGCTACGCAGAACTGGTTTAAATGGAAGAAGAGCACGACAGAAACCTCTTATTAAACCACGTAACCGACTAATTCGATTAAATTTCGCAAAAGAGCACGAAATGAAAGATTTTTCTTTCTGGAAAAACGTTATGTTTACAGATGAATGTAAATTTAACGTTTTTGGGTCAGATGGCATTTTAATGATGGAATCATGGACAATCATGTATTTAAGCATTTTAACGGACAATATACCAAAGAGTGTGGAAAAATTAGGTCTTAGCGAAGGCTGGCAGTTCTACCAAGATAACGATACCAAGCATAAGACGTACAAAGTTCGTTACATTTTTTCTCGCCTCCGTATATTTAAAGTTGCGTATTAGGAAATTACACCCAGCGAAGTAGTTATATAGTGAGACTTATATACTAATTTAATAAAAAAGATGTACATCTCTACCTTAAAAATAAATTTACAAACTAATTAAATAAATAAGTTAAATACTTACATCTAAGAATATACAAAACTAAGTGAACTAAAATTGAAAGTAAAATTAAATGTGAATTTTTCCTATCTAAACCTAAGTTGAACTAAACAAGACTTAATGTAACAAAAAAAAAAAAAAATATTGAATTTTTCCTACTTAAATATAAATTGAACTAAGCTAAACTTAGGCTAAAATAAATAGATAAATTAAGCTGAAAAAAAAAATTAAAATTAACAAAATAAACTGTTTTATAGTTTGGTCCTCCAGAGCCGGATAAATAATTAAAAACAAAAAAAGTTGTGAGTGTGCAGACAAATGATCAGTGGAAATAAAAGATCAAAAATACAGTGAGACACGAAAATATGTATATAAAAATTAATAAAGTCAAAGAAACAAAATTTGAATACAACATTACACAAAAATAGATTTTGAAGAGTGCAACAAAACTTTCAATATTTGAAGTTCACAAAAATTAATTTTTTCTAAAACTTCCTAAAATACACAATTTACAAAATTTACGTTAAAATTTGCTACAAATAAAATTTTTTACACGCTTCAAGGTGAAGAGCAAAAAAGACACAAGCAAGCGAACTTATTTCGTCACTAGACAACAACACATTTGACTCTTTTAGTGCTGCCAATTGCCGAAGACTCGAAAATTAGGAAAGGAACCCAGGAACAGAAGATAATTTGTTTCTTTTATTCTGGACAAATAAATGGCGGCAGGCCAGTGCAAGAAAAAAATAACAGTTTCATATTGAATAATTGGCACTTTTTTAAATACACGCCATATTTTGGTGAAGTTCTAGTATATAAACCTTATATGTCTCGTCGCCATATTAACACAAGATTTTAAAAGTTACCTGGAAAGTAGAGGAAATAAAGCGTCATCTGCAATACATAATCGCCATTTTATTTTGGAAATATTTGCTGGGACATAATAACTTTTTGAAATTTTGTGCTGAAATATTTGGACTTTGACCCAAATCAAATTGTTTTAAATTTTTTTTCTCGAATTTTTGTATTTTGACCAAAATTATTTGTTTGAAATATTTCTGCTGAAATATTTGGTTTTTTACATTCATTTTTTCTTCGATCTTTCTTTTCTATTTCATAGAAAATTTGGCGAATTTGGAAAATTTGTTGAATTAGACAAATTTTCACAGCAATAATAAAATAAACTTACTGGCTTTTGAAATAAAATCTTCCTGTTATAGGATACTAAGAAATGTTTCAAAATGTACAAATACTTTTGGAGGAAGGCCTACTAATGTAATATTACCTCAACAAAATAAATCGAAAAATACTCAAACATGACAAGTCTGAAAATCAAATCATTTCATCAGAGATTGCAGCGAATTTTTGCAAAACAGTGTGAATGACAGAATTCACATAGTGACGAGATCAAACTTATGCTTCAATTGCTTGTCATCAAATCACGGAGTAAAGGATTGCAAAAGTCGCATTGGCTGCCGTATTTGTACTATGAGACACAATACACACACAATACACAATTGTTACACAAGGGAACGGAAACCCAAACAACTAACTCATACCTAGCTCGAGTGGAAGCACAACTTAGTACTAGTGCTGCCGCTCTTACAAATAAAATACAATCCACTACAAACCTAGAACCAACCACTTTACTACTTACTTACTATTACTACTTTGATAAGCAAATTAGTGAGGGACATTCTGGAGGAACGCTACTTTTCATAGCAATAGTACAAATTGAAACCAAAGGACAACTTTACGATGCCCGAGCTCCAATAGACTCAGGATCACAATCCACCTTTATTTCTGAAAAGATGGAAAAACTTTTTGAAGTTACCTACACGGAATAACTTAGTTCATGTCACTGGCTTAAGTCAATTTGTTTCTGAGACTTCTACGAAATCTTGCTTGTTTGCTAAGAGATCCTAACGATCCTACGACCCTAGCTTTAAACTGGAAGTCTGGGCTCCGGTTTTAAAGAACTTACCTTTAAATTTGCCTCCATAAAGCTCACATGAATCACAACTTCGAGATGTAACAGAATTAGAACAGGCTGACCCGAAATTTTACGTCAGTCAACCAATCGATTTACTTGTAGAAATGGACATAGAACTATTAATGTTAACAATTGGAACTCCAACGAAAACATTTAAATCTATTTTAACACAAAAAAACAAAGTTTGGATGGATAGTTGGAGGACCGATACCGCGAAGCACCCTTCAACGAAAATAAATACCAATTCTAAACACAACTTCAATACAGAAAGTATTTACACGTTTTTGGGAGGTAGAAGAGACCCCTAAAAAAGTTTTACGGTGAGAAGAAGAACAATTTTGTGGAAAAACTACACTGAAGCAATAATACGGAACAAGGATGGATGACATGTGGTGACTATCTCGTTTAAAAAATGAATAGCTCAAGAGATCATAGAACAATATAATACCTCAATATCCGAATACCTAGAACTTGCTCATACGAGGAAAATCAATTCGAATGAAATAGATAAAATGCCAAATTATTATGTACCACATCACGCTGTGATAAACACCGATCGACTCACAACGAAGATAAGAGTCGTATTTAACGCTTCTTGTCTTACATCAAACAAGACAAGTCTATATGACATATTATATCCTGGACCCATTCTTCAACAGGATTTATTATTGCAAATTTTAAAATGGAGATTCTTTAAATATGCCTTCAATGCAGATATAACAAAGATGTATCGCCAAATACTTTTGGATTCAAATCAAACAAAATATCAAAGAATTCTCTTTAGACAGTCTCCTGGAAATCCAGTAGAGGATTATGAGCTACTAACAGTTACATTTGGAGTTGACTGCGCACCATACTTAGCATTGAGAACTCTTGTTAAACTGGCAGATGTAAAAGAATCGTATCCTAAAGCTGCAATTATAATTTTGAACAATTTATATATTGACGATGTATTAGGTTTCGGACACATTGAAGATGAATCAATCAAAGCCCGAAAGGAATAAACTGCCGCTTTAGACTCTACTGCTTTTATAGTTATGAAATGGGCCTCAAACGATCACAAAATAATTCAAGATATTCCACATGAAAATTTGCTACCACTCAATTGGCTAGACATTTCGGAAGATGCTTCTACTAAGACCCTTCGAATTTCATGGAACATCTAAGGCGATTATTTTTCCTTCACACCACCTTCAATGGAAAATAAGAAATATCTACAAAACAAGAAGTTTTATTAACGATAGCCAAATAGTTTGACCCATGTGGATGGCTGGCACCGGTGGTTGTTGTAGCTAAGCTAGTAATGCAACAAATCTGGCTAGACAAAATTGACTGAATGATCAATTAAAGCCAATAACAATTTTGTTAAAAATAGCAAATATCTTGAATATCTCAGAGTTCCTCGATGGATTCAATACACGCTAGATGGTTCTGTAGAGATTCATGGATTTTGTGACCCGTCGGAAAGCGCGTATGGAGCCACTATATACTGACCATAAAACGCATACATTCTTATTAGCAGCAAAGTCTCGTGTCGCAGTATTACTATCAAAATTAGCAAAATCCATAGTAAATAGTCTACAAATGTCCAAATATTCAACAAAACTTTGGACAGACTCTACTATCGTCTTAGCATGGTTAAAAAAGCCTCCTTGTCATTGGAGCACATTGAGCTGATATTGCGAGCCGTGGATGTTAACCCGCAGAGCTAAGGACCAATGAACTCTGGTGGCAGGGACCTCAATGGCTCAGAATGGCAAAAGACCATTGGCCATCATATGATACCCCAAATGACACAAATTTGGAAGCCAAAACGGCAAAAGTCATCACTCTTTTCGCGGAAATAGATGACCCGTAACAAAATTTCTCCTCTTTAGCTAAAGTATATCGATCATACGCATATGTTCTAAGACTCTGGAAAAATACTGGAGCAAATTCGCACCTCATCACAAGCGCTTTCAGCAGCCGAAATCCAAGATGGAAAACAATTTTGCATTATTCGTACACAAAAATTCGTATATGCCGACGGATACAACTCACTTATGAAAAAGACTCAAATATCTCCTTCATAATGCCTCAAAGGGCATTATGGAGCAAATGGCAGATTGGTACAATCGCCAGCTCTTACATATAGGAAACGTCATCCAATAATACTACCACATAGTGCAAATCTTAGCAAACTGTTAATCGAATTTACTCATAAGATCACCTACCACGGTGGCAATCAATTAACGACACAAGTACTAAGGTCCGAATTCTGGATATTTGGACTCAAGTCGCTAATCAAACAAAACATACGAAAATGTCGAATCTGCTTAATTCACAAAAACAAACCCAAACTCAGATAATGGCTTTGCTACCGGCTGAACGTACTTTTTTTTCTTTTGCAGGACCCTGTTAGCATTAAAAGTTATTCAGGAAGAGTCTGCTTTATTTCAATAGGTTATGTGTGCCTGGTTGTTTGTTTCGCCACCAAGGCTATACATTTAGAACCCACAAGCGATTTGTCGACATATGCCTTTCTTGCCGCTTTTTCTATGTTTATAATTCGGCGCGTTCGTCCGTCTTTTATATTATGACAACGGAACAAACTTTGTGGGAGCGGTTGATATACTAAAACGAAATAGATTAGCTTTCATGAAAAATATTCAAAATAACACGATTAAAAAGAACTGCACTCCAAATCTTACTTGGAAATTTATTCCGCCTGGTGCTCCGCACATGGGCGGATTGTGGGAAGCTGGTGTTAAATCAGTTAAAGTTCATGTGCAAACAAGTTCCCAAAAATAAATTTCACTTTTGAAGAATTTGCGACTATTTTAGCACGAATTGAAGGACCCTTAAGTCCTGCTAGCAGCGACCCAAATGACCTTTCCCCTTGACTCCTGGTCATTTCTTAGTAGGAACAACTATTCTTATACCAGCTGAAGCAGATATTTCAGATACAGATTTAAGCTTAATCAATCGTTGAAAAAGACTCAAAGTTATTTCACAATATTTTTGCAACAGTTGGAAGTTAGAATATCTTCACGAACTTCACAGTAGAACTAAGTGGAAATATGAAAAAGAGAATGTCAAACAAGGAGATTTAGTTGTCGTAAAAGATGATAGGTTGGCTCCGCATGAATGGAAGTTAGGTCGTATTGAATATTGAATACCAGGGTTGTTGATATACGGACAGCAAATGGGTCTTTTTTAGCAGACCCATAAAAAAATTGTCAAATTGTTTTGCGACTGACTAGACGCACACAATTGCAAAAGAGAAATTTGTACTCGTATCTCGTTGTTTTTTTCAAATATGGCTGCCTACTTGCCTACTCATTCATTAGTCATTTGGCTCCCGACTGTCCCTCCCTAACGGACTACCGACGATGCAACAATCGGCATCATACTTTGCTTCATGGGGCATCTCAACTGGAGGAGGCAGCACTCAACGTCGAGGCAATTACCAACCCAGCTTTTGCATGGGATTTAGTTTTCGTACCATCGGCCGTAGTGTGGATAACCGCGGAAGGGGTCGAGGGGTTTACGATGTTACGGGCCATTATCAGTCAATCAGCAACAACATTTCTTACGCTGTTTTCCGACGGATAGGTTTGCCGTCTCGCACCTACAAAGGGGAACGTTTCACAACTTTCACGATTTCACCAAATAGTACTTGGTCAAAAAAGTCAACGCCATTATTATTGACGACCTTTCAAGACGGCTATATTCAGACTCAATTCTAGAGAATCCCACCATCAGTTTAGCAAACCCTGACACCCGATGTAACACAACAGCCGATGTAGAACTGGGTGCCGATACTTATGCAGCAATTCGAAAAGATGGATGCACTGATGTCGGTATTGGAGACATAAAAGTCTACAACTCGCAACGAGGCTATTTCTTTTCTGGTCCCATCAAAAATCTGGCATGGAACTAGGTACTTTACACGCCTAATGAGGCGGGGGGGGCGTTAGAAAATGTTGATAATTTGTACGGCGCTCACTTGAGTCAACAGCGCTAAAATATAATATATATCAATTAACATAGGCCTTCACATTGAAAGGCAGAGGGGTCTTAAAAGTGTTTTTTCACACACACACACACCCACAACACAACTGTAAACATCCAAGCAAATACCGAAATTCCAAAAATTCCAAGAGAACAACGGCTAAATTACTGTTGGATTCTTTGTTCTGACTTGTGTATACCGCGCCAGTAAATTTTTCTCCCCTCCGTATATTTAAAGTTGTGTGTAAGGAAATTAAACCCAGTGACGTTTTTATATAGTGAAACTTACATACTTATTTAATAAAAAATGTCCACCTCTACGTTAAAAATAAGTTTACAAACTAATTAAATAAATAAGTTAAATACTTACAACTAAGAATCTACAAAACTAAGTGAACTTAAATTGAATGTAAAATTAAATGTGAATTTTTCCTATCTAACCCTAAGTTGAACTAAACTAGACTTAGGCCGGTTATTATATCTTTCCCATAGATAAAAAAGTGATGTTGTCGGACACATAAATAGTTTTTCGTTATTACAAGATTAATTTAAATATGAACTGTCCGATAAGCAAAAGGTCAGACCATCTTCCCTTTATCTTTTAACGTAAAGTCTACTGAATTCATGTTGCCATATGTTATATTGATAACATGGCTTTAGCTTCAATGACCAAGAGTATATTAAATTTCCCTCTGACGCAAGAGGAATACAACAGACATCGTCTGAATTCGTTGCGATAGCTAATTTCCCAAAGGTTATTGGAGCCATTGATTGTACCCACGTCCGCATTCAATCACCAGGAGAAGATAACAGAGAGATATTCCGGAACAGAAAAGGATACTTCTCATTCAATGTTCAAGCCGTATGCAGTGCTAAACTTATGTTCCAAGACTTAGTGCCAAGATGGCCAGGATCTGCACATGACAGCAACATTTCATTTTCAAAATTATGTTCTTCTTGGCGATTCTGGATATAAACAAAGCAAATACATGATGACTCCATTGCTAAATCCTTGCACAAGACCTGAAGCTCTTTATAACGAATCTCAAATTCGCACACGTAATACTATTGAGAGATGCTTCGGTGTTTGGAAAAGACATTTTCCAGTACTATCAATGGGTCTTCGTTTGGCTACCCCAACAAAAATTGCAATTATCGTGGCATGTGCTGTACTTCACAATACAGCCATAATTGAGAAGGATCCACTTCCGCCAACTGGAGACCTGGTACCTGAAGAAGATTTATCCGATTATATTGGAGAAATTCAACTCAATTCCAAGAACCATTTTGATTTAAAACTATTTTATAAGGTATATTCAAAAGGGCAGTTGTTTAGCTATTTTTTTAAGACGATAACGTGCTATTTTATGTGTTTTTGTGCGCCAGCTCGATTTATGTTTTTCTTTGCTCGTTTCTCGAAGATATGTAGGCTCAATTTTTCAAATAAAATTTCCAAATATTCATACTTACAGAACCTGCATTACGCTGTGGTTATAAAAACTTCACAGCGCAACCTATAGTATTGCTTCGATGTACATCTGCCAAAAAGCCAATAAAAATAGGAACTACTACGTACATTGTAAATCCAGTGTTTGAATTTGCGGTGCTGTGTAATATAGACCAATTTATGTGATATTACTACTTTCGCATCTGGTGCTACCGTTGCTGGGAACACAGCAAGTTCAAACACTGTTAAACGATTCGGTTTTAAAAGATTTTGTTGGATAAATTAAATTGTAATTCAGTTTTTATTTAAAATTTTGTAATATATTTTCAGTCTTTTAAATGCTGAATAGCTAATAATATTGCTTACAATTACAAAATACATTTACAATTAAAAATACATTTGAATTACTGTAAAAATGTTAACCTCTTTTCCTCCAACTTTAACTGCAAAATTTCATTCTTTAGTCTCAATGAAGATATTTCATGTCCATGCTTTTCTTGCTTCTCCTGAGCACGAATATTCATGCTTCTCCTGAGCACGAATATTCTCGTTCCTGTAAAAGCTCAGTTGTAGAAGAACATGTTCAAGTTTTTCTTCCTCTAGGTTGCGTTTTGTTTTGCCACCGCTAACCGTTTCTTTTGATTTAGGTTTTTTTAAAGACTGTGGGCAAAAGTCCGTTGACCAGTCCTTTTTTTCTGTTGAAATATTCATGGAGTTGTTCTGAAAAATATATAGAAAAGGTGTAATAAGTAAAACACCTAAAATATTGAATGTCACTGAATTTACTTAACATTTTACAGAATTGGCACGCCTTAACAAACCCCCGTATAAATCGGTAAGAACAACTAATTTAAAATTTTCCTACTTCTAGAATATTACCTAGCTAATGGAACGATGTAATATTCCACTTTTATTGACTAAAAATGGTATTTATTGTATATTCAACTGAAATTTATATATCTTTTTTCACGTGTGGTATATGGTGTATTCCTTCAGCAATCACATATTTGGTCTGTTCCAGAACAGCAAGAATGTAATAGTTTTCACTGCACGATAACCGACTTTCCATTTGTGATATCGGAGAAAATTGCAATTCTAGTAGATTCTTGCAAGTACTGGAACAGAGCAATTATTAGGAAACTTACAGAATTGGCACGCCTTAACAAACCCCCGTATAAATCGGTAAGAACAACTAATTTAAAATTTTCCTACTTCTAGAATATTACCTAGCTAATGGAACGATGTAATATTCCACTTTTATTGACTAAAAATGGTATTTATTGTATATTCAACTGAAATTTATATATCTTTTTTCACGTGTGGTATATGGTGTATTCCTTCAGCAATCACATATTTGGTCTGTTCCAGAACAGCAAGAATGTAATAGTTTTCACTGCACGATAACCGACTTTCTATTTATGATATCGGAGAAAATTGCAATTCTAGTAGATTCTTGCAAGTACTGGAACAGAGCAATTATTAGGAAACTTACATTTTCTTTATTGCTTTCCTAAATAAATTCATTAAATGAATTTAGCTCACTGTAGTCAATGTAATCAGGTTGAACAACTGCAAAAGAAGTACAAAAAAGTCATCAAATTGCTCAGTGTAGCATTTTGTATAAAGAAATTAGCGAAAATACTATCATACGTATTTTCCAAGCCTCTTGCGGAATCTCCTAGCATGGGAGCATTTTTTTCCGAAACAGTAGATACTTTGCAACTTCTGTTTTGCAAGTTCAATTTTTGACTTACGTTTTATAACCTCGTATTTATCGCGCAGTGCTTTCCAATGTCGTCGTAATCCCATACTGGCCGCGAAATCATTTTCAATTTTCTTCCAGACAGATTCTTTTTGCCTCCAAACGACGGAGTCTGACTTTTTATTCTCGATAATATGCTTATGGTCTTCTACCAAGGTCTTCTACCTCTTCTTTTAAGAAATTTTTGGCCCTTTTTCTGTGACTGGTTTCCTTTTGGTTATCAATTTTCGCCTGCCTTTTTTTCAGAAATAATTAACGATTTATTTTACGAAAGTAATAAAAATTTGTTTTGTTTAGTTTTGTTTTAACTAAAATAAAAATCCAGTGACTTCCAGTTATATTTACAAAAAGTAATCATTGAGGGCAATTTATTGCCATATCTCTGTAAAAAAAATTATTCATTTAAAAGGAAGGATGTAATAATGAATTCCCCATAATGTGAACATTATCCTTCACTTTTCCTAAAGTAATCGATGACAAAAGTGGATTTTAAAGGGAAGATATAAGAACGGGCCTTAATATAACATAAAGAAATAACATTAAGTCAACTCAAATTGAAATTAGCTACAAATATTGAATTTTCCGTACTTAAATATAAATTGAACAAAACTAAACTTAGGCTAAAATAAATAAATAAATAAAGCTGAATTAAAAATTTAAAAATTAACAAAATAAACTGTTTAATTCATGAGGAAAAGAGGGAAACAAATGTAAGTCAAAGTATTTGTTGAGTTGAAGTATTTGGTATAATAAAAAATTATACAATTCATATATAATAAAAATAATTATCGAAATATCAATAAATGTCAATATTATATAAGAACTTATATAATAAATTACATAACTAATAAAAACTTATATTACAAAATGGTTTCAAAAATGTATTCAATCGTAAAAATACCGAATATCGGGAGGGCTATACCAAAACTTGGACCTATGCATACAATATTTCGTCACACGAGCTAGAAACCAGTATAGCCTACAAATACAACTTTTTAGACAAGTCCGTGAAAAATTTTGCAAAAATCATAAAAATACGGAATATCGGGAGGCACAGTCATATGGAGGGCTACAGCAAAACTGGGAACTATACATATAATATTTCGTCACACGTGCTTGAAACCATTATGACCAAATACCAATTTTTTAACAAATCCGTAAAAAATATTTGGTAAAAATCATCAAAATAAAGAATATCGTGAGGTACCTTTATATAGGAGCTATACCAAAACGTTGACCCATACATGTAATGTTTCGTCACATGAGCTAGAAACCATTATAAACCACAAATACCAATTTTTAGACATATCCGTGAAAATATTTGGCAAAAGTCATAAAAATACCGAAAATCGCGTGGTACCGTTGTATGGAGGCTATACCAAAACGTGGACCGATATATCTTATACCAACCAGCATAGTCACAAATGCAAATACAAATTGTTCTGCTAAACTTTGACGCTCTACGTCAAATAATGTGGGCTGTATCGTGATATCGCTCTATCTGTCTGTCGACGACAATTTACATCATAAATGTCATACATTTGATTCCAGTTGATTGTGAATATATGGCGATGCAGAAGTAGAAATGACAACATCGTATACCAAAACTGGTAAAGAGGCTGTAAGTTGGACTGGTCGAACTTTGAATACCCTCCACTCAAAAAATTAAAATCCATTACAAATTCTTTTAAAATCCTTAAAAATTCCGAATGAAGCCGTATATTAGGGTCTATACGACGAAATGGACCTGCATACGCAACTTTTGTCATAAGCCTGCACAGACAGTTTCCTGGCATATGTTGTAGTATCCATTACGAACTTCAAATACAAATCTGAAGTAATTCCGATAAATAATGTCGCTAAAATCATCAAAATACCGTACATCGGGGGTACCCTTATATGGGCTATACGAAGACGTGGGCCTACATGGCCTATTTTCTGTTTTAGACTGTAGTTTGCATTACAAACTTCAAATACCATTTTTGAAACAATTCCAGTAAATAATGTCGCTTAAATCATCAAAATACCACATATCGGTGGGAGGGGCTATACAAAGATGTTTACCTACATGGCCCATTTTCAATACCAACGGTCCTGCAGACATAATACACATTTGAGTAAATTTTTATCAACTTACTTCATTCCGTTCGGAAGCTAGAGTGATTTCCACAGACGGACTGACATTTTTAAATCGACATAGAATTTTATGCTGATCAAGAATATATACATTGTGGGGTCTAAAATGTATATTTCGAGGTATTACAAACGGAATGGCAAACTTAATATACCCTCCATACTATGGTGGAGGGTATAAAAAGTAGACCATGTTTAGAGAACAATTGCGCAGAAAGTTGGTCGTATAGAAGAATTGTTGCAATTAGATTTGAAAATATTATGTCTATGAGACTATTTGAAGTGAATCGATTTTAAACTACGAAGACTATTGGAACCTCCTGACGTTGTAGAAAAGGCATACAAATATAATCAGCATGTGATAACATATAAGGCTACGAATCTTTAATTTAGCAAGATGTACTTGAATAGGTTGTGGCTAAAAAAATTTGCGAAACATTCAGCGATATCTGTGCCTGTGACAAATACTTTATTGTTATATTTCAAAACAGAGGGCTTTGAGGAAACTTTTCGTTTTAGGTTATAAAAATCATAAAAAGATTTAGGATTGAATTTAAAATTATTTTAATCTTGTCTACGTAAAGGTTATACAATCTACGAGATTCTAAAGTATATTTGGATCTAGCAAGAGAGTAATTAGTATAGTCTCTTGTTAAGCCTGATTTTTTAAATTTACGAAAAAGCTTATTTTAAGAATTTTTTAAACTTGATAAGTGAGGGGTATCCATGGATATTTATTAGAATTTTAACTCTAGTAGTTGGAACACATTCCAATTTAAATCTATTTAAATCATCATAACATTTATCAATTACATATTCTAGATCTTTATGGCTGTTACACAGGCACTCAGAAGCCCAATTTACGGAGGAAAAGAGGGTATTAAGTTTTCGAAAATAAGTTTTTTTTTGTAATAAAGAACATAATAAAGGACAATAAAGGTTTTAAATGAGTCGGACTGACTTTCTTCAATTACATAACTGTGAGTCATGGAGATATATAAAGTTGGGTGGTATATATCTTCAGGAGTGCATATTGGAGGAATTCTGAATATATCAAAATGCTGTGTTATATTTACGAACGCCAAATGAAGAATTTTGCCGTGGCAACTTTTCACACTGTTTATTTGATAAAGATTTAAGTCACAAAAACTATTTATAACATCAAATGTATACTGGGTACTGTTCATTTCGAAAGCCACCTAATGGAAGGCATATTAAAATCACCAAGATTCAGGATGCGATCGGAATCTTTCATATTTTCAGTGATTAAATGTAATGCTGTTAAATGCTGATTATAAATGTCAAGTGAAGATGGAGGTGTAATATAAGAGCAAGTTACAAACAATTTAGATTTGTCCAATTCAATCGAAAAACCAACAAATTCTATATCAAGAAAATCATTTAGATCAATTAAATTAGTGGTATATTTGGTATCAACTGCAATAAGGACACCACCACCTCTCTTACAAACACGATCTTTTCTAAATATTTGATATTTTGAACATTAAAATTCACTATAAATTATAGATGTTTTTAACCAAGTTTCGGAGAAAACCAATACATTATAATAAAAACCAATGCTATCGGTATTAAACTGATTCATTTTGTACTAAGCTCGCTTACATTCTGATAGCAAATACAAAATGAGTCATTTAGTTTTTTGACACCGAATCTGGTCTTGGAGGTAAATGAGCTAAATTATTTTAAAATCAACTGTACAAAAATATTTTGAGGCACAACGATTTTGAAAGAAGATCTACTTTCAAAAAATGCAGATTGGAGCTTATAACAACTCAAAAAGTAATCTCCCTCAATTTTTTGATTTTATATAATAGCTTATGTCATCGGTCGTTGTTTCTGGTGCAATCCTTGTAGCAAATATAATTTTCATGACGGGAGTTATCTTTGGACAGCTTGAGTTTTATCAGTAGCAGTCTCGGTGCGATCACTAGTGATGAGTGAAGGTAGTGATAATTCCTGAATGTCACGAGTAGATTGCGATGTTTGCTTAAAAAAACTCACAATCAATACTCATAACATCAGGATTATTTACCTATTTACTTATACTGCTGTTAAATACCGGAACTCCTAATATATAAATTAAATTTCAACACAAACTTAGTCATATAAATATCATCTTACTTACAAGATAGATCACAACTAGTTTTGTTTGAAGGGTATCCAAAACGATTAACGTTCCATCGGATGTTCCACAAGGAAGTCACCTTGGACCGGCCCTCTTTCTTTTATTTATCAACGATTTACCTAATTCCATAAATTACGCGAAATTGTTAATTTACCTAGATGATGTTAAATTATTCATTTCCCATAATTGTGATAAACAAACTAGTTTACTTTAAAACGATTAAGGTAGACTTTTTCAATAGTGCAGGTTATATTGTATATTAAATTTAAGCATATGTGCTTCTCAAGATCTTCTTCTCTGATATTGCAGTATAATATTGAGGCATTCATTATCTACTGAAGATTCATTTGTCGATCTAGGCCTCTTGATTGATCCTAAATTAAATTTTAATAGCAATGTAATAGCAATGGTAAATAAAGCAAATGTTGTTTTAGGTTTTATTAAACGGTGGACCAAAGAATTTTTCGATACATATACAACACAACAGTTATTTACGTCTCTTGTTAGACCTATATTAAATACGGTTCTGTTGTGTGGGATCAATATGCAACATACACAGCTAAAATAGAATCCGTGCAAAACAATTTCTGCTATTTGCCTTACGAGGCTTATATTGGAATAGTGTTGTCCTCTTATGCTAGCAGACTAAAATTAATTAGATTGTCCACATTTAAAAGCAGACGTGTTATGTTGAACTCCATGTTTGTACTAAAAATTTTAAATTGTAATATACCTTCAGATTTCTTAATCTCATCTATTAGAATAAATGTTCCGTTTAAATCTAGTAAATACTACCGCACGAATTATTCAATGGGCGAACCTCTTAGTAAAATGTGTAATGTTATGTGTGTACTTCACAATATAGCCATAATTGAGAAGGATCCACTTCCGTCAACTGGGACAGACCTGGTACCTGACTCAATTCCAAGAACCAAGAACCATTTTGATTTAAAACTATTTTAAAAGGTATATTCAAAAGGGCAGTTGTTTTACTATTTTTTAAGACGATAACGTGCTATTTTATGTGTTTTTGTGCTTCAGCTCGATTTATGTTTCTCTTTACTCGTTTCTCGAAGATATGTAGGCTCAATTTTTCAAATAAAATTTCCAAATATCTCAAGTAATATTACTTAACATTTTTCTTAAATTTCTTTCTTTCTTGGAAACTTTTTTTCCAATTGCTACGATTATGTGCTTTGTAGTTACATTTTCATACTTACAGAACCTGCATTACGCTGTGGTTATAAAAACTTCACAGCGCAACCTATAGTATTGCTTCGATGTACATCTGCCAAAAAGCCAATAAAAATAGGAACTACTACGTACATTGTAAATCCAGTGTTTGAATTTGCGGTGCTGTGTAATATAGACCAATTTATGTGATATTACTACTTTCGCATCTGGTGCTACCGTTGCTGGGAACACAGCAAGTTCAAACACTGTTAAACGATTCGGTTTTAAAAGATTTTGTTGGATAAATTAAATTGTAATTCAGTTTTTATTTAAAATGTTGTAATTTATTTTCAGTCTTTTAAATGCTGAATAGCTAATAATATTGCTTACAATTACAAAATACATTTACAATTAAAAATACAATTGAATTACTGTAAAAATGTTAACCTCTTTTCCTCCAACTTTAACTGCAAAATTTCATTCTTTAGTCTCAATGAAGATATTTCATGTCCATGCTTTTCTTGCTTCTCCTGAGCACGAATATTCATGCTTCTCCTGAGCACGAATATTCTCGTTCCTGTAAAAGCTCAGTTGTAGAAGAACATGTTCAAGTTTTTCTTCCTCTAGGTTGCGTTTTGTTTTGCCACCGCTAACCGGTTCTTTTGATTTAGGTTTTTTAAAGACTGTGGGCAAAAGTCCGTTGACCAGTCCTTTTTTTCTGTTGAAATATTCATGGAGTTGTTCTGAAAAATATATAGAAAAGGTGTAATAAGTAAAACACCTAAAATATTGAATTTCACTGAATTTACTTAACATTTTACAGAATTGGCACGCCTTAACAAACCCCCGTATAAATCGGTAAGAACAAATAATTTAAAATTTTCCTACTTCTAGAATATTACCTAGCTAATGGAACGGTGTAATATTCCACTTTTATTGACTAACAAGTAAAAAAACATTAAGTTCGGCCGGGCCAAACTTTTAATACCCTCCACCTTAGGGTAAAAGAAACATTAGAAGAAATGTGGCAAAAACCATTAAAATGCCGAATATCGGGAGGTACCGTTATATGGGGGCTCTACCAAATCGTGGACCTACACATGCAAGGTTCCGCCAACGGAGCTAGAACCCATTATGACCTACAAATACCAATTTTCAGACAAATACGTGAAAAAAGGGGCAAAAATCATCAAATTACGGAATATCGGGAGGTACCGTTATATGGGGGCTATACCAAAACGTGGACCTATAATTACAATGACTCACCACACGAACTGGGACCCATTATGATCTACAACTACCAATACCAATTTTCAGACAAATACGTGAAAAAAGGGACAAAAATCATCAAATTACGGAATATCGGGAGGTACCGTTATATGGGGGCTATACCAAAACGTGGACCTATAATTACAATGACTCACCACACGAACTGGGACCCATTATGATCTACAACTACCAAATTTTCAGTGAAATTCCTGAAAAAATCATCAAAATACCGAATATTGGGAGCTACCGTTATATGGGGACTATACCGAAACGTGGACCTATGCATACAATGTTTCGCCACACGAACTAGGACCCATTATGACTCACAAATACCAATGTTTACACAAATCAGTGAAAAATGTTGCAAAAACCATCAAAATACCGAATATCGGGAGGTACCGTTATATGGGGGCTATACCAAATCATGGACCCATACATGCAATGTTTCGCCACCGGAGCTGGAACTCATTATGACCAACAAATACCAATTTTTAGACAAATCCGTTAAAAACTGTGGCAAAAATAATCAAAATATCGAATATCGGGAGGTACCATTATATGAAGGTTATACCAAAACGTGGACCTATACATGCTATGTTTTGCCACACATACAGGGACCCGTTATGACCTACAAATACCAATTTCAGACAAATCCGTTAAATAATGTGGCATAAATCATCAAAATACCGAATATCGGGAGGTACCGTTATATGGGGACTATACCAGAACGTGGACCGATATATCTCATTTTCAATACCAACCATCCTAGACACAATACCAATTGCTCTGCTAAATTTTGGCGCTCTACGTCAAATAATGTGGGGTGTATCGTGATTTTAACAGACAGACGGACAGACAGACAGACGGACATCGTTAAATCGACTTAGAATTTTATGCTGATTATGAAATATATACTTTATGGGGTCTAAGACGAATATTTAAGGATGTTACAAATGGAATGACAAAGTTAATATACCCTCCTTTCCAAGGTGGAGGGTATAAAAATGGTATTTATTGTATATTCAACTGAAATTTATATATCTTTTTTCACGTGTGGTATATGGTGTATTCCTTCAGCAATGGCATATTTGGTCTGTTCCAGAACAGCAAAAATGTAATAGTTTTCACTGCACGATAACCGACTTTCCATTTATGATATCGGAGAAAATTGCAATTCTAGTAGATTCTTGCAAGTACTGGAACAGAGCAATTGTTAGGAAACTTACATTTTCTTTATTGCTTTCCTAAATAAATTCATTAAATGCATTTAGCTCACTGTAGTCAATGTAATCAGGTTGAACAACTGCAAAAGAAGTACAAAAAAGTCATCAAATTGCTCAGTGTAGCATTTTGTATAAAGAAATTAGAGAAAGTACTATCATACGTATTTTCCAAGCCTCTTGCGGAATGTCCTAGCATGGGAGCATTTTTTTCCGAAACAGTAGATACTTTGCATCTTCTGTTTTGCAAGTTCAATTTTTGACTTACGTTTTATAACCTCGTATTTATCGCGCAGTGCTTTCCGAAATCATTTTGAATTTTCTTCCAGACTGCTTCTTTTTGCCTCCAAACGACGGAGTCTGACTTTTTATTCTCGATAATATGCTTATGGTCTTTTACCAAGTTAACAAGCAACATTTTCTCTTCTTTTAAGAAATTTTTGGCCCTTTCTCTGTGACTGGTTTCCTTTTGGTTATCAATTTTCGCTTGCCTTTCTTGCAGAAATAATTAACGACTTATTTTACGAAAGTAATACAAATTCGTTTTGTTTATTTTTGTTTTAACTAAAATAATGATGCCACTGTGAAATAAAAATCCAGTGACTATCAGTTATATTTACAAAAAGTAATCATTGAGGGCAATTTATTGCCATATCTCTGTAAAAAAATGAATTTATTTTAAAGGAAGGATGTATTAATGAATTCCCCATAATGTGAACATTATCCTTCACTTTTCCTAAAGTAATCGATAACAAAAGTGGATTTTAAAGGGAAGATATAAGAACGGGCCTTAATATAACATAAAGAAATTAAATTAAGTCAACTAAAATTGAAATTAGCTACAAATATTGAATTTTCCGTACTTAAATATAAATTGAACTAAACTAAACTTAGGCTAAAATAAATAAATAAAGCTGAATTAAAAATTTAAAAATTAACAAAATAAACTGTTTAATTCTTGAGGAAAAGAGGGAAACAAATGTAAGTCAAAGTATTTGTTGAGTTGAAGTATTTGGTATAATAAAAAATTATACAATTCATATATAATAAAAATAATTATCGAAATATCAATAAATGTCAATATTATATAAGAACTTATATAATAAATTACATAACTAATAAAAACTTATATTACAAAATGGTTTCAAAAATGTATACAATCGTAAAAATACCGAATATCGGGAGGGCTATACCAAAACTTGGACCTATGCATACAATATTTCGTCACACGAGCTAGAAACCAGTATGGCCTACAAATACAACTTTTTAGACAAGTCCGTGAAAAATTTTGCAAAAATCATAAAAATACGGAATATCGGGAGGCACAGTCATATGGAGGGCTACAGCAAAACTGGGACCTATACATATAATATTTCGTCACACGTGCTTGAAACCATTATGACCAAATACCAATTTTTTAACAAATTCGTAAGAAATATTTGGTAAAAATCATCAAAATAAAGAATATCGGGAGGTACCTTTATATAGGAGCTATACCAAAACGTTGACCCATACATATAATGTTTCGTCGCATGAGCTAGAAACCATTATAAACCACAAATACCAATTTTTAGACATATCCGTGAAAATATTTGGCAAAAATCATAAAAATACCGAAAATCGCGTGGTACCGTTGTATGGGGGCTATACCAAAACGTGGACCGATATATCTTATACCAACCAGCATAGTCACAAATGCAAATACAAATTGTTCTGCTAAACTTTGACGCTCTACGTCAAATAATGTGGGCTGTATCGTGATATCGCTGTATCTGTCTGTCGACGACAATTTACATCATAAATGTCATTTGATTCCAGTTGATTGTGAATATATGGCAATGCAGAAGTAGAAATGACAACATCGTATACCAAAACTGGTAAAGAGGTTGTAAGTTGGACTGGCCGAACTTTGAATACCCTCCACCATTTGGCAATTTCCATTACAAATTCTTTTAAAATCCTAAAAAATACCGAATGAAGCCGTATATTAGGATCTATACGACGACATGGACCTGCATACGCAACTTTTGTCATAAGCCTGCACAGACAGTTTCCTGGCATATGTTGTAGTATCCATTACGAACTTCAAATACAAATCTGAAGTAATTCCGATAAATAATGTCGCTAAAATCATCAAAATACCGTACATCGGGGGTCCTTTTTTTCTGTTGAAATATTCATGGAGTTGTTCTGAAAAATATATAGAAAAGGTGTAATAAGTAAAACACCTAAAATATTGAATTTCACTGAATTTACTTAACATTTTACAGAATTGGCACGCCCTTACAAACCCCCGTATAAATCGGTAAGAACAAATAATTTAAAATTTACTTCTAGAATATTACCTAGCTAATGGAACGGTGTAATATTCCACTTTTATTGACTAACAAGTAAAAAAACATTAAGTTCGGCCGGGCCAAACTTTTAATACCCTCCACCTTAGGGTAAAAGAAACATTAGAAGAAATGTGGCAAAAAACCATTAAAATGCCGAATATCGGGAGGTACCGTTATATGGGGGCTCTACCAAATCGTGGACCTACACATGCAAGGTTCCGCCAACGGAGCTAGAACCCATTATGACCTACAAATACCAATTTTCAGACAAATACGTGAAAAAAGGGGCAAAAATCATCAAATTACGGAATATCGGGAGGTACCGTTATATGGGGGCTATACCAAAACGTGGACCTATAATTACAATGACTCACCACACGAACTGGGACCCATTATGATCTACAACTACCAAATTTTCAGTGAAATTCCTGAAAAAATCATCAAAATACCGAATATTGGGAGCTACCGTTATATGGGGACTATACCGAAACGTGGACCTATACATACAATGTTTCGCCACACGAACTAGGACCCATTATGACTCACAAATACCAATGTTTACACAAATCAGTGAAAAATGTTGCAAAAACCATCAAAATACCGAATATCGGGAGGTACCGTTATATGGGGGCTATACCAAATCATGGACCCATACATGCAATGTTTCGCCACCGGAGCTGGAACTCATTATGACTAACAAATACAAATTTTTAGACAAATCCGTTAAAAACTGTGGCAAAAATAATCAAAATATCGAATATCGGGAGGTACCATTATATGAAGGTTATACCAAAACGTGGACCTATACATGCTATGTTTTGCCACACATACAGAGACCCGTTATGACCTACAAATACCAATTTTCAGACAAATCCGTTAAATAATGTGGCATAAATCATCAAAATACCGAATATCGGGAGGTACCGTTATATGGGGACTATACCAGAACGTGGACCGATATATCTCATTTTCAATACCAACCATCCTAGACACAATACCAATTGCTCTGCTAAATTTTGGCGCTCTACGTCAAATAATGTGGGGTGTATCGTGATTTTAACAGACAGACGGACATCGTTAAATCGACTTAGAATTTTATGCTGATTATGAATATATATACTTTATGGGGTCTACGACGAATATTTAAGGATGTTACAAATGGAATGACAAAGTTAATATACCCTCCTTTCCAAGGTGGAGGGTATAAAAATGGTATTTATTGTATATTCAACTGAAATTTATATATCTTTTTTCACGTGTGGTATATGGCGTATTCCTTCAGCAATGGCATATTTGGTCTGTTCCAGAACAGCAAGAATGTAATAGTTTTCACTGCACGATAACCGACTTTCCATTTATGATATCGGAGAAAATTGCAATTCTAGTAGATTCTTGCAAGTACTGGAACAGAGCAATTGTTAGGAAACTTACATTTTCTTTATTGCTTTCCTAAATAAATTCATTAAATGCATTTAGCTCACTGTAGTCAATGTAATCAGGTTGAACAACTGCAAAAGAAGTACAAAAAAGTCATCAAATTGCTCAGTGTAGCATTTTGTATAAAGAAATTAGAGAAAGTACTATCATACGTATTTTCCAAGCCTCTTGCGGAATGTCCTAGCATGGGAGCATTTTTTTCCGAAACAGTAGATACTTTGCATCTTCTGTTTTGCAAGTTCAATTTTTGACTTACGTTTTATAACCTCGTATTTATCGCGCAGTGCTTTCCGAAATCATTTTGAATTTTCTTCCAGACTGCTTCTTTTTGCCTCCAAACGACGGAGTCTGACTTTTTATTCTCGATAATATGCTTATGGTCTTTTACCAAGTTAACAAGCAACATTTTCTCTTCTTTTAAGAAATTTTTGGCCCTTTCTCTGTGACTGGTTTCCTTTTGGTTATCAATTTTCGCTTGCCTTTCTTGCAGAAATAATTAACGACTTATTTTACGAAAGTAATACAAATTCGTTTTGTTTATTTTTGTTTTAACTAAAATAATGATGCCACTGTGAAATAAAAATCCAGTGACTACCAGTTATATTTACAAAAAGTAATCATTGAGGGCAATTTATTGCCATATCTCTGTAAAAAAATGAATTTATTTTAAAGGAAGGATGTATTAATGAATTCCCCATAATGTGAACATTATCCTTCACTTTTCCTAAAGTAATCGATAACAAAAGTGGATTTTAAAGGGAAGATATAAGAACGGGCCTTAATATAACATAAAGAAATTAAATTAAGTCAACTAAAATTGAAATTAGCTACAAATATTGAATTTTCCGTACTTAAATATAAATTGAACTAAACTAAACTTAGGCTAAAATAAATAAATAAAGCTGAATTAAAAATTTAAAAATTAACAAAATAAACTGTTTAATTCTTGAGGAAAAGAGGGAAACAAATGTAAGTCAAAGTATTTGTTGAGTTGAAGTATTTGGTATAATAAAAAATTATACAATTCATATATAATAAAAATAATTATCGAAATATCAATAAATGTCAATATTATATAAGAACTTATATAATAAATTACATAACTAATAAAAACTTATATTACAAAATGGTTTCAAAAATGTTTACAATCGTAAAAATACCGAATATCGGGAGGGCTATACCAAAACTTGGACCTATGCATACAATATTTCGTCACACGAGCTAGAAACCAGTATGGCCTACAAATACAACTTTTTAGACAAGTCCGTGAAAAATTTTGCAAAAATCATAAAAATACGGAATATCGGGAGGCACAGTCATATGGAGGGCTACAGCAAAACTGGGACCTATACATATAATATTTCGTCACACGTGCTTGAAACCATTATGACCAAATACCAATTTTTTAACAAATTCGTAAAAAATATTTGGTAAAAATCATCAAAATAAAGAATATCGGGAGGTACCTTTATATAGGAGCTATACCAAAACGTTGACCCATACATATAATGTTTCGTCGCATGAGCTAGAAACCATTATAAACCACAAATACCAATTTTTAGACATATCCGTGAAAATATTTGGCAAAAATCATAAAAATACCGAAAATCGCGTGGTACCGTTGTATGGGGGCTATACCAAAACGTGGACCGATATATCTTATACCAACCAGCATAGTCACAAATGCAAATACAAATTGTTCTGCTAAACTTTGACGCTCTACGTCAAATAATGTGGGCTGTATCGTGATATCGCTGTATCTGTCTGTCGACGACAATTTACATCATAAATGTCATTTGATTCCAGTTGATTGTGAATATATGGCAATGCAGAAGTAGAAATGACAACATCGTATACCAAAACTGGTAAAGAGGTTGTAAGTTGGACTGGCCGAACTTTGAATACCCTCCACCATTTGGCAATTTCCATTACAAATTCTTTTAAAATCCTAAAAAATACCGAATGAAGCCGTATATTAGGATCTATACGACGACATGGACCTGCATACGCAACTTTTGTCATAAGCCTGCACAGACAGTTTCCTGGCATATGTTGTAGTATCCATTACGAACTTCAAATACAAATCTGAAGTAATTCCGATAAATAATGTCGCTAAAATCATCAAAATACCGTACATCGGGGGTACCCTTATATGGGCTATACGAATACGTGGGCCTACATGGCCTATTTTCTGTTTTAGACTGTAGTTTGCATTACAAACTTCAAATACCATTTTTGAAACAATTCCAGTAAATAATGTCGCTTAAATCATCAAAATACCACATATCGGTAGGAGGGGCTATACAAAGATGTTTACCTACATGGCCCATTTTCAATACCAACGGTCCTGCAGACATAATACACATTTGATTAAATTTTTATCAACTTACTTCATTCCGTTCGGAAGCTAGAGTGATTTCCACAGACGGACTGACATTTTTAAATCGACATAGAATTTTATGCTGATCAAGAATATATACATTGTGGGGTCTAAAATGTATATTTCGAGGTATTACAAACGGAATGGCAAACTTAATATACCCTCCATACTATGGTGGAGGGTATAAAAAGTAGACCATGTTTAGAGAACAATTGTGCAGAAAGTTGGTCGTATAGAAGAATTGTAATTAGATTTGAAAATATTATGTCTATGAGACTATTTGAAGTGAATCGATTTTAAACTACGAAGACTATTGGAACCTCCTGACGTTGTAGAAAAGGCATACAAATATAATCAGCATGTGATAACATATAAGGCTACGAATCTTTAATTTAGCAAGATGTACTTGAATAGGTTGTGGCTAAAAAAAATTGCGAAACATTCAGCGATATCTGTGCCTGTGACAAATACTTTATTGTTATATTTCAAAACAGAGGGCTTTGAGGAAACTTTTCGTTTTAGGTTATAAAAATCATAAAAAGATTTAGGATTGGATTTAAAATTATTTTAATCTTGTCTACGTAAAGGTTATACAATCTACGAGATTCTAAAGTATATTTGGATCTAGCAAGAGAGTAATTAGTATAGTCTCTTGTTAAGCCTGATTTTTTATATTTACGAAAAAGCTTATTTTAAGAATTTTTTAAACTTGATAAGTGAGGGGTATCCATGGATATTTATTAGAATCTTAACTCTAGTAGTTGGAACACATTCCAATTTAAATCTATTTAAAATATCATAACATTTATCAATTACATATTCTAGATCTTTATGGCTCAGAAGCCCAATTTACGGAGGAAAAGAGGGTATTAAGTTTTCGAAAATAAGTTTTTTTTGTAATAAAGAACATAATAAAGGACAATAAAGGTTTTAAATGTGTCGGACTGACTTTCTTCAATTACATAACTGTGAGTCATGGAGATATATAAAGTTGGATGGTATATATCTTCAGGAGTGCATATTGGAGGAATTCTGAATATATCAAAATGCTGTGTTATATTTACGAACGCCAAATGAATAATTTTGCCGTGGCAACTTTTCACACTGTTTATTTGATAAAGATTTAAGTCACAAAAACTATTTATAACATCAAATGTATACTGGGTACTGTTCATTTCGAAAGCCACCTAATGGAAGGCATATTAAAATCACCAAGATTCAGGATGCGATCGGAATCTTTCATATTTTCAGTGATTAAATGTAATGCTGTTAAATGCTGATTATAAATGTCAAGTGAAGATGGAGGTGTAATATAAGAGCAAGTTACAAACAATTTAGATTTGTCCAATTCAATCGAAAAACCAACAAATTCTATATCAAGAAAATCATTTAGATCAATTAAATTAGTGGTATATTTGGTATCAACTGCAATAAGGACACCACCACCTCTCTTACAAACACGATCTTTTCTAAATATTTGATATTTTGAACATTAAAATTCACTATATAATATAGATGTTTTTAACCAAGTTTCGGAGAAAACCAATACATTATAATAAAAACCAATGCTATCGGTATTAAACTGGTTCATTTTGTACTAAGCTCCCTTATATTCTGATAGCAAATACAAAATGAGTCATTTAGTTTTTTGACACCGAATCTGGTCTTGGAGGTAAATGAGCTAAATTATTTTAAAATCAACTGTACAAAAATATTTTGAGGCACAACGATTTTGAAAGAAGATCTACTTTCAGAAAATGCAGATTGGAGCTTATAACAACTCAAAAAGTAATCTCTCTCAAGTTTTTGATTTTATATAAAGCTTATGTCATCGGTCGTTGTTTCTGGTGCAATCCTTGTAGCAAATATAATTTTCATGGAGGGAGCTATCTTTGGACAGCTTGAATTTTATCAGTAGCAATCTCGGGGCGATCACTAGTGATAAGTGAAGGTAGTGATAATTCCTGAATGTCACGAGTAGATTGTGAGGTTTGCTTAGAAAACTCACATTCAATACTCATAACATCAGGATTATTTACCCATTTACTTATACCGCTGTTAAATACCGGAACTCCTAATATATAAATTAAATTATATGGGTTTCAACACAAACTTAGTCTTATAAATATAATCTTACTTACAAGATAGATCACAACTAGTTTTGTTTGAAGGGTATCCAAAACGATTAACGTTCCATCGGATGTTCCACAAGGAAGTCACCTTGGACCGGCCCTCTTTCTTTTATTTATCAACGATTTACCTAATTCCATAAATTACGCGATATTGTTAATTTACGCAGATGATGTTAAATTATTCATTTCCCATAATTGTGATAGACAAGCTAGTTTACTTTAAAACGTTAAGGTAGACATTTTCAATAGTGCAGGTTAAATTGTATGTTAAATTTAAGCATATGTGCTTCTCAAGATCTTCTTCTCTGATATTGCAGTATAATATTGAGGCATTCATTATCTACTGAAGATTCATTTGTCGATCTAGGCCTCTTGATTGATCCTAAATTAAATTTTAATAGCAATGTAATAGCAATGGTAAATAAAGCAAATGTTGTTTTAGGTTTTATTTAACGGTGGACCAAAGAATTTTTCGATACATATACAACACAACAGTTATTTACGTCTCTTGTTAGACCTATATTAAATACGGTTCTGTTGTGTGGGATCCTCAATATGCAACATACACAGATAAAATAGAATCCGTGCAAAACAATTTCTGCATTTGCCTTACTAGGCTTACATTGGAATAGTGTTGTCCTCTTATGCTAGCAGGCTAAAATTGTCCACATTTAAAAGCAGACGTATTATGTTGAACTCCATGTTTGTACTAAAAATTTTAAATTGTTATATACCTTCAGATTTCTTAATCTCATCTATTAGAATAAATGTTCCGTTTAAGTCTTGTAAATACTACCGCACGAATTATTCAATGGGCGAACCTCTTATTAAAATGTGTAATGTAATGTAGACTTTGGTAGGAGTTTTGAAATTATTAAATCAAGAATAATTTTATTTTTAAATAACTAAAAAACATGTTTTATTATTTGACAAACTAGCTAATGAATTAGATTTTGTAGCTGGTTTTCAATTTCCTACTACATTCCCATTATGATGCGGATAATGATGTGTACACGATCCCTTCGTAGGGGGAGGTCGCCCCCTCGGTCGGCAGGGGTGGGAATGTGAGGCGTGGGAACGTTCGATAAAAAAAAATGTTCACCAGTGCAAGGGGCCCGGTATGTTGAAGTTTCAGGTTCATAACACCGATAAGCCTACAATCGATAACTCAACAAATAACTATTATCATCAAAGAAAAACGATCGCCAAGCAAGAAACAATCAGACAATAAAGGAATTGTTTTATTAAAGAAAACATAAAGTCAGACGGGCAGAGTCAACTCATCAAAACCAGTTTTGTATTTGAACCTAAGCCCCCAGTGCCTTATTAGCAACACATAAATATCGCCTGTATAATTGTTGTGTTGTCTAATATGCATATTTATTGTTGTTCGACCTTAGGCAACAAATACTTTCGGCTGTAAAGCCACTATGTAGATTTAGAACATCTACAAGTCCATACGCCTGTATCCGGACTTGTACATGAACAAAGAATGCAAAGCATTTAAAATGATATACAAATCGACAAACAGGAGAATCTTCACTATCTTACGTCTCATTGGAATACCTTACTGTCAAAACGAAAACTTAATTGTGTGTAAACAAATTTAACGCCACCTACAATTAAATCAGCAAAAGGACTAAAATCCTTTCTTTCCTTTCTACGTAAACGAGTATTACAAATTGTCACAATCTGCAACTTCACTAAAAAAGAAGAATATGTTGTCGACTGCACTCACATAACGCGGGATTGTGTTTATGAAATGTGTGATGTGGAGAACGCAGTACGAATTGTGTCTGTAGAGAATGCTTACTCAGCTATTGTTAATACTGTCAATTGAGCTCCACTTCTATTCGTATATGTTTGCAGCGTTGCCAGCTACGATACTTTTACATTGCTAATAACACTATTTTCCATTGATATTACCATTTTATACAATATATTTACACTCAATGACATGTATCACATTAATATCTGTCACTCGCTGGAGGCACACGTATGTATATACGTTAAAAATTACATCAAATATAAAATTGAAGCCTGGCTACGCAACGGAATACCTATTTCTGGACATAGTATTAGCCTTCTCCCAAGAAATAAAAACATAGATATTACCGATTTACTGAATAAACTGCAAGCTTTATCAATGCCGTGCAATAAAACAATACGGAAACATCTATGTGCCGCTACTTTGGAATGATTGACTTATATTTCAAAAATGGTATTTAAAGTTTGTAAAGCGCTTGTCTACAGTCTAAGAAAACAGACAGTCTAAAACAGAAAATAGGCCATATAGGTCCACGTCTTCGTATAGCCCCCATATAAGGGTACCCCCAAAATACGGTATTTTGATGATTTTAGCTATATTATTTATCGGAAATATTTCATATTTTGTATTTGAAGTTCGTAATGGATACTACAACATATGCCAGAAAATTGTCTGTGCAGGCTTATGACAAAAGTTGCGTACGCAGGTCCAAGTCGTCGTATAGACCCTAATATACGGCTTCATTCGGTATTTTTAGGATTTTAACAGAATTTTTAATGGATTTTAATTTCTTGAAAATTGCCAAATTTGTACCAAATGGTAGAGGGTATTCAAAGTTCGGCCAGCCGATCTTACAGATTTTTTAACGAGTTCTGGTATACGATGTTGTCATTTCTACGTCATACCGCAAATTATGCATCGCCATATATTCACAATCAACTGAAATCAAATGTATGACATTTATGATGTAAATTGTCAAGTTTCTTTTATTCAAGAGAATGTATACCACTAACAGCCTTTGTACCTAACAATAAAGAAAACCCATTTTTCAATAATCAAAAAAACCAGTTAATTCGACAGAGAAATGATACATATAAAGGATGAAAACGACTTAAAACAGCAGGACTACATAGACAATTTAAATCTTTAGAGAAAAAGTCACCTAGTTTTTTAGAAATCTATACTAAGTATGTGTTCTACAAAGATAAATTTTCTATGGCTGTAGGTAGCAAAAGTACTCACACTCGTTCCAATACTGATACTGATGTTTTAAACAAAAATGTTGCTAGTCATAGCGTTTTAGACAACGCCGGAAATGTTAGTATTGTACGAAAGGAAAACGAATTTTCTTTTACATATACCAATCAAGATGAGGCTTTTCCGATATTCCAAGAAACAAAATCATATGCTGAGTGAATGGATGTTATAAACTTAAAATAAATAAATTATAATGCCAATATTGTTGCTACAGGCTACAGCCAACAACAACACAGTTCTGACAAAATCAATCGATATGTTGCTGCTCTTGTTAGACCTATATTAAATACGGTTCTGTTGTGTGGGATCATCAATATGCAACATACACAGATAAAATAGAATCCGTGCAAAACAATTTCTGCTATTTGCCTTACGAGGCTTACATTGGAATAGTGTTATCCTCTTATGCTAGCAGGCTAAAATTAATTAGATTGTCCACATTTAAAAGCAGACGTATTATGTTGAACTCCATGTTTGTACTAAAAATTTTAAATTGTAATATACCTTCAGATTTCTTAATCTCATCTATTAGAATAAATGTTCCGTTTAAATCTAGTAAATACTACCGTAAATGTGTAATGTAATGTAGACTTTGGTAGGAGTTTTGAAATTATTAAATCTAGAATAATTTTATTTTTAAATAACTAAAAAACATGTTTTATTATTTGACAAACTAGCTGATGAATTAGATTTTGTAGCTGGTTTTCAATTTCCTACTACATTCCCATTATGATGCGAATAATGATGTGTACACGATCCCTTCGTAGAGGGAGTTCGCCCCCTCGGTCGGCAGGGGTGGGAATGTGAGGCGTGGGAACGTTCGATAAAAAAAATGTTCACCAGTGCAAGGGGCCCGGTATGTTGAAGTTTCAGGTTCATAACACCGATAAGCGTACAATCGATAACTCAACAATTAACTATTATCATCAAAGAAAAACGATCGAAGAAAACATAAAGTCAGACGGGCAGAGTCAACTCATCAAACCCAGTTTTGTATTTGAACCTAAGCCCCCAGTGCCTTATTAGCAACACATAAATATCGCCTGTATAATTGTTGTGTTGTCTAAAATGCATATTTATTGTTGTTCGACCTTAGGCAACAAATACTTTCGGCTGTATGTAGATTTAGAACACCTACAAGTCCATTCGCCTGTATCCGACTTGTACAGGAACAAAGAATGCAAAGCATTTAAAATGATATACAAATCGACAAACAGGAGAATCTTCACTATCTTACGTCTCATTGGAATACCTTACTGTCAAAACGAAAACTTAATTGTGTGTCAATAAATTTAACGCCACCTACAACTAAATCAGCAAAAGGACTAAAATCTAACATCAAAGTGAACACTGCAAGAACAAATGATAGTGTTGTTTTGATAAAGCTTTCTTCTCCTTGCGAGAGAAAAACTTTCGCATGCTTGTGGACAAATTCAAGAGGCAAAACAACTTCGTCTACATTTACTTGGTTCGACCCCGATGTTCCTTTCTACGTAAACGAGCATTACAAAATGTCACAATCTGCAACTTCACTAAAAAAGAAGAATATGTTGTCGACTGCACTCACATAACGCGGGATTGTGTTTATGAAATGTGTGATGTGGAGAAACAGTACGAATTGTGTCTGTAGAGAATGCTTACTCAGCTATTGTTGATACTGTCAATTGAGCTCCACTTCTATTCGTATATGTTTGCAGCGTTGCCAGCTACGATACTTTTACATTGCTAATAACACTATTTTCCATTGATATTACCATTTTATACAATATATTTACACTCAATGACATGTATCACATTAATTTCTGTCACTCGCTGGAGGCACACGTATGTATATACGTTAAAAATTACATCAAATATAAAATAAAATTGAAGCCTGGCTACGCAACGGAATACCTATTTTTGGAGATAGTATTAGCCTTCTCCCAAGAAATAAAAACATAGATATTACCGATTTACTGAATAAACTGCATACTTTATCAATGCCGTGCAATAAAACAATACGGAAACATCTATGTGCCGCTACTTTGGAATGATTGACTTATATTTCAAAAATGGTATTTAAAGTATGTAAAGCGCTTGCTTTACAGTCTACAGTCTAAGAAAACAGACAGTCTAAAACAGAAAATAGGCCATATAGGTCCACGTCTTCGTATAGCCCCCATATAAGGGTACCCCCAAAATACGGTATTTTGATGATTTTAGCGATATTATTTATCGGAAATATTTCATATTTTGTATTTGAAGTTCGTAATGGATACTACAACATATGCCAGAAAATTGTCTGTGCAGGCTTATGACAAAAGTTGCGTACGCAGGTCCAAGTCGTCGTATAGACCCTAATATACGGCTTCATTCGGTATTTTTAGGATTTTAACAGAATTTTTAATGGATTTTAATTTCTTGAAAATTGCCAAATTTGTACCAAATGGTAGAGGGTATTCAAAGTTCGGCCAGCCGATCTTACAGATTTTTTACGAGTTTTGGTATACGATGTTGTCATTTCTACGTCATACCGCAAATTATGCATCGCCATATATTCACAATCAACTGAAATCAAATGTATGACATTTATGATGTAAATTGTCAAGTTTCTTTTATTCAAGAGAATGTATACCACTAACAGCCTTTGTACCTAACAATAAAGAAAACCCATTTTTCAATAATCAAAAAAACCAGTTAATTCGACAGAGAAATGATACATATAAAGGATGAAAACGACTTAAAACAGCAGGACTACATAGACAATTTAAATCTTTAGAGAAAAAATCACCTAGTTTTTTAGAAAGCTATACTAAGTATGTGTTCTACAAAGATAAATTTTCTGTGGCTGTAGGTAGCAAAAGTACTCACACTCGTTCCAATACTGATACTGATGTTTTAAACAAAAATGTTGCTAGTCATATGCCGGAAATGTTTATGAAAATGTTAGTATTGTACGAAAGGAAAACGAATTTTCTTTTACATATACCAATCATGATGAGGCTTTTCCGATATTCCAAGAAACAAAATCATATGCTGACTGAAGGGATGTTATAAACTTAAAATAAATAAATAATGCCAATATTGTAGCTACAGGCTACAGCCAACAACAACACAGTTCCGACAAAATCAATCGATATGTTGCTGCCCACAACTTACTAACAGCACACTAATCTGGTTTTAGAGGTGATAGACGCTATGCCATGGCTCTTGTTAATGTCGTCAAAGACTTAAGAAGAAATATGGACAACAAGCAAGACTCACTTCTTATATTTTTAGATCACATTAAGGCGTTTGATACCGTGAATCATACAATACTTGCTGTTTGACTTAATAATAAATACTCGGCACCCTTATCTATAACCCCAAGGATCATCCTTGGATCCATTACTGTTTTGAATATATATTAACGATGTTTCGGAAGTACTTAATCACTGTAAACCACATACATATATATGCAGATGATGGGCTGTTATATATTGGGTTCAATCAAAAAAATGTGCGAAGTACTCTGTAGAAAGTTGAAGATGATTTAGAGAGAATTAATATTTGTGCTAAAAATAATAGTCTTACCATAATAGTCAAAATTCGAATGTATTTAACATAAACAGCCCCAGCATCTTTTTATCTTGAAAATACATGCTTCAACAACCAAGTTTGTAAGCTCAGATTCAAATATAAATGTTGCAACTGGTAAAGTTCATGGAACACTAATGAATTTTGCTGGTGCAGTGGACGTAATCGAAAACGAATTAATTCTAATCGTTACAATGTAACGAGAAAAACGTAGGTGTCGAAAATTGGCTTGAGCTTTATTTGCTAGTTAAAAGTTTGACATTAGCACTTTGTGATAAAAGCACAAAGTCGTACTCAACCGTAGTACAAAAAACTAATGTCTGTAAATACAATAAAAATTAACTGCAATTATAAATTTAAGAACAATAACGATTCTTAATTGAACATTGCCGCCAGTCTTGCAACATCTAGCTATGTTGCAATAATGTAGTATAATATAATAAATTAATAGGCGTTACCTTTTTTATAATTCATGTATATTCTTCTATTTTTTTTTTTTTTTGTTTTTCAAACAACAATATGCTCGGTGAGCCAAGGCAATTAGAATATTGCATTCAATATTGAAGATACAAAAATGATTTTTTGGCTGCACAAAAAAGAGTTATACAGGACTCATGTCAGATACAACTCCACGTAACATGGTGAGTTGTACACAAGGGAAACCCGGACTCCCTAAAGTTTGAGGCTTCATGATACGTGGATACACGTCCGGCCCAAGTACCATACCTACGCGGCCAGCTGGGAAGCACTGAAGATCCGCCAACATCATACCAGCGTAGTGGTCCTTTATCATCTCGAAAGCCGTTGACGAGGGTGTAATAATATGCTGCAAATTGCATTTTCTCGCGAACATTACAAGCCTTTCAGTACGGCTGTAGAAGGACTCATACGTGAGTTGGAAATATTGGCCATGATTTATGTGATAGGAAGCTAATCGCAACGACTTCACAAAGGACCTACAAATGCGGCTGTTAGCCCCACACGGATCCAATAAGGCACGGACTAGATAACGGGAGTTACCCAGCACCACATTAAATAACAAGGTGGGACTAAGCGTCACCATGGGCTGAATATTAAGAGTGTGCACTGCGTTATAGTGCACAACGGACGGACTTGGAAGTGATGGGGGCGTGAGGACACGGACAAACTAGAGTAAGCTGACGGACGTACTCGATGCTGAATTATTTTGCTTTCCTCTCGCGATGAGCATGGATGCAGTGTTGTGTTTTTCTTTGCACTACTTACCAATATTTTCCATTCTGTAAAAAGATAGAGACGCCGCGAAGTAAGAAGAATTAACAATTATATTCTAATTGGTCAGAATGACCAACTTGACCACATATCGTCCTACAATTCCGTTTTCCGTTTTAACATCAGTACCGGGATAAACGTTAGTTAATCGACCTAATTTCCACGCTGTGGGTGGTAATTGTTCGTGAGGAATTATTACAATATCATCGGTTTGTATATCGCGCTCTGGATACTGCCATTTATATCGTTTATGGAGACTCTTAAGGTACTCTTCTTTACACTGTAAGCAGAATTGCGTAGTAAGCGCTTTTAATTTACTATACCGGTTCACGATATGCGACGGAGATTCTTCTATTAAAGGCTCAGGAGGAGCAAGGATCGGATACCATATAAAAAAAGAACCTGGTGTTAATGCTACAGGATTTTCTGGACAATAATTCATTGGACATAAAGGTCTTGAATTCAAGCATGCTTCGATTCGAGCGAGTATCATTGATATCCCTTCGACAGTATATTTAAAGTTGCTAGCGTGTTTTCTTAAATGTATCTTAAAACTTTTGACCGCAGGTTCCCAGACCCCACCCATATGTGGTGCTCCTGCTTGGATATATTTCAATGAAAGCTCTTGGAAGTTATACTATGAACAAACCCTTTCACGGCTTTCACGAAGTATATTTTTAAACTCACACTCTAATTCTCTGGAAGCGCCAACGAAATTGGTAACATTGTCAGAGAATTTAGTTTTAGGGCTACCACGACGAGAAATAAATCTTTGAAAAGCGGATAAGAATGTTGCCGTCGACAAATCTGTGGTAGCTTCAAGATGTATTGCTTTCGTAGAAAAGCAAACGAATACACATACGTAGCCCATTGTGATTTTACAAGAACGCCCTGTAAAGGATTTTAGATCGAAAGGACCTGCGAAATCTATGCCTGTAGTGGCGAATGGTCTTGGGTAACATGCACAAAACCAACTGAATTCCACCGTGAATGGAAACCAGTTATTTACATCTCTTGTTAGTCCTGTATTAGAATACGGTTCTGTTGTATGGGATCCTCAATAAGCAATATAGACAGATAAAATAGAATCCGTGAAAGCCGATATATGATATTTGATGATTTTAGCGACATTATTTCCGATTTATGCCAGATTGTCTGTGCAGGCTTATGACAAAAGTTGTGTATGCATCCCAAGTCGTCGTATAAACCCTAATATACGGATACATTCGGTATTTTTAAGATTTTAAGAGAATTTTTAATGGATTTTAATTTTTTGAAAATTGTCAAATTTGTAGCAAATGGTGGAGGGTATTCAAAGTTCGGCCCATCCGAACATACAGCATTTTTACGTGCTTTGATATACGATGTTGTCATTTCTACTTCATACCGCAAAATATGCATCGCCATACATTCACAATCAACTGGAATCAAATCTATGATGTAAATTGCCAAGTTTTCCTAATTCAAGAGAATGTATACCACTAACAGCCTTTGTACCTAACAATAAAGAAACCCCATTTTTCAATAATCAAAAAAAAAAAAAAAAAACAGTTAATTCGACAATGATACATATAAATCTTTAGAGAAAATGTCACCTGTTTATTCAGAAAGCTACGCTAAGTATGCGTACTACAAAGATAAATTTTCTGTGGCTGTAGGTAGTAAAAGTACTCACACTCGTTCCAATACTAATACTGATGTTTTAAACAAAAATGTTGCTAGACATAGGGTTTTAGACAACGCCGGAAATGTTTATAAAAATGTTAGCACTGTACGAAATGAAAACGAATTTTCGTTTACATGTACCAATCAAGATCAGGCTTTTCCGATATTCTCAGAACCAAAATCTTATGCTGGGTGAATGGATGTTATAAATTAAAAAAAAATATTATATAATAATGCTGCAAATACTGTTGCTAAAGGCTATAGCCAACAACAACACAGTTCTGATGAGATCAATCGATATATTGCTGCCCACAACTTACTAACAGCACACTAATTTGGTTTTAGAAGTAATAGATGCTGTACCACGGCGCTTGTTAATGTCGTCAAAGACTGAAGAAGAAATATGGACAACAAGCAAGACTCACTTCTTATATTTTTAGATCACATTAAGGCATTTGATACTGTGAATCATACAATACTTGCTGTTTGACTTAATAATAAATACTCGGTACATTTATCTATTACCCCAAGGATCATCTTTGGATCCACTACTGATTTGAATATATATTAACGATGTTTCGGAAGAACCTAATCACTGTAAACCACATATATATATATATATATGCGGATGATGTGCTGTTATATATTGGGTTCAATCAAAAAAATGTGCGAAGTACTCTATAGAAAGTCGAAGATGATTTAGAGAGAATTAATATTATATTTGTACTAAAAATAATAATCTTACCATAATAGTTAAAATTCGAATGTATTTATATAAGAAAACATAAACAGCCCCAGCATCTTTCTAACTTGAAAATACATGCTTCAACAACCAAGTTTGTAAGCTCAGATTCTAATCTTGGAATAATATAAATATTATAATCTAAATGTTACAACTTGTAAAGTTCATAGAATGCTAAGGAAAATTATGGTCGGTTCAAATCTCAATACGACTTGAAATATGACTTATTTTATTCCAAAAGACTTACTTTATTTTAAAACTATTGTATTCAATAGAACTATTTCCATTTGCGATGTCTTTGATCTGCATGGACTAGAAATAACATCGAATAATGTTACATTACATTAATAGTATGTGTTTGCGTATCAATAAAAAATAAAATGAAAAAAAGGGAATAAAAACAAAAAAAGGATTTAGGATTAAATTCGAAGATAATATTGTTACATGCATTTTTGCTGGTGTAGTGGACGTAATCCAAAACAAACTAATTCTAAACGTTACAATGTAACAAGAAAAACGTAGGTGTCGCAAAGTGGTGCTCAATGCTTTATTCGCTAGTTAAAAGTTTGACATTGGCACTTTGTGATAAAAGCACAAAGTCGTACTCAACTGTAGCACAAAAAACGAATGTATGTAAATACAATAAAAATTAACTGGAATTAAAAATTTAAGAACAATAACGATTCTTAGTTGGACATTGGCGCTAGTCTTGGATCATCTAGCTATGTTGCAATAATGTAGTATAATATAATAAATTAATAGGCGTAACCTATATTTACAATTCATGTATTTTCTTCTATTTTTTTTTTGTTTTTCAAACAACAATATGCTCGGTGAGTCAAGGCAATTAGAATAGTGCATTTCATATTAAAGAGAAAAAAATGATTGGAGCTCAGCGATCAGTAGGTCGCGGGACACCGTATGGCTGCACAAAAAAAAGGTTATACAGGACACATGATAGATACAACCCAACCAAACATGGTGAGTTGTACACAAGGGAAACCCGGACTCCCTAAAGTTTAAGGCTTCATGATACGTGGATACACGTCCGGTCCAAGTACCATACCTACGCGGCCAGCCCGGAAGAACTGAGGATTCGCCAACATCATACCAGCGTAGTGGTCCTTTATCGTCTCGAAAGCCGTTGCCGAGGGTGTAATAATATGCTGCAAATTGCATTTTCTCGCGAACATTACAAGCCTTTCAGTACGGCTGTAGAAGGACTCCTACGTGAGTTGGGAATATGGACCTACAAATGAGGCTGTTAGCGCACACGGATCCAATAAGGCACGGACTAGATGAATTAATACAATATCATCCGTTTGTATATTGCGCTCTGGATACTGCCATTTATATCGTTTTCTTTTTCCACTGTAAGCAGAATTGCTAAGTAAGGGCTTTTAATTTACTATAGCTTTCTCGATTTGCAACGCAGCTTCTTCTATTAAAGGCTCAGGAGGAGCAAGGATCGGAGACCATATAAAAAAATTACCTGGTGTTGATGCTACAGGATTTTCTGGACAATCATTCATTGGACATAAAGGTTTTGAATTCAAGCACGCTTCAATTCGAGCGACTATCGTTGATATCTCTTCGAATGTATATTTTAAGTTGCTAGCGTTTTTTCTAAAATGTATCAAAGGACTTTTGACCGCAGCTTAACAAAGCCCACCCATATGTGGTGCTCCTGCTGGGATAAATTTCCGTGAAAGCTCTTGGAAGTTATACTGTGAACAAACCCTATCACGACTTTCACGAAGTATATTTTTAACCTCACCCTCTAATTCTCTGGAAGAGCCAGCGAAATTGGTACCATAGCCAGAGAATATAGTTTTAGGGCAACCACGACGAGAAATAAATCTTTGAAAAGCGGCTAAGAATGTTGCCGTCGACAAATCTGTGGTAGCTTCAAGATGTATTGCTTCCGTAGAATAGCAAACGAATACACATACGTAGCCCTTTGTGATTTTACAAGAACGCCCTGTAAAGGATTTTAGATCGAAAGGACCTGGGAAATCTATGCCTGTAGTGGCGAATGGTCTTGATCAATATTCATGCGTTACATGCACAAAATCAACTGAATTCCACCGTGGATGGAAACCATATATAAGTTTTGTACCAATAGAAGCGAACATTTTGAATGGTAGGGTAGTAAAATGGGATGTATCTGAATATGAAAGAGTTGGTGATTGAGAAAACGCCCATTAAGTCGCATAACTCCCATATCATCTAGGAAAGGATTCAGGGGTAAAAGTGAACTTTTTGAATCTAACTGTATGTTATTCATTAAACAATCGTAATATTTCGCATAATGAACCTTCTGAGCTATGGTGACAAGGCGTAACCTTGTCGTTTTGATTTCAAAGTTCGTGGGGTATATGCCTTGAAATGTATATTGGCTTCTATGAGATGGATTCGTTTTATAAAAGAAACGAAAGGCCATAGCTATAGCGCGTAACGCTTTGTCTAAATTAGAGTAATTATCTAAAACATCCTGATTGAAAATGCCAACTTTTCTTGGATTTTCTGAAATTGCTGGGATGGTTAGTTTTGTTGTGATGCTGGACAATCTTTCGCAGTCTTGAAAGATTTTCCACTCGGTGTTTTTGAAAATAAAGAAAGAAAATAAAACAAACAGTTTTAGGATATTGAATCACAAAAGAGGGATTGAATTTTATTGAACAAAATTCTTTAGGTTCAGAAGCTTTTCTTACCAGGAACAACGACTGTGTTTGCCGGTTATAAAAGAAGTGACGTTTATTAAAGTAAAGAAAAAGGAAAAAACTGGCAGAAAAGAGAGAACGTTACATTTAGTACCAAGAGAGAGTTGCAAATTTGGAAGAAATCAAATACAAATTGGAAGTCGTAAATAGGGTGACCAGCACAGTTAACCTTGGCGTTAACATTACCGGCCCGCTTGCAGTAACTGCAACTAAAGAAATAGAAATAATAGTATAACTTGCACTCTCCCTGGTTTACAAAAAAATAATAAATTCAAATATATTTATAATAGGATTTTGACAGTACTGGCTGCACGGGATAGTCCCCTTCAACGTCAATCTCTGGAAAGTGTAAACGCTTCATCCATAGCCACTGGATACTATACTTGCTGAAAAAAGGTAAAGTTTGTGCTTTTGGGGGGAGAAAAACAATAGTGCATATGTTAATTCATTTATTGATGAAATTCATGGAGAAAAGCTGATAATAAATAAAAGGACGGCACTTAGTTCATACAAGAGCCATAGATCGCCCAACCGAATATGGTGCTCTGAGCAGTGGGCAAGGCACTGCGTGAATAAACGCCCTCCGATATAATCCTCGGATAAAGATCTACCCCAATTATAATGTCGATGCCAGCAGGTTTGTGGAACTCGGGGTCGGCAAACAACAAATGCGGGAAATGCTTCTTGAAGTCTTCCGAAGTGACTCAGACGGAGTGGTCATGCCAATTCTATTGTCTACACGAAACGTGCCCTCAATCTTCACCGACGAGTCATGCCTAGAGTAAAGGGTGAGCGGGCAAATGGTCTCCTCTTTCAACGTAAGCCGAGCGAGCCTATGTTTATCGGCGAAACCCCGGGATATTCGGCTCACCAACGAGCCCGAATCCAACAGACATCGTGCCACCACCTTCACATCGATCTGAACCAAGGCTGTGGGCAACAAAATCACCCTAATCTTCTGGATCAAGGCAGTAAGGGATCCTTGGGACGTAACGGAGGTCCTGTTGGGTTCAATGGCGCGATAAAGTGTTGCCTTTGAAGAAGGCGGCTGTGGAGAAACTGACCGCGATTCAGAACGGAACGAGGAACGTCTTGGCAGTAGTTGATCTCGGAGCTTGGGGTTTACATGCAAAAGGGTGTGGTGGAACTTATGGCAGTTGTGGCAGCCGCGATCGCTGAAACATGTACCATGCGAGTGACCGTGAGCTAAGCAGTTCACGCAATATTTATGCCGCCGAACAGCGTCCATGCGCTCCTCCATGGACATGTCTAAAAATTTTCTGCACAATCGTAAAGGATGCGGACGCTGGCAAAGACGGCAGATGAAACGGTGTTTCCGCAGAGGCTTTGGATTGGCTCGTTTTTTGCTCGGTTTGCTGGATTGCGATGACTTGGGCATGGTTCTTGAAGACAACGAAAGAACTACGAGCTTGGTAATCGGACGAGTGAGGACACCCTTCTGAGTCACGACATCCGCAACTCGTACACGTCGATCGGAACCAAGATACGTCTTTGTGACTCTACCAAGCCGCCAAGAATTAGGGGGAAGATTTTCGTCATAAATAGCGACCTGTGTGTTCTCCTCAATATTCTTTTCTGAAGTTCTCCACTTCGTACGCTTTTGGAGCTCTCGAAGATATTCAGGTTTCCAACGAGAACAAAAACTCTGATGGATGGCTTTAAAACGTTGCCACCTATTCAGCAAGGACACAGGAGTGTCACCTATATGTGGATCGACAGGAACGAGAATCGGAGTACCAATCAGGACATGACCCGGAGTCGGAGCTGCGAAATCAGAAGGTTCGCTTGAAATCGGAAAAAGAGGGCGTGAATTCAAGCACGCCTCAATTCTCGACAGAAGTGTCGAGAATTCCTCGAAAGTAAACTTGGATGAGCCGGCAACCTTTCGGAAGTGGGTTTTGAAGCTTTTGACTCCGGCCTCCCAAAGGCCACCCATATGAGTAGCACCCTGTGGAATAAAATGCCAATTCAGATTCTGAAGAGAGTATTACGAGACCACAGCCAAACGCGAAGCTTGAAAGAACTCTCTAGCAAGAACTTTGGATGCCTCTATAAAGGTCGTACCATTGTCTGAATATAAATCAGACGGGCACCCTCTACGAGAAACGATTCGATGGAAAGCTGCTAGGAAGGTAGGAGTCGAAAGATCGGACGTAGGCTCTAAATGAATTGCCTTTGTAGAAAAGCATACGAACACGCACACATACCCTTTGGTGACACGACAACCACGCCCGCAATAGCTCTTCACGTCAAATGGCCCAGCAAAATCAAGACCTGTACAGCGAAATGGACGAGAAAGGACCGTTCGCTCGGGAGGAAGAGCAGCCATTATCTGCTTCTGACAATGTTTCTTGTAGAGAACACAAGTTTTGCAGTTCTTAATTACTGCCTTTATCATGTTTTTCACCTTAGGGATCCAATATTGGGATCTTATCACCCGAAGAACAAGTTGATTACCGCCATGAATTGTGAACTGATGAGCAAATTGAACATAGAACCTTGTGAAGTTGCAATTGTAAGGAAGAATGAGAACGGGAGATGAATCTAACCGTCCGCAAGAACGGATCAGTCCCTCAGAGTCCATGAACGGATTCAAACTCAGAAGAGGGCTAGATGAAGAGAGCGGTTTCTTAAAGTGCAGTGATTTGTACTCCTCTGGGTAGCAGAACTTTTGATACCACTTAACAAGAATGTTTCGACCTCCGATTATGTCTTGATTGCAGAGAGGTTGAGAACTTCGTGGAAAAGAAGAACGGTACCCTGGATGAGTACGATGGATGAATCGATACACATAGGAAAACACCCTAAGCGCTCGCGGATACGATGAGATGCCTCCCAAAAGATCCTCCGATGCATTGACGTATGAAAAATGAACTCGAACAGACTTTCGCTCCACGTCTGTTTCTATCGGATGACTAAACTGCGGCCATTGATCAGAAGTCTCACGAAGCCACAACGGCCCGTACCACCAGAGCTCATTATTAACAATGTCTTGTGGTAACACACCACGACTTGCCAAATCGGCTGGGTTGGTATCAGAGGGAACATGGTGAAACCTTGAAGGATCCACTACCTGAATGATATTAGAAACTCTGTTGGCCACAAATGTTTGCCAATGGCCTGAAGGTTTGGAGAGCCAAGAAAGAACTATAGTGGAGTCTGTCCAGCAGAACAAGGAGTATTTAGAGATATTAAGGGTAGGAAGTAAGTTATCGATCATGTCTGCAAGAAGATCAGCCCCACACAGTTCTAATCTTGGAATGGATAACGTTTTCACTGGAGCAACTCTTGTCTTAGAATACACCAGGTGAGTGAATACGGACGTACCTCTAGCTATTCGCACGTATAAAGCGGCTGCGTATGCCTTTTTCGGATGCATCGCAAAACCCATGGAACTGAATGTTTGCCGACGGAGTAAAATTTACCCACCTCGGAATTCGAACGCTGTCAAGAATGGAATAATTAGATTGGGACGCTTTCCACTCGGACAAAGTGGAGGAATTAATAACTTCATCCCAACCAGTGCCTTCGGACCATATTTTTTGCACTAAAACCTTTGCCACAACTATGCAGGGTGAAAGCCATCCGGCAGGATCGAATAGTTTGGAGATCTGAGAGAGAATCTCCCTTTTTGTGTATGAACATGTGGAGGGAAATGGTGTTGTAGCAAAGAAAAAGGAGTCAGAAATCGCATCCCACCGAATTCCCAAGGTTTTAGCTGTACTATGGTCCTTTGAAATCTAAAAGTTTTCATGGAACAAATGATCATTGGGAAGATCTGCAAGAATGTCTTTCGAATTGGTAGTCCATTTCCGAAGACAAAACCCAGCTGAATCTAGCGCATATTTGAGCTCATTTCTAGATTTGATTGCGAGAGGCACTGAGTGAGCGCCGAAAAGTACATCATCGACGTACATGAAACCGCGAATGATCTCGCTTGCAGTCGGATATAAATCTTGAACATCGTCAGCAAGTTGATGAAGAGTGCGAATAGCCAAGTACGGAGCACAGTTGACACCGAAGGTGACAGTTTGTAACTCGAAATCATGAATGGTCTCACCTGGGTGATCGCGGAATATAATCCGTTGAAATGGAGTATGGTCTGGATGAACAAGAATCTGGCGGTACATTTTCTCGATGTCCGCATTGAATACGTATCGGAAAAGGTGCCATTTGAGAAGTAAAGTGGTCAAGTCAGATTGCAACACCGGACCAGCGTGCAAAACGTCGTTAAGGCTGCGACCATTGGACGAATCGGAAGAGGCATTAAAGACCACCCGAACCCTAGTGGTCGAGCTCTCTGGTTTAATGACAGCGTGATGGGGTAAATTAAATGAATTACTATTTAAACATGGAGGTTGAACTGGAAGCATGTGTTTCAACTGAACGTACTCCTTGATTACCTGATCATACTCTACTTTGAAGTCTGAATATCGTAATAAGCGGCTCTCATTGCGAAGAAACTGGGTTGCGGCTCTCGAACGGGATTGACCAAGTCCCAATTTCTCGTTTGAAAGGAAGACGCACAACATAGCGACCATCTTCATTTCTCTTTGTAGTAGAAGCTTAAAGCTCCTCACAATATTTATCGGAGTCCAAAGGAAACTTTTTCCTAAGAAGGTTCTCAACCTCCCAGAACCGACGAAGCTCTTTGTCTACAGAAATTTCACAAAAATTTCAAATTACAGTGGCTGCTGGAGAGGGCTTCGGAGCCGGGCCAGTAAGGACCCATCCAAAGATGGTTTCTTGTGCCATTAAGGACTCGCAAATATCTCGCATTACTCCAGCACGCATGATGTTAGGAAGGAAGTCACCGCCTATCAGGAAGTCGATGTTCGAACTCTTGAAGAAATTTGGGTCAGCCAGTTTAATTGGAGAAAGCCGAGAGTATAGAGAGGATGGTAGATTTTGGGAAGGAAGATTCCCAGACAACTGCGGAACAACGAATGCCTGCACGGAAAGTTGAACTGAATCGTCAAATCGCGAGGACAAAACAACAGAACATATCTTCCGAACGGAGGCAGCTGTCTAATTGTTGAGACCTGAAACCTGAACGTTTGTACGCTTATAAGGGAGCTTCAATCTGTTGAAAAAACGCTCAGATACGAATGTTCCTTGAGAACCGGAATCCAGGAGTATACGAGCGTGATACGCTACTCCTAAATGCACCACATTCACCAAAGCAGTCCCCAGCAAAACAGCCCGAGAACTTGAAGTGAAGCATGTTTGGATTACCCCACCGCCAGAACTAGTGGACTGTATAGAATTAGGAGAGAATGGAATGGAGTTTGGACTCAAAGTGGTAGAGCTAGCGGGTGAATTACTTGGGGAACGATCATGAAGCATGGTGTTGTGCCGCCTCTGACACTCGAAGCAATTATTCTTGCTTGTACAATTTTTAATGTGGTGAGTTTTTGAGAAACAATTTAGACAAAGACCTTGCTTTTTTATCTCAGTCACACGCTGTTTTATGCCCATCGCTATGAATCTAGGACATTTTCGAATGATATGAACGGAATTTGGACATAATGGGCATTTTGGGGCCGTGATCTTGGTCTGAAAAGAGTTGAACTTCGAACTTCTGGAGGTTGGACCGGAATTAGGTTTATGATCATCAGACTTCGGAAAATTGCGTATCTCGGAAACGGACTCAAGAGTGCGATATCGATTAGTAAGAAAAGAATCAAGGTCAGCCCACTTTGGAATGGCAGTTTTATCAGCTAAACCTTGTTCCCACAGCGTTAGCGTTGAGTCTGGAAGTCGGTTCGAACACAGAAACACAAATATTGGGTCCCAACTTCTAACGTCGATATCGTAGAGAGATAACGCAGCGATACAGGAGTTTATGTCGAGTTGCAACGACTTAATTGCACTCGCAGACTCGAATTTAGTAGCAGGAAGATTGAAGAGCACCTTTAATTGCCCATTTATAAGAATTCGCTTATTTTCGAAACGATCACACAAGTTTTTCCAAGCGAGTTGAAAGCCTTGATTTGTCAAAGGTGACCGTTGAACTATGTCTCTGGCTTCGCCTTTAGTTTTCTGTGTTGAATGGAACAGTCGCTAAACTGGACTGAGCTTAGAATTTTTGATGTACACGGCCGTAAACATGTCTCGGAAAGTCGGCCATGACATATAGTCCCCATTGAAAACTTCGGTGTCACATGGAGGGAGATTAAAAGAATAACTCGAACTATGATCGTGACACACACTTGAATTGGGACTCTGTGCCAACGGATTCGGTGGTGAAACAGAGGGCTCTTTGGCAACTGTCTGACTCTGAAGATCCTCAGACAACTGTGTCAGGCGGACTAAGCACTCGCAATAGGTGACATAGGCACTTTTATATTTGGCTTGAAAAGTCTCGAGCTCTGAAGCAGATTATGCATCTTCTTCTTCCTCATCCTCCACATTCTGTTTTTCGTTTGCTCGATCGGACATAAATTGGTCATAAGCAGACTTGATTTCTGCCCATAAGGACTTAGCTTCAGTAATGTGTATTTTTAGGAACTGGGCAGACGTCAAGGGAACATTACCGCTGACAATATCGGCATTAAAAGTGACCAAACGATCAGCTTGACGAATAAAGGCTTCCAAAAACATGATCGGTAAGTAAAAGTCAAAGAAGCTTGATGTTGTTTAGCAAAAATCAAAAAAAAAATAGAAACTAAGTTCCAGAAGAAAAACTCTTGTTAAACGAAAATGAGTACGAACGTGTTTCCGCTACACGAGGGCAATTATATGAATTCGGGAGGGAAAATATAAATAAGGTTTCCCCTGTGTGTGCTTGGATGAATTGGGCCTTTGTTAGTAGTAGAATATTCTATGGAGAAACACTAACGAATAGATAAATAAAGTTGATGAAGGCCCAAAAAAAAAAAAACAACAACGAGGAAGAAAAAATAAAAAACACAGACAAATTGGGATAATTCTTTGAAAGGTGTTGGTTTTTTATGCGTTCTCTTGTCGGCACAGCGACCCCTAACGGCAATGGATAACACTATATGTAAATAGAGTATCGGAAAAATATGCAGTCTCTAACCACCAAGGAGGGAACGAAGAAACTCAGCAATGCTTGGAAAAATATTGAATATATTAAGGGTACTTTTGTATTTGCAGAGCGCCCCTAGCGGTAGTAGTATGAACTACGAATAAGCACAAACGAAGAAAAAACAGGCAGAGACGAAATGCCACTGAATACTGATATTTATATCGTTTATGGAGACTCTTAAGGTACTCTTTTTCACCTGTAAGCAGAATTGCTGAGTAAGCGCTTTTAATTTACTATAGCCTTCTCGATTTGCAACGCAGCTTCTTCTATTAAAGACTCAGGAGGAGCAAGGATCGGAGACCATATAAAAAATGACCTGGTGTTGATGCTACAGGATTTTCTGGACAATCATTCATTGGACATAAAGGTTTTGAATTCAAGCACGCTTCAATTCGAGCGACTATCGTTGATATCTCTTCGAATGTATATTTTAAGTTGCTAGCGTTTTTTTAAAATGTATCAAAGAACTTTTAACCGTAGCTTAACAAAGCCCACCCATGTGTGGTGCTGCTGCTGGGATCAATTTCCATGACAGCTCTTGGAAGTTATACTGTGAACAAACCCTGTCACGACTTTCACGAAGTATATTTTTAAATTCACCCTCTAATTCTCTGGAAGAGCCAACGAAATTGGTAACATTGCCAGAGAGAATATAGTTTTAGGGCAACCACGACGAGAAATAAATCTTTGAAAAGCGGCTAAGAATGTTGCCGTCGACAAATCTGTGGTAGCTTCAAGATGTATTGCTTCCGTAGAATAGCAAACGAATACACATACGTAGCCCGTTGTGATTTTACAAGAACGCCCTGTAAAGGATTTTAGATCGAAAGGACCTGCGAAATCTATGCCTGTAGTGGCGAATGGTCTTGATCAATATTTATGCGTTACATGCACAAAATCAACTGAATTCCACCGTGGATGGAAACCATATGTAAGTTTTGTACCAATAGAAGCGAACATGTTGAATGGTAGGGTAGTAAAATGGGATGTATTTCTGAATATGAAAGGGTTGGTGATTGAGAAAACTCCCATTAAGTCGCATAACTCCCATATCATCTAGGAAAGGATTAGGGGTAAAAGCGAACTTTTTGAATCTAACGGTATGTTATTCATTAAACAATCGTAATATTTCGCATAATGAACCGTTTCATTCAAGTTCCGTCGAATGCGGAAGAGAATCGTCCCAATCAATCTTATCTAGCCATATGCGTTGCATGATAATTTTTGCCACTATGATTACTGGGCTTAACCAACCTATAGGATCAAATAACCTAGCTATTGCGGACAACACTTTGGGTACGCAAACATAAACCTAGACTTACAACTTGCCCCTATATGTGTTAAAATTGTGGTGAACTCCTTAAAAATAAATTAAATTTTCGACATAATTTTTCTTAAATTCTTTTGAAGAATTTCACCTCTGTCTGCCACAAACCACTGGGATAACTATTGTAGGACGGCGACCAAATAAATTTCAATAAACAACTTGATTCGTGGTTCTTATTATTTATTAATTTCTTTCTTATTAACAAAGTTTGTTTTTTTAATGTTTCATGTTGTGTGCTGCCCAAACTCCTTTGAAGGGTATTCTGCTCTATTGAAAACCTTGTACATCTTGCAAAATATAGCGATCATTTTCTAAAATTTCTGTTGTTACAAACGGGTCTTTAAATTTTGGCATACATTTTTTTGTCAATGTTTTTTTATCACGACATAATCACCTCATCTGTACATTATTGGTTGTTTTCTTTTAGGGTTTGTATGATGTTTATTGTACTGTTGTGCGGCACGTTGTTTGTCATCTGTATGTTATCTTATTAAGTTCAAATCTCTATCATCTTCGTTCTTAATATTTTCTCTAATTTGATTTGAAATTTCCCCTTTTTGATTTACACCAAATAACATTACGCTGGGATGTTCGTTAATCATTCTGTGGGAGAAATTGTTTAACGCAAACTCTACTGTTTTCAATGTTTTTATCCACGTAATATCAGTTTTTGAGTCTACGAGTTTAACAATCATTGGACCTAAACTTCTGTTAACCCGTTCTACTCGTCCGTTTGCTTGGGGGGAGAAGGTTGCTATTTTAATGTGTTGGATGTTATTATCTTCTAGAAGCGTCTTGAAGTCATTAGAAGTAAAACAAGACCCTTGGTCAGAAAAAAATATATCGCGGTAATATCGGAAATATACTTGTAATGCATTTATGAGTTCTTTAGTGGTGGTAGTTTTAGTAGGGTATAGCTTGACAAACTTGGAACATGCATCAATAACAACAAATATATGTTTTTTATAACTGCCTATTATCTACGGGTCCATAATGATATTCGTGCATCATTTCAAAAGGTTTCGTTGGTTTCGGAATATTGTGTAAAAATCCTTCTATAGGTCCTCGTTTAGGAGAAAACACTACTCGATGCTGAATTATTTTGCTTTCCTCTCGCGATGAGCATGGATGCAGTGTTGTGTTTTTCTTTGCACTACTTACCAATATTTTCCATTCTGTAAAAAGATAGAGACGCCGCAAAGTAAGAAGAATTAACGATTATATACTAATTGGTGAGAATGACCAACTTTTAACATTAGCGACGCGGACGCGACCGTAGTTACCGGCACATTCTTTTAAGTTACACGGACTAATTTCCACGCTGTGGGAGGTAATTGTTCGTGATGAATTAATACAATATCATCCGTTTGTATATCGCGCTCTGGATACTGCCATTTATATCGTTTATGGAGACTCTTAAGGTACTCTTTTTCACCTGTAAGCAGAATTGCTGAGTAAGCCCTTTTAATTTATTATAGCTTTCTCGATTTGCAAGGCAGCTTCTTCTATTAAAGGCTCAGGAGGAGCAAGGATCGGAGACCATATAAAAAAATGACCTGGTGTTGATGCTACAGGATTTTCTGGACAATCATTCATTGGACATAAAAGTTTTGAATTCAAGCACGCTTCAATTCGAGCGACTATCGTTGATATCTCTTCGAATGTATATTTTAAGTTGCTAGCGTTTTTTCTAAAATGTATCAAAGAACTTTTGACCGCAGCTTAACAAAGCCCACCCATATGTTGTGCTCCTGCTGGGATCAATTTCCATGAAAGCTCTTGGAAGTTATACTGTGAACAAACCCTATCACGACTTTCACGAAGTATATTTTTAAACTCACCCTATAATTCTCTGGAAGAGCCAACGAAATTGGTACCATTGCCAGAGAATATAGTTTTAGGGCAGCCACGACGAGAAATAAATCTTTGAAAAGCGGCTAAGAATGTTGCCGTCGACAAATCTGTGGTAGCTTCAAGATGTATTGCTTCCGTAGAATAGCAAACGAATACACATACGTAGCCCTTTGTGATTTTACAAGAACGCCCTGTAAAGGATTTTAGATCGAAAGGACCTGCGATATCTATGCCTGTAGTGGCGAATGGTCTTGATCAATATTCATGCGTTACATGCACAAAATCAACTGAATTCCACCGTGGATGGAAACCATATGTAAGTTTTGTACCAATAGAAGCGAACATGTTGAATGGTAGGGTAGTAAAATGGGATGTATTTCTGAATATGAAAGGGTTGGTGATTGAGAAAACTCCCATTAAGTCGCATAACTCCCATATCATCTAGGAAAGGATTCAGGGGTAAAAGCGAACTTTTTGAATCTAACGGTATGTTATTCATTAAACAATCGTAATATTTCGCAAAATGAACCGTTTCATTCAAGTTCCGTCGAATGCGGAAGAGAATCGTCCCAATCAATCTTATCTAGCCATATGCGTTGCATGATAATTTTTGCCACTCTGATTACTGGGCTTAACCAACCTATAGGATCAAATAACCTAGCTATTGCGGACAACACTTTGGGCACGCAAACATAAACCTAGACTTACAACTTGCCCCTATATGTGTTAAAATTGTGGTGAACTCCTTAAAAATAAATAAAATTTTTGACATAATTTTCTTAAATTCTTTTGAAGAATTTCACCTCTGTCTGCCACAAACCACTGGGATAACTATTGTAGGACGGCGACCAAATAAATTTCAATAAACAACTTGACTCGTGGTTCTTATAATTTATTAATTTCTTTCTTATTAACAAAGTTTGTTTGTTTTTAATGTTTCATGTTGTGTGCTGCCCAAACTCCTTTGTAGGGTATTCTGCTCTATTGAAAACCTTGTACATCTTTGAAAATATAGCGATCATTTTCTAAAATTTCTCTTGTTACAAACGGGCCTTTAAAAAAATATATCGCGGTAATATCGGAAATATACTTGTAATGCATTTATGAGTTCTTTAGTAGAGGTAGTTTTAGTAGAGTATAGCTTGACAAACTTGGAACATGCATCAATAACAACAAATATATGTTTTTTAGAACTGCCTATTATCTATGGGTCCATAATGATCTACGTGCATCATTTCAAAAGGTTTCGTTGGTTTCGGAATATTGTGTAAAAATCCTTCTATAGGTCCTCTTTTAGGAGAAAAAACTATGCATGCTCTTTAACCTTGTTATTAATATGGGGAAACCAGTTAGTCTTATTAATCAGCTCTATAACTTGGTTAATTTCGATGTGTCCCATTTCAACGTGGTACTTAAAGAGGACATGGGATTCCATTAAAACTGGGACAAAAAAAGTATTTTTCGGTTTTAAGTTTTCTGTACAGCACACCATTTCTTATTTCGTATTATTTGTGATTTGTTGTCTGTAACTTTTCTTTAAGCATAACGATGTCGCTATCTTTATTTTGTGCAATACTCAGATTTTCTACAAAAGTATTGGTATCTACAATCAAAATGTCTAGCGACCTGCTTAACGCTTTTACATGTTGCATTATTCGTCCTTCTGTGTGTTTTAATGTATAATCATTATTTTGTAGTTCTAATGCCCACATTGCAATCCTAGGATTCAGGTTATTTTTGTTAAGTTTTAAACTATAGCTAAAGTTTCCAATTCAATATTTAATATAGCTAAAGTTTCCAACTCATGGCTGTGAGGCGTGGACCCAGCCTCTGACGCTCTTTTGGAGAAGTAAAATACAGGATGCTATCCATTGTCCTGTTTCTTTTGCATAAGTATAGCACCGAAACCTAATGCGCTAGCATCGCAATGGAATTCTGCTTCTGCGGAAGGATCATAAAGAGTTAAAACTGGCGATTCTTAAAGTGGACTCTTTAACAATTCGAATGATTCGAGCTCAAGTTTTCCGAAAGTGAACTTTTTGCCTTTTCTGGTTAAGTCATAGAGTGGTTTAGCGAGAATTGAAAAGTCTTTGATGAAACGACTAAAGTAGGAACAAAGTCGAAGAAAACTCTGTACGGACCTTATTTTTGTGGTACGGACCTTATAGAGTGGTTTAGCGAGAATTGAAAAGTCTTTGATGAAACGACTAAAGTAGGAACAAAGTCGAAGAAAACTCTGTACGGACCTTATTTTTGTGGAAAAGGAAAACTTTGTATTGTCTCTAGGCCTGTCATGTCTAATGCAGAAAATTGTCTCAAAATGTTATGGTTCACTGTATCGCCCATTTTTAAATTGTAGTGTGTAAAATTCGAAGAGTCATCTATTGTCAGTATATCGTTTTAAAAATGCAGCACAATCCTGCTCATAGTTTAAATCGACAGCTGTAGTTTTCTTGCTTAACTCCAAATTGTTTGTAATTTTTTTTTTGTTCTAACCTGTTCACAATTTCTTTTGATTCTGTAGGTATTATTTTTTCCCCAACTACAATTTGTCTGCAATTTGTTTTGATGTACTAGCTATCAGTTTGTCATCTGGCTTTAATTTGTTTGAGTTATGTTGGTGGGGTTCTGTATCAATTTCAACACCGAACAACAATAATTTGCTATTGGTCTGTTCAAAAAATACCTTCCCAACAATACTGAGTACTTGTTTATCTACCACAATCATTTTAAGTTGAAAACATTTATTTGATAATTTTAGAAACGAAAAGCAATATCCAATTGTTTTTAATAAATTAAAGTTTAAACTATAAAAAAATTTATTTTAACGTTGGAAATTTGTATTCCATGTGGCAATGCGTCCTCTCTAATTAAACTTATTGAGCTACCCGAGCCTATTAGGCTTTTTAAACAAAGACTAAAATTTTTTCTGAAATTAAATGTCTATGTAAAATATCTTACATAAAGATTCTTCAATTTTGTCGTCACTTTTTTCTTATTTTGTTCGCAACCAGACACTGTGTGGTTGCTACCAGCACAAGCAAAACATGTTCCAGGCTGTCGTCTTGGCTTACCGCAGTCAGCTGCATAATGGCCAAGGCTGTTACAATTGTAACAGCGGACATCTAACTTGGTGGTTGAAGTGGCGCGGCCACCGTCACTCGGCAACGGAATGGCTGTCAATGCTTTGCACATCTTCCCACTAGCTTCTTCGCAAACAGAGCAAGTAACATTTCATCAGTCAACTTGTACGTTTGCTGCAAATCTCTCAGCTGCATTACCCAAAACTCGGCGTCAGTCTTACCGTCGAACTCTGGCAAGAAGTTGCTGATCAGAGACAAAGAAACACTATTGTCTGCCGGTTGTGCGTTGTTGTTGTTACCTGAGAATACCTTACCTTCTTTAATAATTCATTTTCTTTTCGTAAGAACTGCAACTCTCGTTCTCTTATTTCTGCCCGTGTGCTCTTCTCGTTATGTTTTTGCTGGAGCGGTAATTTTATTTCATCGAAGGTTTCATCAATAATTTTTAACTTTTTCTGCATCTCATCTTTTTTGCTCGATTCAAAACCGCTTGATTCCTGATTTTTTTTTGTATTGCTTGCATTGACTGTACCTTGTTAGTCACTTCCGAGACTGCACTTTGTTCTATTTCGCTCTCCACTAGCAACGATGTCCGGTGTGTTTGGTGGTTCAAGTCAAAACTGGTGTCTCGTTGTCTTCACTCTTGCTTTGAGGTGGTTAGCTACACGTAAGCCAACTACACACAACCGTTCATCTTTAACTACACTCAAGAAAGAGAGAGTGATAACAATTGACTGCTTTGTTATTTTATGACTAGATCTACTTAAGTATAGCATATTACACTATCTAACAACTATGTACATACTAAACTATACATTTTTTATATAATTCATGGATCGACTAACTGATCCAGCTTTAACATTCTTTGAAAAATTTTTGTCCATTATCAGAATAGCAACACAAGAGACAACCTCGCTGGCGAATAAATCTAGAGAAAGCTGCAAGAAAGGCATATATTGAAAACTCACTTGCGCAAATGGCCTTGGTGGTGAAGCAGACATAATCTTTCGCAATAAAGTTAAGCAGTTTTTGCACTTATGTGATGTTTGTTTAACCAGCGAGTAATATGATTTTTTGATCAAACTCAACTAGTAGTTTGCTTTATGATGCTTCATGTGGTAGTATTAACGGATGACGATCATTGTGAGTAAGGGCAGGTGATTGTACCAGTCTGCCATTAGCATTCATAACTTCCTTTGATTCCAGAAAAGATTTCGTGATAATAATAAATTCGATGTACACATTCGATGTACATGTACACTTTCTTTGCAAGTTACTGATATTCGTGTACATAGAAGTCTGATTTATGCTGGAACGTTTGTCTGCTGGATAATCTTCCGAGTCTATATGATTAAAATATTCTGCACTAATATTTTTTATCAGATGTGGCCAATTAAGAGGCATTCTCCATGAATTTCAACCTTACTAAGTGGAGTGTTATCCATCAAGAGATTTTGAAACATTCCATATACATATATTTAACAAAGTTTTGTCAGTTTATAAGTGTGACCCGTTTATTTTTTTAAGCCAAGTTTTTTGCTTAGGTAGTTTGGCAAATACTAAAATTGGAGTAAACCTCTTCATCAAATCTCCATCAATGTTTCAACGTATTCACATGTTTTTGCCAAGGTATCATCGGAAATTTCCAGTGAATTTATTGGTTTAATTTTTCTTTTGAGCAGAAAATTTATTAATTTTGAGTCATAAGCAGTCCGTTTCATTACCTCAAACCAGCCGATTCCATAGCGGCTGCTAACTTTTTGTGAGATTTTATTGTTTTTTCTATCAAAAGCCCTTCTGCTAAAACGTCATCAATAATTAAGTTTTTCAAATTTTGTCGATGCTAGTGGATGTGTGACTTCAGCCATTTGATTTACTGTTATAAATGCTAGTAGCGTTGCCGTTGACAACTCATAATTTTCTATAGCCAGACGATGTTTTTCTAAATACTATTAGTAGACAGTGAGAATTTCTACTTAAGTACTTAAAAAACAATACCTTTTTGTTAAACTGGACACACATATAAATTGTTGCTTAAACGTCTTTTATCTGTCTGGATGCGTTGAAAGTGAGTTTTAATATCGAATTAACATTTTGTGGTTTTATGACTGCGTTATGCGGTAAATAATAGTTTTGATTTCTTCTAATATCACTTTGCTCATCTGTCCTCATTTGCTGCAGTTATGCAATTCCTTAATCTTTCGATTCGAGACAATGGTGCCAAAGCAATATTTTTAAACCTTCAGAGCCCTTATATAGTTTCCAAGTAGTTTTGTTCGCAAAATACTTTTTCATATTAACTCAAGACTTGTTTTGGGTTCTCTTCCACCTCCCAAAACCCCGTGCAAATTTTCTCAACTGATATGGTTCTCCGCTTGTGAGGTTTATCATATATAAGTCCGAAAATTATTATAAATAGTATTTTTTGCCACAAAAGAACCTATGAATTTCATAGGAGAAGATCTGTCCTATATCCATTCCTATTGAATGGATCTACACCTATGAAACTACTACCCCAACCATTCCTGTTGAAATTTATAGTTTGCTAACTGCTATACCATAACTAACTGTTATACCACAGCATGGCGGCGAATTGAGTGGTAATGATTTTAAAACAGGGACTCAAACGGTAGTAAGACAACAACATAGCACGACTTGCCGCTGAAACCGAAGGTGACGAGTTGGCTGCAAAGTTCGAAGCTAGAGAAGAACAAGTAAAAAACATTAAGTTCGGCCGGGCCAAACTTTTAATACCCTCCACCTTAGGGTAAAAGAAACATTAGAAGAAATGTGGCAAAAACCATTAAAATGCCGATTATGGGGAGGTACCGTTATATGGAGGCTATACCAAAACGTGTACCTATAATTACAATGTTTCGCCACCGGAGCTGGAACTCATTATGACCCACAAATACCAATTTTTAGACAAATCAGTGAAAAAATGTGGCAAAAACCATAAAAAACCGAATATCGGGAGGTACCGTTATATGGGGGCTATATCAAATCATGGACCCATGCATGCAATGTTTCGCCACCGAAGTTGGAACCAATTATGACCAACAAATACCAATTTTCGAACAAATCCCTGAAAAAATGTGGCAAAAATCATCAAATTACCGAATATCGGGAGGTACCGTTATATGGGGGCTATACCAAAACGTGGACCTATATTTACAATGTTTCGCCACCGGAGCTGGAACCCATTATGACCAACAAATACCGATTTTCAGACAAATCCGTGAAAAAATGTGGTAAAAACTAAAATACTAAATATCGGGAGGTACCTTTATATGGGGGCTATACCACAACGTGGACCTATACATGCAATGTTTTGCCACACGCTCAGGGACCCGCTATGACCTACAAATACCAATTTTAAGACAAATCCGTGAAAAAATGTGGCATAAATCATCAAAATACCGAATATCGGGAGGTACCGTTATATGGGGACTATACCAAATTATGGACCCATACATGCAATGTTCCGCCACCGGAGCTGGAAACCATTATGACCCACAAATACCAATTTTTAGACAAATCGGTGAAAAAATGTGGTAAAAAAAACTAAAATACTAAATATCGGGAGGTACCTTTATATGGGGGCTATACCACAACGTGGACCTATACATGCAATGTTTTGCCACACGCTCAGGGAGCCGCTATGACCTACAAATACCAATTTTAAGACAAATCCGTGAAAAAATGTGGCATAAATCATCAAAATACCGAATATCGGGAGGTACCGTTATATGGGGACTATACCAGAACGTGGACCGATATATCTCATTTTCAATACCAACCATCCTAGACACAATGCAAATAGCTCTGCTAAATTTTGGAGCTCTACGTCAAATAATGTGGGCTGTATCGTGATTTCAACAGACAGACAGACAGACGGACAGACAGACAGACAGACAGACGGACAGACAGACAGACAGACAGACGGACAGACAGACAGACAGACGGACATCGTTAAATCGACTTAGAATTTTATGCTGATTATGAATATATATACTTTATGGGGTCTAAAACGAATATTTAGGGATGTTACAAACGGAATGACAAAGTTAATATACCCTCCTTTCCAAGGTGGAGGGTATAAAAATATAAAAGGATATCTTTATAGGGGGTTGATATATTGCAACTAAAACAAGATTTACTCATATCACAGAAGGCATTCAAAACATCCGGAATCGAGGCCGATAGATTGGCTGCAAAATTATCGTCAATATAAAGAAAGATAGGATGGTTGGAGAGGTCCATATAACAGTCCCCATTATTAAAGTTGGAGTTCTTGGTGAGCAACAAGAATCAAGTCCTGGAGACTTGAATGGACAGGTATCAACCACTGAAAACAAAGAAAGCAAGATGTCTTATCCACGTGGAAATGGAACACGGCAAAAAGTAAACACGAACAGTGCGCCAGCGAGATGAAAACAAAGAAGGATAGTAATCTGCGTCGCTGGAATAATAAGGTGCTGAAGGAAGCTCAAGTTGTGATAAAGATGCCTAGTGGAAGTGATGCAGCGAGTAAAATACTAGCCGGAGTGACAGGAAACTATGAACGCTGGAATGATAAACTGTCCAAGGTCTGTAAGATGGCGCTGACAGAGAAGGACGACAAATTTGGCCACAAAAAGAAGACGGCATATAAAACAAATTCAGCCTGGAAATTGAAGCCGGCAAAGATGGTATGTTCAGGAAAGAACTGCTGGAAAATGGAGGAGTTTACTGGGAGCTATAACTTTTTTAATGTCAGGTTTCTCATATATATTTCACTTTCTTATATTTTTTTTATATTTTTTTCTTTTCCTTTTTTCACCGAAAAGTGAAAATGTTTTTAAAATAAAAGATAGTAATGGGGGATATCTTGTATTGATGAGAAGCCTTTGATAAACTGGGATTTTTTTAATACAGTCCACAATAAATAAGAAGAGCAAATGTAGTGAGCATACCTTCGAGTTAGAAATAAATAATATAGAATATTTAATTGCTACATGTGGTATGTTAGAGTTACATTACTGTATGTAATCTTTACTCAGATTGATAAGCAAGTGCAGCATGTTTGCTTGCCATATGCGAGATAGCTATGCGTGTTTATGGCCTCCACCTAAGATTTATGGTGGCAACATGCCATATATACAGTTGGAATCTATCTCTCTTTCTCTTTTACACTTAATGCTAAATATGTTGTCATATTATCATATGAAGTTCTTAAAAAATATTTTTAAATAAATCTATTGTATTACAACCACTCACCAAGAAAGACGTGATGCGCGGAAGCCGAGGATAGAACAAAACCAAATTTTTAACTTAAGCAAAAATTAAAGAATATAGCTGATTTCACACCACTATCAAGACTGTCAATATTTTGAATTATGTGATAGGCTGTGCTATCCATTAGGAACTTCAAATACGAAATTTGGTACGATTCAGGTGAATTATATCGCTAAAATCGTCACAATACCGCAAAAAGGCAGGTACCGTTATATGGGACATATACGAATACGTGACATGCACTTTTGGGTCACAAAGTATAGCACCCAATATGAACTTACAACACGAAATTTGAAACAATTCCTGAAGACAATTCCGATGTAGTTACTGTTATATGGTGGCTACACCAATATGTGTATGAGAAATTTTCTGTCATAGGAACTTCAAATTCAAAATTTGAAAATTTTTCACCTGAAAAGTTTGACAAAAATCATCAAAATACCGAAAATTTAAAAGTATAGTTCTTTGGGCAATATATCAAAACTTTAACCTATATTGCCAGTCTATGCAAGGATATTCCATACATAATGGGAACACATGCTCATCGGATTAAAATTGTGACTAAAACACCCAAAAAGCCTTATATTTCTCGGTACAGTTATGTGGAAGCCACACAAGTTGGTCATATATAAACCATTTTCAATACCTAAAGTTCTACTGACCTAACACTATTCATACTTACGTTTTTATCCGAAATTATTTTAAATTTGTAGTTCGCAATGGGTACTACTTCTTTGACAGAAAATTGTCTGATCAAATCAAAGCATATCCCAATTTGAGATACCGAATAATTTAGCTAAATTTTTCAAAAGAATTATCTCAAACTGAGTATTTGAGACAAAGAAAAAATACATAATCTATTGCTAATTTATTAAGCTCGCACATTTCTGTTACAATTGTATATCCTCCATTCATGACGTAAAAGTGTTCAAAAGTCTCCCTGGTTGCAGAAACCGTTATATGAGACACCAGACTATGCTACATAAGGTGACGGAGAACCTACCTAAAATGCAACCCTTGGAAGGAGATGAAGCACGACCTACTACCAGAACATGATTTCTTGTTATAGTAATACAGTCCACAACAACAAAAGAACCAGAAAACCTTGCTTCGATAACTATTCAGGATACATAAAAATAGAAGCAAATGACCAATCATACGATGCTTGGATCACAACTCACTTTTATCAGTGAAAAGTAAGAAGTCGTTCACATTTGTCAATTAAACGAAATCTTGACCATAAATCATCTTTTTCGGAAAAGTTTTCAAAAGTCCTGGTTTTAAAACCATTACCATCCATAGCACTTAGCAAACTGTAAATTTCACCAGGAATGATTAGAGTAGTTTCATAGGACTAGATCCATCCAATGGAAATGGATATGGAATGAATCTTTTCCTATGAAGTCCATTATTTCTCTGTTGCAAAAAATACTCTTTGCGGTTGTATAATTTTCGGACTTTTATAAGATAAATTTCACAAGAGGAGAATCAGATTAATTTTATGGGAGATAAAATACGCTTAAATAATTGTGTTTAGAAAAACTTCTCATAAAAAGTTAGTTGCCACTGTGGAATCGGCTGGATTGAGCTAATGAAACGGACTGCTAACGACTCTGCCCAAAGGAAAGTTTAACGCAATAAATTCACTAGACATTTCCGATGAGACCTTGACAAAAACATGTGAAAAATACTTTGAAACATTGATGGAGATTTCTTTAATTCCATTCCACTTATTATTCGACCAATGTGGAAGGCTTACTCTAATTTTAGATTTGCAAAAAATTTACTTGATAAAATAAGTGGGTCACACTTGAAACGACAAAACTTTTTTAAATATAACGGGGATATTGAGTATTTGAAAATCTCAAGTTGGATAAATAGCTCTCCAAATACACAGGGTGATATAAAAACAAAAAACAAGTAAAAAAAGCTGTAAGTTCTGCCAGGCCGAACCATTTGGTACAAAAGAAAAAAATAAATAAAATCCATTTAAAATTCTGTTAAAATCTTAAAAATACCGAATGTCTATACGACGATGTAGACCTGCATAGGCAACTTTAGTCAAAGAAAAATCTGTTTATAATGTAGCTAAAATCATCAAAATACCGAATATAGGGGGTACCGTTATATGGGGGCTATACGAAGGCGTGGACCTGCACAGACAATTTTCTTGCATAGGCTGAAGTATCCATTACGAACTTCACATGCGAAATTTGAAACAATCCCTGTAAATAATGTCGCTAAAATCATCAAAATACCGAATATCGGGGTGTACGGTATATGGGGGCTATACGAAGCCGTGGACCTACATGGCCCATTTTCTGGTTTATGGTGCAGTATCTATTACGAACTTCAAATACCAAATTTAAAATGATTCCGGTAAATAATGTCGTTAAAATCATCAAAATACCGAATATCGGGGGGTACCGTTATATGGGGGCTATACGAAGACGTGAACCTGTACAGATAATTTTCTGTCTTAGGTTGTAGTATCCATTGCGAACTTCAAATGCCAAATTGGAAACAACTTCGGTGAATAATGTCGCTAAAATCATCAAAATACCGTATATCGGGAGGTACCGTTATATGGCAAAATATATATGTGTGCAAAATTTTAGTCTTCTATCTCAATTTGCTCGAAAGATAGCGTGATTACAACAGACAGACAGACGGACATGGCTAAATCGTCTTAGAATTTTACGATGATCAAGAATATATATACTTTGTTGTGTGACATGAGTATTTCGAGGAGTTACAAACGGAATGACAAAATTAATATACCCTCCATAGTATGGTGGAGGGTATTGAAACTGCAACAAAGTCAAATGCCATAGTTTTTACATTTTTTTTAATTTTGTTCAATGAAAGCAAAAAATATCGGAAAAAATTGGTCACCTTTGGCACGAATTATGGCCTTCAAACGGACAATGAAACCGTCACATGCTGCCCGAATATTGCTCAGCGGTGTTTTAGGCCATTCCCGGCGAAGCACTTTCTTGAGGTGATCGACACTTTGGTATTTTTAGTGTCAACCTTGCTTTCCAAGATACTCCAGACACAATAGTCCAACGGATTGGTATCCGGAGATTTTGGTGGTCATTGTGCGCGTGCTGAGTCCTGTTAGAATGACCAAGGTCTGCCAAGCAACTCTTAACTCTTTTGAATCTATTTTCTTTCTCTTGCGGTGTAAGTTCTTCCGTTCACTTCCTTGACGTCGAGCTACGCTACCAGTATCACGATAACGAGCAATGGTACGAGACACAAAAGATTTATTCACATTTAAATGCTGGAGTGCTCTAACGATAGTCACTTGTGGTTTTCCAGCCAAATATAAATAAATCGCACTATCACGCTTAAAGTCCAGTTCCAGAGTCTCACTATTATGTCAGTGGAATAATTATCACAGTTGTCGGACGAGTGGCTTAGAAATGACAGCAATTTGGTTGCAGTGTTTTCATCTCACCTTGTAATTGTTGAAATTCATGGAGGATGTCTTCAACTGATCTTATAGCTGCACAAATTCAATATGATAGACGTTCTAGCATAAATCGAGTGTGTGCATCTAGTTTATTATTAGCACGCAATACTTTTCTGAATCAAAAGAAGCTATGAGTGCTAATGGCAGACTGGTACAATCGCCTGCCCTTACACATGATGATCACCATCCACTAATACTACCAAATGCAGCGTTATTAAGCAAACTACTAGTTGAGTTTAGTCAAAAAATCACAGCAAAACAAACATTACATAATATCCAATATGTTAAACCCAAAGTCCATGCAAAATTCCGAGTCACTGGACCTATAATTATGACCTGTAGGAAACTGTAAATCTGAAAAAAATCTGTATTTGATACATTTCAATCCCTAAGGGCTTCTTGTTTGACCCGGACTCAATGAAAACATTTGTTTTGTTTGTGTTGGAGTTTGTTGAAAATGCCAGAAGAACTTATAAAAATATATTTCCTTAATTTGGTGCCCTTACAATGTTCCAGAGTTTATCATCGCTTATTTTCTGTGATCGCCAAAAGCAAAAACTCAATCAGGAAATTGATTCTGATGGCTATGTAATAAGTGTGAACATAATTTGTGTGAATCTCAACCCGTAAGTTACTTTGCGTTAGAGAATATTTTGTTTTTGCAACTCAAACTATTCTATGCTTCATAGTTTCAAAAAAAATATGCATTTTAGAAAACACCCCTGACCATAACCATTTGCAGCAAAATAAAAAAGCTTAATCTTTACCTTTAAATTAAAGTTGCCATTTTTAGACCCTCCACCATTCTTTGGAGGGTATATTAACTTTGTCATTCCGTTTGAAACTCCTCGAAATATTCACAATAGACCCTACAAGGTATATATATTTGGCTCAGCGTAAAATTATAAGACGATCTAGCTATGTCCGTCTGTCTGTCTGTTGTAATCACGCTAACTTTCGAACAAATTGACATAGAAGGCTAAAATTGTACATACATGCATAGTTTGCCATTAGGTTAAGTTCGTATATGGGCCATGCCGGTCCATGATTTTAGCGTATTTCGTATTTGAAGTTCGTAAGAGGTACTACAGCCTATGACAAAAATTTTCGTATGCAGGCCACGTCTTCGTTTAGCCCCCATATAACGGTATCTCCCGATATTCGGTATTTTCATGATTTTACCGACTTTATTTATCGGAATTATTTCAAATTTCGTATTTGAAGATCGTAATGGGTCCAACAGCCTATGACAAAAAATTGTGTACGCAGGTCCCGATAGTCGGCATTTTGACGATTTCAGCAACATTATTCAGCGGAATCGTTTCAAATTTCGTATTGGAAGATCTTTATGGGTACTACGACGTATGGCAAAAAATTTCATTGTTTTCATTTAAGTGGTAGTTTTCGACTTTTTTTTTTTTGAAATTATTGAAGTTCCTTCAAAATGGTGGAGAGTATTAAAAGTTAGGCCCGGCCGAACTTATCTTCCTTTTATACATATTATGGAAGGTATATTAACATTGTCATTTCGTTTGTAGCTCCTCGAAATACTCATGCCAGACCCAACATATTATATATTTTCTTGTCCGCCTGTCTGTCTGTCTGTCCGTCTGTTCAAAACACGCTTCTTTTTTTTTTTCGAACGATTTGAGATAGAAGTCTAAAATTTTGCACACCTGTTTATTTTTCCAGTAGGCAGATTAAATTCGTAAATGGGCCATGTAGGTCCACGTTTTCATATAGCCCCCATATAACGGTACCTCCCGATATTCGGTATTTTGATGATTTTAGCGACATTATTCACCGGAATTGTTTCAAATTTGGTATTTGAAGTTCGCAGTGGATACTACAGCCTGTGACACAATTTTGTCTGTGCAGGCCCACGTCTTCGTATAGCCCCATATAAGGGTACCTCCCAATATTCCGTATTTTGATGATTTTAGTGTCATTATTCACGGGAATTGTTTCAAATTACGTATTTGGAGTTCTTAATGGGAACTAAAGTTTGTGACAGAGAATTGTCAATGCAGGTCCAGGTCTTCGTGTATCCCCCATTTAACGGTACCTCCCTATATTCGGTATTTTGACGAGTTTAGGTACAATACCCACCGAAATTGTTTGAGATGTCGTATTTGAAGTTCGTAATGGATACTACAGCCTATGACAGAAGATTGTCTATGCTGGTCCAGGTCTTTGCACAGCTCCGATATAACGGTACCTCCCTATGTACGATATTTAGATGATTTTAACTATACAGGGTTGCCCATATTCGACGGACCCATCTGACAACGCCATAACTTTTGACAGAGATGTCACATCGCTTAATAACATACCGCGTTTGAAGCGTCAGTCCAAGAAGATTTTTACCATGAACCAATACACCTCACGCGAAATAGTTGAAATTTACATTCAAAAGAAGAAGTCAATTGTGAAAACTCAACGTGCTTTTAAAACATTAAAAAATGTGAGAAGTGCGCCTTCTAAGAACACCATTAAGCGTTTATACGAAAAATTTTCGACTGGTAAGGCTCGTTCTAATCCAAAGAGGCCATATAAAGGTCGACCAAGGCGATCGGCCGGGAATATCGCTGCCGTACGAGCCAGTGTTGAGAGGTCCCCAAGAACATCCCAAAAATGCCGTTCTCAGCAGTTGGACATGGCTCGGTCCACTTTACAACGGATTATTCGCATTGATTTGCATTTGTTCCCGTACAAAATTCAATTGAGGCAAAGAATGTTGCCTGCGGACAAGCCTCGTCGATTGGAATGGGCCCAAAAAACATGGGTCCGTCGAATATGGACAATCCTGTATTATTCACCGTTTAATTAAAGTTTCGAATATGAATATGCTAATGACTTATAACAAACAATGTCTATGTAGGTCCACCTCGTATAGACCCCAATATAACGTCTATATTCGGTATTTTTAATATCTTAACAGAATTTTTTTAAGGGTTTTATTTTTGAAAATTTCCAAATTCATTCCATATGGTGGAGGGTATTCAAAGTTCGGCTCGGCCGAGCTTACTGCTTTTTAAGAGCCTTGCCTGCCAAAAAATCTTCAAAAAATTTAGCCCATCAATGAGCTAAGCCAATAAATAGCAACACATTACTAAAAGAAATACCCGAAAGAGATAATGAAATCATCAGCAAATACAAAATTGCAGTGAGCGCTTGAAGCTAAAATGAAATTAGCCTAAGCCTCAAAATAGCGCAGGGCCAAAAAAGAAACATGACTGCTGCTGCTTTTCTAGATTTTTAGCCAACAAAATCAAATATTCATTTTTGAGGTCAGTATTTTCATATAAAGACAATGCGCAAATATTGTTCAAGCCGTTTAATTAATATTCGAAGTTCGTAATGGATGCTACATCCTAAGCCATGTAGGTCTACGTCTTCATATAGCCCCGATATAACGAAACCCCCAATATTCGGTATTTTGATGATTTTAGCGACATTATTTAAAGGAATCGTTCCAAATTTGGTATTTGAAGTTCGTAATAGATACTGCAGCATAAAACAGAAAGGTCCACGTCTTCATATAGCCCCCATTCACCGTACCCCCCGATATTCGGTATTTTGATGATTTTAGCGACATTATTTAGCGGGATTGTTTCAAATTTCGCATGTGAAGTTCGTAATGGATACTTCAGCCCATGCCAGAAAATTGTCTGTGAAGGTCCACGCCTTCGTATAGCCCCCATATAACGGTACCCCCTATATTCGGTATTTTGATGATTTTAGCTACATTATAAACAGATTTTTCTTCAAGTTTCGCATTTAAATATTGCAATAACTTATGACAAAAGTTGCCTATGCAGGCCTACGTCGTCGTATAGGCATTCGGTATTTTTAAGATTTTAATAGAATTTTAAACGTATTTTATTTATTATACCCTCCACCATACTATGGAGGGTATATTAATTTTGTCATTCCGTTTGTAACTCCTCGAAATACTCATGTCAGACCCAACAAAGTATATATATTCTTAAGCAGCGTAAAATTCTAAGACGATTTAGCCATGTCCGTCTGTCTGTCTGTCTGTCCGTCTGTCTGTCTGTCTGTCGGTCTGTCTGTTGTAATTACGCTATCTTTCGAACAAATTGAGATAGAAGGCTAAAATTTTGCACAAATGTATATTTTGCCAGTAGGCAGGTTAAGTTCGTAAATGGGCCATGTAGGTCCAAGTTATCATATAGCCCCCATATAACTGTACCTCCCGATATTCAGTATTTTTATGATTTTAGCGACATTATTCGCCGGAATTGTTTCAAATTTGGCATTTGAAGTTCGTAATGAATACTACAGCCTAAAACAGAAAATTATCTGTGCAGGTCCATGTCTTCGTGTAGCCCCCATATAACGGTACCCCCCGATATTCGGTATTTTTATGATTTTTGCGACATTGTTTACCGGAATCGTTTCAAATTTGGTATTTGAACTTCGTAATGGATACTACATCCTAAGTCAAAAAATGAGCCATGTAGGTCCACTTCTTCATATAGCCCCCATATAACGGTACCCCCCGATATTCGGTATTTTGATGATTTTAGCGAAATTATTCAGCGAAATCGTTCCAAATTTGGTGTTTGAAGTTCGTAATAGATACTGCAGCATAAAACAGAAAATGGGCCATATAGGTCCACGTCTTCATATAGCCCCCATATACCGTACCCCCCGATATTCGTTATTTTGATGATTTTAGCGACATTATTTACCATGATTGTTTCAAATTTCGCATGTGAATTTCGGAATGGATACTTCAGCCCATGCCAGAAAATTGTTTGTGCAGGTCCATGTCTTCGTATAGCCCCCATATAACGGTACCCCCCATATTCGGTATTTAATGATATTAGCTAGATTATAAACAGATTTTTCTTCAAGTTTCGCATTTAAATAGTGTAATAACTTATGACAAAAGTTGCCTATGCTGGCCCACGTCGTCGTATAAGCATTCGGTATTCTTAAGATTTTAACAGAATTTTTAACGGATTTTATTTATTAGAAAATGCCAAATTTGTACCAAATGGTGGAGGGTATTAAAAGTTCGGCCCGGCCGAACTTGCAGCTTTTTTACTTGTTTTATATTATTTATTTTCGATATTTCGTCCTCCGACGGAAGATATCATCAGGAACAATATTTAACATATAACAAAAATTTACAACATTTCGCCAAGTACCGACGTCGACCTTGTGTTGCTGTCATCTGTTTTGTGACTGCGGTATTATCTTCTTATTGTATTTTATTTGTTTTTCTAATAAGATGTCTGTTACTGTGTGCTAGACTCTCTGTAACTGTTTCGTAGATTATTCGTTGTGATGATAGGGTATTCATTATGTGTAGATTTTCCAACATAAGCCGCTTATGGTAGTTGTTCTCGCACTGTAGCACCCCCACTCTCTCCAATTCCGGATGATGTTCGGTGGGACAGAGGGTAGAGATTGCTGTTTTCTGTGTTGTGGTCTATGATCTGTTCTTATACCCTCCACCTTGGAAAGAAGAGTATATATTTACTTTGTCATTTCTTTTGTAACTGCCTTAAATATTCGTCGTAGACCCCATGAAGTATATATTCATAATCAGCATAATATTCTATGTCGATTTAACGATGTCCGTCTGTCTGTCTGTTGAAATCACGATACAGCCCACATTATTTGACGTAGAGCGCCAAAATTTAGCAGAGCAATTTTTATTGTGTCTAGGATGGTTGGTATTGAAAATATATCGGTCCAAGTTCTGGTATAGTCCCCATATAAAGGTACCTCCCAATATTCGGTATTTTGATAATTTTTGCCACATTTTTTAACAGATTTGTCTAAAAATTGGTATTTGTTGGTGATAATGGGTTCTAGCTCCGGTGGCGAAACATAGCATGTACGGGTCCACTATTTGGTATAGCCCCATATAACGGTACCTCCCGATATTCGGTAATTTGATGATTTTTGCCACATTTTTTCACGGATTTGTCTGAAAATTGGTATTTGTAGGTCATAATGGGTTCTGGCTCCTTTGGCGAAACATTGCATGTGTAGGTTCACGATTTGGTATAGCTTCCATATAACGGTACCTCCCGATATTCGGCATTTTAATGGTTTTTGCAACATTTCTTCTAATGTTTGGCCCGTCCGAACTTTATGTTTTTTTACTTGTTAATGTCTGATTTGTGCCCAAATAAACGTGTTTTTGATTTGTTTTTTGTTGTCCCCATGTAATATTTTGTCATTTTTCATTTTCGTTGCCAGTGCATTTTATTTTGTATATTAAATTCGATTTGTTCATTGTGTCTATTTTTGGTTTTAACTGAGTAAATAGTTTTTGTAACGTATTAGAGGTTTTTGGCGCAATTGCGTAATTGTTGTCTTCGAAACATTTGGAGTTTTTAAAGCGTTCAGAAATTCCGGGTATATAAGTGACAAATTTGTAACACTTATTCTATTTTTCTGTAGTTTGTTGATTTTTATACCCTCCACCATACTATGGAGGGTATATTAACTTTGTCATTCCGTTTGTAACTCCTCGAAATACTCATGTCAGACCCAACAAAGTATATATATTCTTAATCAGCGTAAAATTCTAAGTCGATTTAGCGATGTCCGTCTGTCTGTCTGTCCGTCTGTCTGTCTGTCTGTCCGTCTGTCCGTCTGTTGTAATCACGCTATCTTTCGAATGAATTGAGATAGATGGCTAAAATTTTGCACACATGTTTATTTTCCAGTAGGCAGGTTAAGTTCGTAAATGGGCCATGTAGGTCCACGTTTTCATATAGCCCTCATATAACGGTACCTCCCTATATTCGGTATTTTGATGATTTTAGGGGCATTTTTCACCGGCATTGTTTCAAATTTGGTATTTGAAGTTCAAAATAGATACCACACCCTAATATTGAAAATTGTCTGTGCAGGTCCACGTCTTCTTATAGCCCCCATATAACGGTACCTCCCTATATTCGGTATTTTGATGATTTTAGCGACATTATTCACTGGAATTGTTTCAAAATTGGTATTTAAAGTTCGTAATGAATACTACAGTCTAAGACAGAAAATTGTCTGTGCAGGTCCACGTCTTCGTATAGCCCCCATATAACGGTACCTCCCTATATTCGTTATTTTGATGATTTTAGCGACATTATTCACCGGAATTGTTTCAAAATTGGTATTTAAAGTTCGTAATGAATACTACAGTCTGTGACAGAAAATTGTCTGTGCGGGTCCAGGTCTTCGTATAGGCCTCATATATCAGTACCTCCCCATATTCGGTATTTTGACGATTTTAGGTACAATACCCAACGAAATTGTTTGAAATGTGGTATTTGAAGTTCGTAATGGATGCTACAGCCTGTGACAGAAAATTGTCTATGCTGGTCAAGGTCTTTGCACAGCTCCAATTTAACGGCACCTCCTTATATACGATATTTTGATGATTTTTTATTCACCGTTTATTTCAAGTTTCCAATTTGAATATGGTAATGGCTTATGACAAACAATGCCTATGTATGTCCACGTCGTATAGACCCCAATATAACGGCTATATTCGGTATTTTTAAAATTTTAACAGAATTTTTTAAGGATTTTATTTTTTAAAAATTTCCAAATTCGTTGCAAATGGTGGAGGGTATTAAAAATTCGGCCCGGCTGAACTTAGTGCTTTTTAACTTGTTATTATTGTCATAGTGTTGTTTTATTATAATATTTATGGTTTTCAAAGGGAAGCTGTTTCTAGTCAGTATTGATGTAATTTTCGTTATATTTTCTCTATGAAATTCTTCGTCGCTAACATTTAACACCAGATTAATGAAATTCGATACAGTGTTAATTATTATTGATTTTAAGTACTTCGAATGAAAATTAACTAATCTTCCCGATGCCGTAGGTTTTTGGTACCAATTCGTCCGTATTTTTTTCCTTCCTTGTTATTAATACATCTAAGTATGGTAGTTGGCCATTAATTTCGTTTTCTATTGTAAATTTAATGCGATTATCGTAGCTATTGAATGTCGTCAGTAAATTGTTTGTTGCACGTGATTTAGTTATTCCAAAAAGGTCGGCAACGTGTTTGATCAGGAACTTAGGTGTAATATCACAGATTTCCATACATCTATCCAAAAACTCTTCCATCACAATATCGGCTACTATCGGAGATGCTGCGGATCCCATGGGAAGACCTTTCCTTTGCTGGTAGAAATTGTTCTTGTATCTAAAATAACGGTTATCATATATGAAAAATTTGAGTACTTTTAAGAATAAACTCTTTGAGATTTTTGTCGTATGCAGGTCCACGTCTCGTATAGTCCCCAAGTGGTAGTTTTCGCATTATTTATTTTTTTTTTTTGGAAATTTACTTCGAAATGATAGAGGGTATTTAAAGTTCGGCCCGGCCGAACTTAGCCCCTTTTTACTTGTTCTTTTGTAGTTTGTATGTAGGGTCCGAGCTCATTCGCTTATATGTCATTTACTAATGTGTCCTCCTTTTTATCGTAATCTGTTATTTTCATGGTGACCGTTGTATTGCCTTTATCGATTGCAATATAATTATATTTTTATTTTCTCTCATAAGTTTTCTAGTTTGTTTTACTGTTAGTAAATAATACTTTTCTCTTTCTTATAGTTCATGTTTGTTCATGTGATTCTCTATCATTGATGTGAAGTTATTTTTCGCTGTCTCCTAATTCTCTTTGTCTCTTATGGTTTTTATGCAGTCTTCTCCATTTCCTTTGTATTTGAGCAGGGGCAACTCTTCTATTGTATGAGGAAGGGTAAATTTTTTGACATGTGAGAGTAGCCAGTTAACTTCATCCGGTATTTCTGTGTCAGTTAAGTTTACGAAACAATGTCTGTTGTGTTGTGTTTCCAGCTCTTGTTTCTGCTTTTCCTGTAATGCTTTGAATTTTTTTTGTGTTTTTCTTTTATGTCTCTCAACATCTCTTTTGATAGATCATTTTCACATACGAATAACATGTTAGCATCTTTTACCGACAAAATTAGTTTTGTAGGCTCTGTTATTGTTTCTATTTTATTATTATTTTTTTCCAATTCGTGTTTCTGTTTAATGAGTAAGTTTAAGATCTTTTTATGAAAATTCCCTATGTAAACCTTTTATCTATTTTGTAGTTGTTCTGGTACTTCCTCGTTTGTGTCAAATATTTTGTTTATGTTTTTAGTTATTTTATTCGACCTTTATTTTAAATTATTCCAAAATATTTACTCAGTTAAAACCAAAAATAGACAAATCGAATTTAATATACAAAATAAAATGTAATGGCAACGAAAACGAAAAATGCCAAAAATATTACATCGGGACAACAAAAAATAACTTAAAGCACGGTTATCTGGGCACAAATCAGACATTAGGAACATATCATCGACCACAACACAGAAAACAGACCTCTCTACCACCGAACAACATCATCCAGAATTGGAGAGAGTGAGAGTGGCTACAGTGCGAGAACAACTACCAGAAGCGGCTTATGTTGGAAACTCTACACATAATGAATACTCCAACATCACAACGAATAAAGAACAAACAGATACAGAGAATCTAGCACACAGTTAGATATCTAATTACAAATATAAATAAAATACAATAAGAAGAGAATACCGCAGTAACAAAACAGATGACAGCAACACAAGGTCGACGTCGGTTCTTGGCGAAATGTTGTAATTTTTGTTATATGTTAAATATTGTTCCTCATAATGTCTTCCGTCGGAGGACGAAACATCGAAAATAATAAATAAATAAATAATATAAAAAAACAACAAAGAGCTTGAGCTCAATTTTATTAAACTTATAGGGTAAGTGTACCAGTAGTCGGCACCTTTAGGATTTTCGCGTTTTTAATCGCTCACAACTCTGAATGGAAATTTTCAATTATTACAAAGTTAATTTATTCAGATTCGAAATTTTGTTTAGTTTTTGCAATAATAAATAAAGTTTTAATAACTTTTTATTAAATTTCATAAATTTGTAGTTTTATTAAAACAATGCTTTTTGCCAGTAGTCGGCACCACTTGCCAATTGTCGGTATGGCATGTTCCAACAGTCGGCATACCAATTTTGTTGTAAGCATAATTAATAATAATAATAAATTAATTCATTAAAATATAATATTTTTGTTTTGTTAAACTTTTTCGACGTCTTTATTGTACTTTTCTTAAGAATATGGATTGTTGAGGACGTTCACAGACAAAAATTTAATTTTTATTAGAATAAATCATCTTTTCTTACCGAAATTGTACACAAAGATAGCTGACAATATGTTTGAAGTAAACAAAATACATTTAGTTATAATAGTTTAATTTTTTTGGGCTTAAAAATAAAAAGTGCCGACTACTGGGACATGCCGAACTTAGGCACACTTACCCTATTTGGAATAATTGGAAAATAAACTTCGATTAGCTTACGAGTTCAGATAAATATGCACGTGTTTTATTAAATAACTCGTTGTTATCGAAAGTTAGCGTCGTTGCTAAATTGGTATTAAAAGCTGTTAATTTAAAAAAGAATAAAAAGCAAACGTTTGCGTAATTGAAAACCAAATTAATTTCTATTAAAATGGAGCGTGGTAAAAAACATCGAAATAATCCTGATTCGGAAAATGTCAATATTAAGTACAAGTACAGCACAAAATAATAATATATAGAAAGAATTTTGTTCAATTCTATGGAATTAAATTGTCGACTAAACAATTCTGAAGTAATATATTGATGATGTTATGCGTTTGTAGTCGGAACTAGATATTCGAGATCATGATATTGATGATCGTGGTGAACTGGGAGATTTATGACCTTATTTTTTAGAATTTAATCTAAATATAGGGAAAGCGGAATGCCAGAAGCACCATTCTAGGTTGCCTAATATGAGATTTCCCATAAATTCTGAGATGAGATTCCATCCTAGAATTTCTAATGCATTCGCCTGATGCCTCTCCACTAAGCTAACGTGAGTCTGAAATCGACTGAAAAGTGAAGTCTATGAAACAAATCACACAAATTTCATTGCAGTAACGTTTGTTTACTTCTTTCATGAAGCCGTCCGATAAATTAAAAATTTTCACATCTATTTGTATGATCCAATTAGGAATAAAAATCATAGGTGTAAGCGAGATTTTTTGAGAAAGGCTAGCATCGATTTAGCGATGTCGACAGAGTCTGTCTGTCTATAGTAATCACTGATAAAATTCACATTTGTGCGACATTTTTGCCTTCTATCTCAATTTGTTCGAAAGATAGCGTAATTACAAAAAGCAGACACACAGACAGACAGCCGGACATCGCTAAATCGACTTAGAATTTTACTCTGATCATGGATAAATACACTTTATTGGGCCTGACATGGTTATTTCGAGGAGTTAAATACGTAATGACGAATTTAATATCCTCGATAGGATAGTGTATACCCTCCTCCATTGCATATTGAGGAAATGTTGCTAGAAAATGATGAAAGAGGCAACGAAAGTTGAGATTAAAAGTTTACGAAAGAAGCCTTTAATATTTTTCATCATTTGGAAGTAACTTGCAGAATTAAAGAAATGTCCTTTTAAAGTCACGAATATCATGTATTACAGTTATACGGGGTAATACAAAATCCTGGATCTTCAAAGCCAAATATCTGCCAGCGATAATTAACGTCGGTATTTGGTATTGAAAATGGGCCATATAGTTCTACTTTTTGATGTAGATACATTGTAGTTTGGATATTTTAGTCATATTTTTAAACATAATTTGCTGTAAATTGGAAGCTTGTGCTGTGGAGGAAATATTTTTACAAAGAATTGTCAATATAATTCCAAGTTTCAGTGTTGTCACCATAAAGCTGTACTCGAGATTCGGTATTTTTTTGATTTGGGTCACATTTTTCACTGGAATTGTATCAAATTTGGAGTTCGTAATGTGTACTACTTCCTGTGAGAGAAAATTGCATATACAGTTCCACGTCGTCGTATATCCCCCCATATAAGATATTTTAATTGTTTAAGCTACATTTTTCAAATTTAGAGATTGAAATGGGTACTATTTTATAAGACAGAAAACAGATGCTTGTCCTCACATAGACTCCATACAACTGTATGTTGATAATTCTACATACATTTTTCACCGGAATTATTTCAAATTTGGAGTTCGCTATGACAGAAAATTGATGCAGAAGATATATTTCTTCTCTCAAACTTCGCATTTGGATTTCGTAATACGCACCGCCCTCGCTAACAGTTAATTGGTTATAGTGGTACACATTTTTTATGGTCCCAAATACCTGATATTCGAAAGTTTTAAAATGTTAGCAGCATTTTTCAATGGCCTGGTCGAACTATCGCATGCGTTACAATAAATTAATAAACTTTGCCTACTTATTATTTAATTCTTATTCTGTCTTTCTAGATACGGGTTGCGCATTCGGAGGGAGGATTTTGGGAGAGCACAGTTATATACAATGTCTCGTCTATGCAACAAAGGTACCCCTTGGTAAGTTTTCTAAGCGCTGTATGTTTATATTCATTAGTCCATAGTCTAATCAGTGTACGGACAACGAACTGCTCTCACTGCCTGTCAACGAAACAATTAATAAAGCTATAAGTTCGGCCGGGCCGAACTTTGAATACCCTCCACCAATTGGAATGAATTTGGTAATTTTCAAAAAAATTAAATCCGTTAAAAATTCTGTTAAAATCTAAAAAATACCAAATGCAGCCATCATATTACAGTCTAAACGATGACGTGGACATGCATAGGCAGCTTTTGTCATAAGCCATTACAATATTCAAATGCGAAATTTGAAAAAAAAATCGGTGAATGATGTAGCAAAAATCAGTAATATAGGGAGCTGCTATTATATGGGGACTATACCAAAATGTGGCCCTGCACAGACACTTTTTTGTCATAGGCCTTAGTATCCATTTCGAACCTCAAATACCAAATTTGACACAATTCCGGTGAATAATGTCGCTAAAATCATCAAAATACCGTATATCGCGAGGGTACCGCTATATGGGGGCTATACGAAGACGTGGACCTGCACAGATAATCTCCTGTCATATGCTGTAGTATTGATTACGAACATCAAATACCAAATTTGAAACAATACCGATGAATAATGTCGCTAGAATCATCAAAATACAAAATATAGAGAGATACCGTTATATGGGGGGCTATACGAAGCCGTGGAACTGCACAGACAATTTTTTGTCTTAGGCTGTATACTATGGTGGAGGGTATAAAAATTCACATCAGCAGATGTTTAATGTGTCGTTTTAGGGCTATGAGACCACCTGCATAAAAGACAAAACTGACAATACGCTGTCTATATATTCATTAGTCTATGTCAAATTGGCTGCAATCGGGAATTTTAAATTTGTTACCATTTTCTTCACCTCCTGATTGAAGACAAAAATATTATAATGTTTTTTTTTCGTTGAAATCACGATAGAGGACGCAATATTTAGGAAACTTGAAACTTTGCACAGGATGACTGATATTAAAAATGGTAACGAAGTAATTCGCTACATACACCTACATCTATATACTATTTGAATTTCCATAATGAATTATTAAAATTTAATTTCACTCGCATTTTAAAATATGTATATATGTATATTATTTATGTCTGATAATTATTTGGGTAAAATCATTTAGTTTTAAGAGTAGAATGTATAAGAGATTAGTATAATAGAGCCCAGCAACCAATTCTCTTTCGTAGCATACACAACAATTTAAACTGTTATAATCTCTCTGAGTGGTTATCACTGTTATACTTTCACATGTGAGCGTTTTCTTTACATACGCATTCCCAGCAAGCATTTGGAAGTGAGTGACTCACTTCCATTTTAAGATGCCACTTCTGCGACGCTTCTAATCGTAATAAATGCGATAGTATGTACATTTACAATAACAAACTACTGGTGTCTACTTTCTATCGTCACGTAGTTACTACGTAGTGGCGCAAGAAAGTTAAAAGAAGGTATCTCGTGTGCAGACACTATGTAGTGACTGCAATCGGATAAAACAGTGATAGTTTACAATCATTCACGAATTGAACATAAATAAGACTTTATTCTATCTGAGGAATATAAGACACTGTGGCGCAGTGGTAAGCATGCCAGCTTTGCTCTCTGAACACCTCGGTTCGATTCCCAATCCAGACATCACATTTTTAAAACGAAAAAAAATGTTTGAATATTTCATCTAATAAGTAAGAGTTCTATGTAAATTAACATTGGAAAACGTAACCATAACAATAAAAAATAATAAATGCTTATGTCTGGAGTAAAAATTTTTTTTTTTTGTTTTTTCACTTCCAATAACTATCGAGGAAGTGACTTCCACGATTTTTAAAAAACTATCGCGGGTTTCTGCCGCATTTATAGTTGTCGGGGTTAGCACCATTCCCAGCAAGCATTTGGAAGTGTGTGACTCACCCAGCAAGCATTTGGAAGTGTGTGACTCACTTCCATTTTAAGATGCCACTTCTGCGACGCTTCTAATCCTTTTAAATGCGATAGTATGTACGTTTACAATAACAAAACTACTGTTGTCTACTTTCTATCGTCACGTAGTTACTACTTAGTGGCGTCAAGAAATTTAAATGAAGGTGTCGCGTGTGCAGACACTATCTAGTGACTACCATCGGATAAAACAGTGACAGTTTGCCATCATTTACGAATTGAACATAAATAAGACTTTATTCTATCTGAGGAATATAAGACACTGTGGCGCAGTGGTAAGCATGCCGGCTTTGCTCTCTGAACACCTCGGTTCGATTCCCAATCCAGACATCACATTTTTAAAACGAAAAAAAAACAAAAAAACAGAGAAAACAAACAATAAATGAAAAAAAAAAATGTTTGAGCATTCCATCTAATAAGTAATAGTTCTATGCAAATGAACATTGGAAAAAGAGACAATAACAATAAAAATAAAAAAATAAATCCTTAAGTCTGGAGTAAAAAATTTTTTTTTTTAGTTTTTTTCACTTCCAATAACTATCGAGGAAGTGACTTCCACGATCATTAGAAAACTATCGCGGGCGTGGTTCATCTCTTCCCGAAGGATGCTCCTTCCGGGGTGAGAAAGCGACATCAAACGCGATGATTTCAATCGCTTAGGCGTGACTTCTAAGTGATTTGGGGGATAGATTTTGCTTGCTGGGCACTTCCATTTTAAGATGCCACCTCTGCGACGCTTCTAATCCTATTAAATGTGATAGTATGTACATTTACAATAACAAAACTACTGTTGTCTACTTTCTATCGTCTTTACATACGCATTTCTGCCGCATTTATAGTTGTCGGGGTTAGCACCATTCCCAGCAAGCATTTGGAAGTGTGTGACTCACTTTCATTTTAAGATGCCACTTCTGCGACGCTTCTAATCCTATTAAATGTGATAGTATGTACATTTACAATAACAAAACTACTGTTGTCTACTTTCTATCGTCACGTAGTTACTACTTAGTGGCGCCAAGAAAGTTAAAATAAGGTGTCGCCTGTGCAGACACTGTCTAGTGACTGCCATCGGATAAAACAGTGATAGTTTGCAATCATTTACGAGTTGAACAAAAATAAGACTTTATTCTATCTGAGGAATATAAGACACTGTGGCCCAGTGGTAAGCATGCAAGCTTTGCTCTCTGAACACCTCGGTTCGATTCCCAATCCAGATATCATATTTTTAAAACGAAAAAAAAATGTATGAGCATTTCATCTATTAAGTAATAGTTCTATGCAAATGAATATTGGAACAAGTAAAAAAAACATTAAGTTCGGCCGGGCCGAAAGGGTAAAGGAAACATTAGAAGAAATGTGGCAAAAACCATTAAAATGCCGAATATCGGGAGGTACCGTTATATGGGGGCTCTACCAAATCGTGGACCTACACATGCAAGGTTCCGCCAACGGAGCTAGAACCCATTATGACCTACAAATACCAATTTTCAGACAAATGCGTGAAAAAAGGGGCAAAAAACATCAAATTACCGAATATCGGGAGGTACCGTTATATGGGGGCTATACCAAAACGTAGACCTATAATTACAATGACTCGCCACACGAACTGGGACCCATTATGATCTCCAACTACCAAATTTTCAGTGAAATTCGTGAAAAAATCAGTTAAAAATCATCAAAATACCGAATATTGGGAGTTACCGTTATATGGGGACTATACCAAAACGTTGACCTATACATACAATGTTTCGCCACACGAACTAGGACCCATTATGACTCACAAATATCAATTTTTAGACAAATCCGTTAAAAACTGTGGCAAAAATAATCAAAATATCGAATATCGGGAGGTACCATTATATGAAGGCTATACCAAAACGTGGACCTATACATGCTATGTTTTGCCACACATACAGGGACCCGTTATGACCTACAAATACCAATTTTTAGACAAATCCGTTAAATAATGTGGCATAAATCATCAAAATACCGAACATCGGGAGGTACCGTTATATGGTGACTATACCAGAACGTGGACCGATATATCTCATTTTCAATACCAACCATCCTAGATACAATACCAATTGCTCTGCTAAATTTTGGCGCTCTACGTCAAATAATGTGGGCTGTATCGTGATTTCAACAGACAGACAGACAGATGGACATCGTTAAATCGACTTAGAATTTTATGCAGATTATGAATATATATTCTTTATGGGGTCTACGACGAATATTTAAGGATGTTACAAACGGAATGACAAAGTTAATATACCCTCCTTTCCAAGGTGGAGGGTATAAAAAGAGACAATAACAATAAAAATAAAAAGACAAGTTAAAAATCAGTAAGTTCGGCCGGGCCGAACTTTTAATACCCTCCACCATTTGCAACGAATTTGGAAATTTTCAAAAATAAAATCCTTAAAAAATTCTGTTAAAATTTTAAAAATACCGAATATAGCCGTTATTTTGGGGTCTATACGACGTGGACATACATAGTCATTGTTTGTCATAAGCCATTACCATATTCAAATTCGAAACTTGAAATAAACGGTGAATAATGTAGCTAAAATCATCAAAATAACGAATATAGGGAGGTACCGTTATATGGGGGCTATACGAAGACCTGGACCCGCACAGACAATTTTCTGTCACAGACTGTAGTTCCCATAACGAACTTCAAATACCAATTTTAAAACAATTCCGGTGAATAATGTCGCTAAAATCATCAAAATACCGAATATAGGGAGGTACCGTTATTTGAAGACGTGGACCTGCGCAGACAATTTTCTGTCTTAGGTGTGTAGTATCCATTTTGAACTTCAAATACCAATTTTAAAACAATTCCCGTAAATAAATTCGCTAAAATCATCAAAATACCGAATATAGGGAGGTACCGTTATATGGGGGCTATATGAAAACGTGGACCTACATGGCCCATTTACGAACTTAACCTGCCTACTGGAAAAATAAACATGTGTGCAAAATTTTAGCCACCTATCTCTAATCATTCGAAAGATAGAGTGATTACAACAGACAGACAGACGGACAGACAGACAGACGGACAGACAGACAGACGGACATCGCTAAATCGACTTAGAATTTTACGCTGATCAAGAATATATATACTTTGTTGGGTCTGATATGAGTATTTTGAGGAGTTACAAACGGAATGACAAAGTTAATATACCCTCCTTAGTATGGTGGAGGGTATAATAAATGCTTAAGTCTGGAGTAAAATTTTTTTTTAGTTTTTTTTTTTAATTCCAATAACTATCGAGGAAGTGCTTCTAAGTGATTTGGGGGATAGATTTTGCTTGCTGGGTTAACTGCGTAAATATCACCATTACTTCAGTTGAGCCTGTGCTGTCACAGAGAACGGACAGCTATCGCAAGTTTGTAATAGCTTCGATAGCAGCCATAAACTTGCGGCACAAAGTTCAACTCAATAGTAGTACTGCAGAGGGTATCTACTGCTATTTACTGCCGTAGATCCCAGGCGTTGTAATGGTGTACAGGGACTCTACTGGTATCCACAGCCATAGATCCCAGACGCTATATGTAGTCATAGTTCAAAGTGAAACTACTGGTTTTTACAGCTATAGTTCTACGGTAATAGTGACTAACCCATTAACATCCTTAAAAACTTAGAGTATTTAATAAGAGGCTGCCTTAGGAGACGAGGAGTCTAAAATTTGCTTCTGGTCGGTCACGGTCGTTTCCTCGCTGGTACAGGATTGTTTGCTGGGCTTCATCACTTTCGAATATTGTGAAGTAATAATAAATATTGAACAAATAAAGAAGAGGATTATAAAGACCTAATTGTTAACATGTATGAATTTTAAATAAATAAATAAATCCTGGTTCTGCTGGACTACCCTGGAAAAGATTATTATAAATGGCGCCCGAGCAGGGACTTGATGACTATTAAAGGAACATTTTTTTTATCTTTTATAAAATCCTGTTACGCAAGATAATCACGTGGTCGAAATCGTTACCATGAGTCGTTCGTTTATTAATCAACTCAAGAAGGACCTTCTGTGTTCAACGCTTAAAGATCTGGGACTATGTGAAGAAGGCACATTTGATGAGATGAGGTCGAGGCTACGAAATTATCTGGACAAAGAAAGTATCCCGAAGAACACCTGGTTTTAATCGACAAGCTAAATCAATGGTGGAGCCTGTAGATAAAGATTTAAAGGTTCCTGCAGCACGAATCTCACGTGCACCTTCACCAGTTAATTCCCGTGAGAAAACCGAAATTATTTCCGAGAATCATTGGGAGGTTTGCGATAAAGTTCGCAAATGGTGCATTAAATATGATGGCGGTAAAGACCCGTTAGGGTTTCTAGAACGTATTGATGAACTTGCCACGTGTTACTCAATCCCACGCCACACGCTATTGAATTTTATGCCTGAGCTCCTAAAAGGTGATGCATTATCCTGGTACCATAATAACAAGGAAGAATGGAAAACCTATAATGACTTCACTGATGACTTGAAACTATTCTTTTTATCCACACGATTTTTCGAGAATTTGGAAGACGATATTGGGAATCGTAAACAACATATCAAACAAAATTTCGTAGATTATGTAACTGCTATACAAACTATGATGTGATTAACAGGTTTATCTAGTCAAGAACAACTAGAAAGAATTTTTCAAAATTGCTGTGCTGAATATAAGATTTATATAAAGTGGCGAGATTTTTCACGTTAGCTCAAGAATTTGAAAGCATTCGCGCCGAAGAGGCTACACAAAATAAAAGTTTTCGACATTTGCAAACGGCTGTTGCTACCAACAACGAATCGAATGTGTGTTACCGATGTGGTGAACAAGGACATTCACGTAGAACGTGTACCAACCCTCAAATTTGGTTTTGCTGGGATTGTGGTAAAAGGGGTGTAAAAACGGTTGATTGTTGCAGACGTGGGTCGGAGAACTCTCGAAGAGATCCGTCACCAGGAAAATAAGGTGCGGATCTCTAAATATGAAACCTTTTCCTATTGTACTCAACATTGATGAAGACTTTCGTTTACGTACCTGGATTACGATCAAAACCCGGAAAATTTAAGCTGCTGTGGACACCGGTGCAACACACTCCTGCCTAAACTCATCGATAGTCCGAGAACTCCAAGTTCCTGTTATTCCCTCTGACTTCAGTACACTCCATTTGGCGGATCAGTCCAAGATTTTTGTAGAAGGTTCGGTTAACGTATGGTTCGTATTAAATGGCGTCGTATACCAGCACAATTTTTTGGTTTTAAGAGACAGCCTTGATCCAATCATCATTGGCACCAATTTCCTACACCAAACTCTGCATCATCCCACGAAGCAGACATATGGGTAAGAACGCTATGTCAACAAATAATACACCCCCAAATTAGCTCTTTACACATTAGTCCTTGTGAAAATTACCAACAAAATAGTGCATCAATACAAAAGGTGGAAGCATTTCTAAGAACACATCTACCTCGCTTCGATTCCACTGAAGGTCATTCAAATGTCACCGAACACGTGATCATCATGAAACATAATCGGCCGTTACGTCAGCGTTACTACCCACGTAACCCGGCGATGCAAAAAGTAATAGATGACCAGATCGATGAGCTGATCACGGAGGATCGAATCAAACCTTAAACAAGTAAAAAAGCTGTAAGTTCGGCCGGGCCGAACTTTTAATACCCTCCACCATTTGGTACAAATTTGACAATTTCCAAAAAAAAAAAAAAAATAAATAAATAAATAAATAAATAAAATAAAAAAATCCTTTAAAATTCTGTTAAAATCTTAAAAATACCGAATGTCTATACGACGACGTATACATGCATAGGCAACTTTTGTCATAAGTTATTACAACATTTAAATGCGAAACATGAAGAAAAATTTGTTTATAATGTAGCTAAAATCATTAAAATACCGAATATAGGGGGTACCGTTATATGGGGGCTATACCAAGACGTGGACCTGCACAGACAATTTTCTGGCATGGGCTGAAGTATCCATTACGAACTTCAAATGCGAAATTTAAAACAATCCCCGTAAATAATGTCGCTAAAATCATCAAAATACTGAATATCGGGGGGTACGGTATATGGGGCCTATACGAAGACGTGGACCTACATGGTCCATTTTCTGTTTTCTGCTGCAGTATCTATTACGAACTTCAACTACCAAATTTGGAACGGTTCCGTTAAATAATGTCGCTAAAATCATCAAATACCGAATATCGGGGGGTACGGTATATGGGGGGCTATATGAAAAATTGGACCTACATGGCCCATTTTCTGTTTTCTGCTGCAGTATCTATTACGAACTTCAACTACCAAATTTGGAACGGTTCCGTTAAATAATGTCGCTAAAATCATCAAAATACCGAATATCGGGGGGTACCGTTATATGGGGGCTATACGAAGGCGTGGACCTGCACAGATAATTTTCTGTCTTAGGCTGTAGTATCCATTACGAACTTCAAATGCCAAATTTGAAACAATTCCGGTGAATAATGTCGCTAAAATCATCAAAATACCGAATATCGAGAGGTACCGTTATATGGGGGCTATATGAAAACTTGGACCTACATGACCCATTTACGAACTTAACCTGCCTACTGGCAAAATATACATGTGTGCAAAATTTTAGCCTTCTATCTCAATTTGTTCGAAAGATAGCGTGATTACAACAGACAGACAGACAGACAGACAGACAGACGGACAGACAGACAGACAGACACACAGACAGACAGACGGACATGGCTAAATCGTCTTAGAATTTTACGCTGATCAAGAATATATATACTTTGTTGGGTCTGACGTGAGTATTTCGAGGAGTTACAAACGGAATGACAAAATTAATATACCCTCCATAGTATGGTGGAGGGTATAAAAAGAGCCCATAAAGCTCACCAATCGTGCTAGCCCGAAAGAAGAATAACGAGTGGCGTCTTTGTGTGGATTACCGCCAAATCAATGAGAACTCAATGCGTGACGCTTATCCGAAAAATTAAGAAATAGCAAATTTTTTAGCACTATTGATCTTCGACACGGTTACTGGCAGATACCAATGTCACCTGATAGTAAACAATATACCGCTTTTACAGTACCCGGTCGGGGATTATTTCAGTGGCGGGTAATGCCTTTTGGTTTACATTCAGCGCCTGTTACATTCCAGAGAGCTCTAGATACTATAATTGGACCAGAGCTAGAATCGTTTGCTTTCGCGTATTTGGACGATATTGTAGTTCTCGGCGGTACTATTGAAGAACATCTAAGAACCTCAAAAATTTCGAGGATGGAGAAAAAGTTATTGCATATGCCAGCCGTACTCTGTCTGATACCGAGAAGAACTATACAGTCACGGAAAAGGAGTGCCTTGCAATAGACTGTGGAATTCGTAAAATGAGGCATTATATTGAAGGCTATCATTTCGTGATAATAACGAATCACCAGTCATTAAAATGGCTGAACTCTATACAGTCCCCCACGGGCCGAATCGCACGCTGGGCCCTTGAAATGATGCAATTTGACTATGAGATACGATACCGCAGAGGTAAATTGAATGTTATTGCAGATGCGCTCTCTAGATATCCCTTAGACCAACCAAATAACTCAACTGCCACACTTCAAACGCTCATCAAAGGTGGAATTAAAGACTGTACAAGAGACGCCAGAAAAACTGCCTGATTATCGAATTGACCACAATGAAAATCTTTGACGACACATATTTGACTCAAATGCATATAATGAGCATGATCCTATCGCTTGGAAATTAGTGTTACCAAAATCGGAATCTCATGATGATGTAACTGCTGGACACCTGGTCATAAACAAGACTATAGCAAGAATCACAAAATTGTATTACTGGCCTGGTATGTTTCGTGATATAGCTAAGTATGTACGGAAATGCGAGATATGTCAGCGGTACAAACCGCTCCAACAACTACCAGCTGGAAAAATGTATTCTACTCCAGTTTCTCTACCCTGGCATACTGTCTGTGCTGATTTTGTGGGTCCATTACCGCGATCTACTCATGGAAATATTACTCTGATAGTGTTCTTCGACAAATTTAGTAAGTGGTCGAAATTCATCGCAGTCAGACAGGTTACCACCAAATCTTTTATTAAGGCATTCCGGGAGAGAATTTTAGCACGTTTTGGTGTTCCATACATTCTTTTAACTGACAACGGAACTCAGTTTACTAGCCGTGAATGTCAAAAGTATTTTCGATCACTGGACATTAAACAACAATTTACGGCCCCTTATTCGCCACATGAAAATTTCACCGAAAGGACTAATCGCACCATTAAGACTACGGGACGAACAACTACCTGAGTTGTCGTTAGCTTTGAACTCAAGTAAACAGAGCTCTACGAAATTCAGTCCAGCTTATTTAACGCATGGTAGAGAATTACGTCTTCCCAATACCTTGTTCGATGAGAAACACAATCGGAAATTATAGAAGGTCGTATTAACCTGGATGAAAAACATTTTTATCTTCAAGAACTCTTCAGATCTGTTCAAGAAAATTTATTGCGCGCCGGATCAAATCAAGCAAAATTTTAAAATTTGAGACATCGGAATTGGTCTCCTCGAAAAGGAGATTTGGTGTTACTAAAAAAACGAAACTTATCAAAATCCGTCGATTTTTTTAATGCTAAACTTGCTACTAAGTTCGAAGGTCCATTTACTGTTGCTGGATACAACTCTCCAGTTATTGTACGCCTTACTGACATAAACAAAAAAAGAACCGAGGGACTGCCCACATTATAGATTTAAAACAGTTGCATGAGTAAAAACACTAATTTGCTACAAACATTTATTGTTTCCCTCAGATTCCATCATGACTGATGACATAAAGTTTCAACACATCTGACAACGACTCCGAGAGTTAATGAATCGCGAAAACCACAAAAGAAAAAAAAACTCTCAATGGCCAGATTCCTACTGTGAGCAGTACCCAAAAACCTGATATATTAGCCCGGTTGGTCAAAGATTTAGAAGTAGATAAATATGATATAGATAATTGTGAGCTGAAGATTCCTGATGTGCTTGCAGCTATTAAACCCATAGATTCTGCCAAACGAACCCGTTTTCTAGTTAGAACTCACACACATGAGGTAGAAGTTTATATCCGTCGGTCCCTCGACGTTTGGATTGTCCATGGCCATGAAAAGCTAATTTTCCCAAAACCCAGAAATGATGTAACGATGCCTGAATAAAACAAAAAAAAAAAAAAATAAACCAAAGGGGAGATGTAACGAAGTAATTCGCTACGTACACCTACATCTATATACTATTTGAATTTCCATAATGAATTATTATAATTTTATTTCACTCGCATTTTAAAATATGTACATATGTATATTATTTATGTCTGATAATTATTTGGGTAAAATCATTTAGTTTTAAGAGTAGAATGTATAAGAGATTAGTATAATAGAGCCCAGCAACCAATTCTCTTTCGTAGCATACACAACAATTTAAACTGTTATAATCTCTCTGAGTGGTTATCACTGTTATACTTTCACATGTGAGCGTTTTCTTTACATACGCATTTCTGCCGCATTTATAGTTGTCGGGGTTAGCACCATTCCCAGCAAGCATTTGGAAGTGTGTGACTCACTTCCATTTTAAGATGCCACTTCTGCGACGCTTCTAATCCTATTAAATGTGATAGTATGTACATTTACAATAACAAAACTACTGTTGTCTACTTTCTATCGTCACGTAGTTACTACTTAGTGGCGCCAAGAAAGTTAAAATAAGGTGTCGCCTGTGCAGACACTGTCTAGTAACTGCCATCGGATAAAACAGTGATAGTTTGCAATCATTTACGAGTTGAACAAAAATAAGACTTTATTCTATCTGAGGAATATAAGACACTGTGGCGCAGTGGTAAGCATGCCAGCTTTGCTCTCTGAACACCTCGGTTCGATTCCCAATCCAGACATCACATTTTTAAAACGAAAAAAAATGTTTGAGCATTTCATCTAATAAGTAATAGTTTTATGCAAATGAACATTGGAAAAAGAGACAATAACAATAAAAAAAAATAAATGCTTAAGTCTGGAGTAAAATTTTTTTTTTTTAGTTTTTTTCACTTCCAATAACTATCGAGGAAGTGACTTCCACTATCATTAGAAAAATATCGCGGGCGTGGTTCATCTCCCCCCGAAGGATGCTCCTTCCGGGGTGAGAAAGCGATATCAAACGCGATGATTTCAATCGCTTAGGCGTGACTTCTAAATTATATGGGGGATAGATTTTGCTTGCTGGGTTACACTGCGTAAATACCACCATTACTTCAGTTGAGCCTGTGCTGTCACAGAGGACGGACAGCTATCGCAAGTTTGTAATAGCTTCGATAGCAGCCATACACTTGCGGCACAAAGTTCAACTCAATAGTAGTACTGCAGAGGGTATCTACTGGTATTTACTGCCGTAGATCCCAGGCGTTGTAATGGTGTACAGGGACTCTACTGGTATCCACAGCCATAGATCCCAGACGCTATATGTAGTCATAGTTCAAAGTGAAACTACTGGTTTTTACAGCTATAGTTCTACGGTAATAGTGACTAACCCATTAACATCCTTAAAAACTTAGAGTATTTAATAAGAGGCTGTCTTAGGAGACGAGGAGTCTAAAATTTGCTTCTGGTCGGTCACGGTCGTTTCCTCGCTGGTACAGGATTGTTTGCTGGGCTTCATCACTTTCGAATATTGTGAAGTAATAATAAATATTGAACAAATAAAGAAGAGGATTATAAAGACCTAATTGTTAACATGTATGAATTTTAAATAAATAAATAAATCCTGGTTCTGCTGGACTACCCTGGAAAAGATTATTATATACAGCATTTTCAGATTAAATGAAACCTTTTGCAGCGGAAATGAAAACTTTTGCAGTCAAAATTAAACCTTTTGCAGCGGAAATGAAGCGTTTTGCAAACGAAATGAAACCTTTTGCAACCGAAATTAAACTTTTTGCCAATCAAATCAAGCTTTTAGAAATATAGAAGGAAAAATTACAAAACATTTTTATTTTTAGTATGTTTAAAATAAAATCAACTAATTATAACTAATATATAGTTAAAGAGGAATTTTTATTGATTATTAATATCTATGTTTTTATAATATTATTTCTTAAAATTTCAGCTTCCATAAAAGTAAGTGTAGATGCAGAAAGATTAAAACATTTTTTAAGGTCTTTTTTCCAAAATACCCTAAAAGGTATCTACTTTTTTTAACTTCATCCATGGAAAGTAGGGTATATTAAATTTGTCATTCCGTTTGTAACACCTCTAAATATTTGTCACAGACCCCATAAGTATATACAATCGTTATCAAAGTTGATTTAATGATGTCCACCCGTATGTCTATTGAAATCACGATATTGAGATGAAAATTGATGAAGAGCTTTGAAAATTGGCACAACATTTTATAGTGTCTAGGATGTTTGGTATTGAAAATGATACCGGCACTGCATTGTGTACGCGATAGAGCGAACCATTCACATAGCAAGACTGCTCTATCGTCATAATCAGTAAAGCTGCGAAGCGGGAATCCTTTATTAGGTAAGATTAATAGTATACTATAACTATAAAACATTGCATTTCGCATTTCAGTACTGTACATACCTATAAAGGCCACAAATTCGTTTAAATTTCTCTTTTAATTTTTTTTTTTTAAATTCCTCGTTAACTATATATTAGTTATAATAAGTTGATTTAATTTTAAACCTACTAAAAATAAAAATATTTTGTTATTTTTATTTCTATAAATCTAAAAGTTTCATTTGAATTGCAAAAAGTTTTATTTCATTTCCAAAAGGTTTCATTTCCGCTGCAAAAAGTTTCATTTCCGTTGCAAGAAGTTTCAATGCAATCGCAAAAGGTTTCATTTAATCTGAAAATGCTATATAGCCCCCCTTTTTTGTATATTTACTGTTTATGCGTGGTAAGGTTGGTGCATGTTTCAGCTACAATCTAAAACTCAATGGGCTCTAATTTTACATTTAATTTAAGTGTTAAACATTTTAAGAAAATCTTCGAATGTAAAAATCATTTTCCTAAAAATGTTGAACGACAGTCCAAAAGTCCAAACAAGTTAGTATATATTCACGAAGCGATTTTATGTGTATTGCCTTATTGTTATAACTTAGCATTAATATATCGTGCACCTCAACCTATTACACATATCATGAAATTGCAAAAAATCTTAAAATCATACGATTTTAACAACGAACAAAGAAACCCATTAACCCTATTAACCCATAAATATTACTAATCATACAAATTATTCTCATATAAACAGTATTCTCATATATTTACTCAATGTAGAATTCACATTTACATACATTTACATTTATACCGTCTTAAGTAGTGCAAAGAAATGAAGCAAGCTTAAATAAATATGAGCCGAAAAACAATAAGACGTGCAATTTCAAAAATAAATCACTTAAGAGAGGAAAACTCAAATTTGAATGATAAACTGCAAAATGCGATACAATAATTTTGTAAAGAATCGAGTTATGAAATGATCATTCACCATCATACTTCAATATTGGAGACTTGCTCAGTGGGAAAATGATTCAGTAGTATTTGAAAGTGCTGGAAGGATTGGACATCAGATAATCGACTCGAACTTTTATCTCAAAATAGGCGTGGTATAACTAGAAATGCCACAATGCGTAAAAAATGTTTTCAGGTTAAAAGGCACGCCACAAAAATAATAATAGTGTATGAAAACAAATGCTTAGACTCGTTAAAAATGTACAATGAAATTTGCGAAGCTAATTGAAAGGAACATAATGAAAAATTATTTACTTCAATAAACCATGTGAGGGATTCAAATCAGTGGGAGAAATGGTGAAAGAAATTATAAATAAAACTTTTAATATAGGTTCAACCATATAATCGCAGACATTCAAACACTATCATTAAACTCTGTTAAGCCCTGATCATAATGCGCAACATATAAGTTACGCTCCGTTCTTAAACATAGATCCTATATTGGACAATGAAGTCAGTTTAGGACAACTGCAATATATCCTGAAGAAAATCCAGTTCTTAAAAAAGGAGCTATGGCCGAGCCATCAATCTATATGGAAATTACCTTCATGAAATGCGTGGCTAAACTAATGATAGGTATTCCAAATGAACGTCTCTGCAATCTGTAAACCGTGAAGAATTCTATCGTATTTGGAATCAGTTAACATGTTCAAATAGTATTCAGAAAAAACTATGTTGAAGTGTAGAAAAAGTGTTTTAGGCTGTAGTATCCATTACGAACTTCAAATAAAATTTTTGAAACAATTCCCGTAAAAAATGTCGCTAAAATCATCAAAATACCGAAATGTGAAGATGTGGACCTACATGACCCATTTTCAATACCAAAAGTCCTGCAGACACATAATACACATTTGAGTAAATTTTTATCAACTTACTACATTTCGTTCGGACAGACGGACTGACTTTGTTACATCTACATAGAATTTTATGCCGATCAAGAATATATATACTTTGTGGGGTCTACAATGTATATTTCGAGGTGTTACAAACGAAATGGCAAACTTAATATACCCTCCATACTATGGTGTAGGGTATAAAAATACAATATAAAGTACATTACACACAAAATAAAATTATATGATTTTTTAAACATTAGACAAGAAACAAATTGTAAAATACAAAAAAAAAAAAAAAAATTACTCTAAAACCTAAACATAGCTAAAATCTATAAATTTCACATTCCCACTAAAAACATGACTAACATTGAATTAAAAACTTTACTTCTAAACCTTGAACTAAAATTTTGCTAAATAAAAACTATATGAAAAACATTAAATTGCATATTGCATAAAATTAAACTAAATTGCATTACTTACCTTCTAAAGCCAAATAATTGTTCATACACAAAAACTTAAATTATAATAAAAACATATATACACCTACCTTCGAATATACAAACGGACAAAAACGGTTTTTTAAAGAACATTTGTTCCCTTACGAGCCAGATAGTGTTAAAATAATAATAATTTTAAAAAGTTCCAAACAAATATTCAAAATATAAATTTCAATTACCGACAAATAAATACATACATACAGTGATCAGTGGAACAAAGCTTGGAAGCAAATAGTGAGAGAAACATAGAATCAAATAAACAAAAGTAAAGCAACAGTGGCTTTCAAAAAAAGTGAAAACAAAAAATTAAATAATTTCAACACCAAAATATCAAAGATGAATATCAACAACTTTTACCACATACGGGACATATAAGCAATCAAACAATACAAAGTGGTTCGGATGTAACAAATCAAATAACGAAATATTCCACAAGCAACAAACTCAGAAGCCAACAAATAGAAGAAAGAAGAACACAACAGACTGTTAAAACACACATTCCCAACTGAACAAAGAGAGTACGAATGAGTTTTTGTGTTTTAAGCGTGGAATCGAGAAAGGATTACAGTGAGCGGCTAAATTATAGCGTTGGAATTTTAATACTCTATTGTGCATCTAATTGTCTGTCCACTTACAGTAGGATTTTGTGAAATCTACCCACCATAATCAAACAAAATTTTTGGAATCATAGTAAAAACAAAACAAGTAAAAAACTGTAAGTTCGGCCGGACTCAGAGCTCGGTCCTTCCACCATATGGAACGAATTTGGCAATTCTCAAAAACAATAAAATCCGTTAAAAATCCTGCTAAAATCTTAAAAATACCGAATGTAGCTGTTATATTAAGGTCTATACGACGACATGGACCTGCATAGGTATCTTTTGTCATAAGCCAATACAATATTCAAATGCGAAACTTAAAATCGGTGAATAATGTCGCTTAAATTATCAAAATACCGTTATATGGGGGCTATACGAAGACGTCGACCTGCACATACAATTTTCTGCCATAGGCTGTAGCATCCATTACGAACATCAAATACCAAGTTTGAAACAATTCCGATGAATAGTGTCGCTAAAATCAACAAAGTACCGAATAGCGGGAGGTACCGTTATATGGGGGCTATACCAAACCGTGAACCTACATGGCCCATTTTCAATACCAAAAGTCCTGCAGACATAATATACATTTGAGTAAAATTTTTTTAATCTACTTCATTTCGTTCGGAAACTAGAGTGATTTCCACAGACGGACGTCGCTAAATCGACATAGAATTTTATGCTGATTAAGAATATATACTTTGTGGGGTCTAAAATATATATTTCGTGGTGTTACAAACGGAATGATAAACTTAATATACCCTCCATAGTATGGTGGAGGGTAACAAAACTTTACACTCCAGCAAACCTCTTTAACATTTTTTTGGAAAAGTAATGCTTGTTGTCTGGAATCGTTTTGTGGAATATTGCGTTTATGGTGGCATAATTGTGAGACAACAATTTATATAAAATTATCAGACATTTGGCTTACAATTTTACTTACCAACAACAACACGAAATCTACGTAGAGTATTTGGCGCAATTTTAGGCTTCATATCTTACATACAAAGATCTGCATTTTTTTTTTTAAATTCCAAAGGCTGGAATCAGTGGGAAACATCAAACCAAATTTTTCAAAAGAAAATCCGCCGTATCAAAGCAAACACGATTGTACCAACAAGATGGACAAGCAGTTTTCAAACCAGTATTAATCAGATGGTCAAAACTACCAGGGTTTTAATACAAATGTACAAAATACAAGTGCAAATCTAATTACTTTATACGAGACTAGCTGAACCCGGTGCGCTTCGCTACCCCTTTTGATTTTATATGGATTCAAAATTTTATTTACGAATATATGTTGGATAAAGAAAAACAAATTTAAAAAATAAAAAAAAAAAATATTGCACTAATTTAATGCGTTAATAAACAAAATCATTACAAAAGCAGTAACATGTCATGCATACACGAAGGGTTTGTCCTTTTGATTTATTTATTTCATAGCAAATACCAAGCGTGCAGGAAACTGCAATTTTTTTAAGTAGAGTGGCATTTCTATCGCAATTAGTGAATTCGAGATAGCAACATACTTCGCCGTAATAAGCGTATTTCAAATAATTGTTGTGTTGTTTTTTAGTGTTAGCCTAAGGCGTCGTGGGTCAATGGTTCTTATTAAAATCATATCCCAATCTGATCCGATTTAAACATAATTTTAAAAAAATTACTTTTACACCAAACTCCGCCACACCTTTCATATTTCATTGAAATTGTTGCGTCAAATATATGAAATCTGCCGAGAATATATATTTGGGAGCTATATCCAAATTTTAACTAATTTCCAATTAATTTATCACATTTATTATTATAACCAAATTCCGCAACACATTCTGAATTTCATTGGAATCGGTCATATATATCGTGTTTGGTGCATAACATGAATGAAATCGGCCGAAATATATATGTTAGCTATATCCAAACCTCAACTGATTTCAATATAATTTGGCAATTTTTTCTGGTGCCAGATTTTGTCTCTCTCGCTTTGGGTACATCAAATATGTGAAATCGGCTGAGTATATATATGGGAGCTATAACCACATCTGAGCGTATTTGAATATAATTTGTCAAATTTATTTTTGTACCAAATTTAGCCACTCATGTCGAATTTCGTTGGAATCGGAAATACGTATCGTGTTTGGTCCACCAAATACATGAAATCGGCCGAAAATGTATATGGGAGCTATATCCAAATCTGAACCGATTTCAATATAATTTGGGAAATCAGTTTTTTAGATAAAATCTATCACACGTTTCAAATTTCATTGAAATTGGGGATACATAGCGTGTTTGGTGCATCAAATGCTTGAAATCGGCCGAAAATATATATGGGAGCTATATCCAATCTGAACCGATTTTAATATAATTTGACAAATTTATTTTCGGATTAAATCCCGTCACACATTCCAAATTTCATTGGAATCGAACATTCATATTGTGTTTGAGGCATCAAATGAACGAAATCGGTCGAAAATATATATGGGAGCTATATCTAAATCTGAACCGATTACAATATAATTTGGCAAACTTATGTTTGTCCGTTACGTATTCCAAATTTGGAGACTGTATTTTCAACCAATCAATAGATATGTGCATATAAAATCTAAATTTTTGGGAGGTACCTCCGATTCTGATGCTATATCTCCAGTTCCAAGTGGAAATTCAAAAATGTATATAGCCTTTGTTACTTTCAGGCGATGTTGCAGTATATATGGAAATTTTCAGGAAAATCTATTCAGCGGTTTTCTTGTCCATAAATTACAAACAAACAAACATACAAACATTTTCCTCTTTTATAGATATAGATTTACAACTAAAAGTGTGAATGACCGAATTCTTGTGGTCAAAATGCCACATCTGTGCTACAATTGTTTATCGTCTCACCATGGCGTTAAAGACTGCAAAAGTAGTTTTAGATGCAGAACATATAATTTAAAGCACCAAACCTTGCTACACAAAGGATCGCAGACTCGAACACCAACACAAGAGGAAGTACCACCAGTGCTGCCAGCATTGATACAGTCCGCAACAACAGAAGAAACACTCCAGGACGAGGGTAATGCTAGTTCTCATCCCGGAAACAATTTACTTATCACAGCAATGGTACAAATCGAAGCGAATTATTACGACGCACGAGCTATAATCGACTCAGGCTCACAGTCTACCTTTGTTACTGAGAAATTAAACAACTATAAAAGCTGTAAGTTCGGTAGGGCCGAACTTTGAATTCCCTTCACCATTTGGAACGAATTTGCAAATTCTCAAAACCAATAAATCCATTACAAATTCTGTTAAAATCTTAAAAAATTTCGAATGCAGCTGTTATATAAGGGTCTATACGACGACATGGACCTGCACAGGTAACTTTTGTCATAAGCCAATACAATATTCAAATGCGAAACTTAAAATCGGTGAATAATGTACTAAAATCTTTAAAATACCTAATATCACCGTTATGTGGGGGATGTACGCAGTCGTGGACCTGCACAGACAATTTTCTGTCTTAGACTGTAGTATCCATTATGAACTTCAAATACCAAATGTGAAACAATTCGGATGAATAAAGACACTAAAATCATCCAAATATCGAATGTCAGGAGGAACTGTTATATGGGGCTGTAGGCTGTAACCATTATGAAATTCAAATACCAAATTTGAAACAATTCAAATGTCGCTAAAATCATAAAAAAACGAATATCGGGAAGTACCGATATATGGGGCTTTAGGCTGTAGTGTCCATTATGAACTTCAAATACCAAATTCGAAACAATTCCGGTGAAAAATGTCGCTAAAATCAACAAAGTACCGAATATCGGGAGGTACCGTTATATGGGGGCTATATGAAGACGTGGACCTGCACAGACAATTTTCTGTCTGGGTCTGTAGTATCCATTTCGAATTTCAAATACCAATTTTGTAACAATTCTGTTGATTAATGTCGCTAAAATCATCAAAATACCGAATATCGGGAGGCACCATTATATGGGGGTTACACCAGAACGTGAACCTACATGACCCATTTTCAATATCAACAGTCCTGCAGACATAATATAAATTTGAGTGAAAATGTATCAATCTATTTAATTTCGTTCGGAAGCTAAAGTGATTTCCATAGACGGGCGGACATCGCTTAATCGACATAGGATTTTATGCTGATCAAGAATATATATATACCTTGTGGAGTCTAAAATGTATATTTCGAGGTGTTACAAGGGAATGACATTTGCCAACAATACGAGACCTAGTGCATGTTAGGGATGGGAATAGGAAACAGGTTTTGAGATCAGATGAAGATGTATTTTGTGAACAAAATTACTTGAAAACTTCAAAAAGGAATTCGAAAAGCAGATACAAAGTGACCATCACCTTTAAGAAATGCGAAGAAATTGGGGACTCAAGAAATATTACTTTAGATCAATTTATAGAACGTAAAGAAAGCTTATAAAAAGTCCAGAGATAAAGGAAATATACGATAGCACGATCCTTGAATATTTATGTGAGAAAAATATTTTCAAAGGATATAAACAAGACTCCAAACCTGTAATGATTACATTAAAGTTACGAGTTGTTTCCAATACATTTAGTCCCACGTCAAACAAGCGAAGTCTCGCAAGATATTGTATTACAAGTACTTAAGTGGAGATTCTTCAGACACGTTTACAATGCCAGATTTTGTTGGACACTAGTCAAACAAAGTTTAAGCGAATATTATTCAAAAAATTTTCGTTTGACCCTATAGAAAATTTTGAATCGTTAACGGTAACATTTGGGGTTAATTGTGCACCCTTCCTGGCACTGCGAACCCTCATTCAATTAGTAGAAGGCACAAAAGATCCACTGGCATCGAAAATAATTTTGGAAAACCTTTATATTGATGACGTTTTAGCAGGAGGTCATTCCATCGAAGATACAATACAATCAAGTAAAGAGTTATCAGCCTCTGTGGAATCGGCTTTGAGCTAATGAAGTTGACTGCTAATGACCCAAAAACTTAACCCAGTAAATTCACTGGATATTTCCTATGATGCCTCAACAAAAACACTTGGAATACGTTGGAATATTGCTGGATTTTTTCAATTTCACTCCACCTGCAATGGATATTAAAAAAATCTTATACAAAAAGGGAAGTTCTCTCAACAATTGCCAAATTATTCTACACAAGTGGGTGGCTTCTCCAATTGTAGTTACAGCCAGACGTATTATGCAACAAATTTGGCTTGATAGGATTCACTGAGATGACACACCAAAAACAATGATACTCCTAAACTGGCAAAACTTTCTTAAAAATGGCGCGGATATCAAACATTTGAAAGTGCCAAGGTGGATTAACAACGCTTCATTTGGTGTGGTTGAAATTCATCGATTCTGCGATGCCTCTGAAAAAGTATATGCAGCAGCGTTATTTATCAGACTCCAGAATGAAGAAAACGAAATAAAAACGTCATAACTTACTGCCAAAACAACAGTTGATCCAATTAAGAAGACGTCACGTCCCAGACTAGAATATTAAATAATCTACAGATTTAAAATTTTTCGATTCATTACTGGACTGACTCAACAATTCTGTTCGCTTGGTTGAAAAAAACACCTTGCCATTGTCCAGCTTTTGTGGCAAATCGTACATCGAATATCTTAGGAAATGGTGGAGTAGAACTGCTTGCGGAATATGCGGAATTATGTAGACTCTGATGATAACGCAGCAGACACTGCCAGCCGAGGATGCCCAACCAACCAGCAAACAAACTCTGGTGGCATTGTCCGCAATTGGCTCAAACTGGCTTAAGATCGGTGGGCAGCATATAATATCCGCGAAGAGACCAACTTAGAGCCAAGAAGAAAGTGACCCTGTACAAAACTTTTCATCTTTATCAAAGGTCCCCAATCATATGCATACGCATTACGATTTTGGAAAAACATTGGAATAAATAGACATAAACTTAGAACGTCCTCAACGGATAATAAAGCTGAAGGGATTCAGGAAGGAAAAACATGCTAGCATAATTCATACCCAGAAATTCTTTTATGCAGCCGATTATGAATCACTTGAAAAGAAAGTTCGAATATTTACCTCTAGTTCATTATTGACACTCAATCCTTTTGTGGACTCAGAGGGGATGGTCTAATGGTCGATTAATACAATCGTCAGCGCTTACTACCATTAGTAGATTTTACCCACAAAATCACATTGCACGGGGGTAACCAGTTGGTCATATAATATTTCGCTCTTAATTTTGGATTAATCGTTGGTACAACAGACCATAAATAATTGCACAATTTTCTTAGTTCACAAGAAACGCACCCAGAATCAAATAATGGCTTCACTAACTCCACAGTGGTCACTGCCATTGGCCAAAATTCAAAAAATGAAAATCAGATATTTTTTATCAAATGTGTACACATGAACTCTTAAGAGGTTAAAATTTTTAGAAAACATAATAATCTTGGCTTCATTCTAACGGCCCACTTCGAGAATAGCTTCAAAGGAGAGAAAATGTATCTAGTTGCTTTTTTAAGTGGGATCAGTAAAAAGTGGAGTAAAATTAGATCTGTATTACAAAATTAAATATATTTTAAAATGACAAATCTTGGTATAATTATTGAAAAGCAAGGTATTGACTTATTTTAGTGCAGTAATTTGTGTGTTTAGTATTTGGGTATAATACAGACGATGTGAGTGTTCTGAGTTACCTTTAAGATTAATTTTGAAAATAAAATTGAATTTCAGTTAAAGTTTTAATTCTTTTCCCCCCTGAATGCCCCAATGTGATTTTTTTCACACTATTAGTAATGGTCCTAAGATTCTTGAAGTGCTAATTTAACTTTCAGATTTTGTCAGATTTGTATGTTATGCCCAATATACTGAAGTGACTTCGCTGCAATTTTGTTAATTTTATGGTACTAATGACATAGAATATGTTTTTGTTGTTTGGATTGATAAAGATGTAAATGAGAGGTGTTCAATATTGTTACAAGGATTGACTTCCGGATGCCATATTAATGTCGAAAAATTTTACGACTTTATACTGGAAACTGCTTAAGAGTTAACAAATAGATATCCATGACACTATCTTACACCCACAGTTCATAAAATTTTAATACATGCTCCCGACATTATAAATATGTCATTGTATAGATTGGAGAATTATAGGGAGGCCGCGAAGTCTGGCAACAAAGATATAAAAAAGTTTCGAGTAAATCATACCCGAAAAACTATCGTGTTTCAACAAACACAGATCTTATTAACCGTCTTCTTCTGAGCTCTGACCCATTTATAACGGGATAGCGAACGTTACCAAGCAATAAAATATATATATATATTATTAAAATCTGCATTGATTTACTTGAATAACACTGAAATTTATATATAGCCATTAGTAACTTTGATTTAATTTTATATTGAATTGTTTATTTTGTTTAAAAAAACATTGTCTATTTTGTTTACAAAAAAATAATCAAATTTGGAATTTATTTGTATAAAAATACTTCTATTTTTGGAGGTACCTTTACAGGGGGACTCTACCTGAAGGTGGGCAGTTCCAAATAATTTTTAGTAAGACTATTTTTTAGCTCTTTAGAACCTAAGATGTCATATAACAGAACAATCTAGTGTAGAAATGTGACGAAAATTGGGCAGTTATTCGGGAGGTACGTTGTAAGGGGACCATGCTACAACATGCCTCGACCATATCCATTTTGTCACATTTTTTATTTTTATCCCATTAATGTAACCAAAGATTCATATTGATATCTGCACTGAAAGTATTTTTGGCCGCTGTTCCCATACGACCTCGACCACTGTGCATTGGCAGTACTCCTGCGGATTATAAGCAGGACCACGCTCTGAGTTTCTGCAAGCGGTTTAAAGACCACACACCGTATCAGAGATATGAAACCATTAAGCGTTGAGGTTACTGTCGAAATTGTCTGGTGCGATCGCATTTGACCCCCGATTGATAGAAGATGTGATTATCGACACCATACAGCTCGAGGACCTCCCCCTTAAATAAATGAGTCCCTTTCCTGGTGGGATCTAGTTTTTATACCGACTGTGGTATTGCGTGTCAAACAGACAGATGATCTGCCGAGACGATTTTATTTGGACCCACTTTTAGGTGACCCAACTTAATACATAAATACATGTTGATGATAACCAATCTCTTTTCCATTAAATCCTGGAAAGCTTAACAGGCCGCAGTAACATAAGAAAAATTAATATTTTTGTCTTCGTAAAAGTTGTTCAAACCGTCAACAAGTGTCCCAGTGCAATTTAAAAAATACAAATATAAAGTACATCTCCGATAGATAGAAGATGTGATTATCGACACCATACGATGCTGCATGGGGCACCACAGCTGGAGGACATCCCCCTAAATAAATGAGTCCCTTTCCTGATGGGATCTAGTTTTTATACCGACTGTGCTATTGCGTGTCAGTCAGACAGATGAGCTGCAGAGACGATTTTATTTGAACCCACTTTTAGGTGACTCAACTTAACATTTGCGGCACAAATACATAAATACATGTTGACTCTAACCAATATCTTTTCCATTAAATCCTGGAAAGCTCAACAGGCCGCAGTAACATAAGAAAAAATAATATTTTTCTCTTCGTAAAGTTGTTCAAACCGTCAACAAGTTTCCCAGTGCAATTTTAAAGATACAAATATAAAGTACATCACACACAATAAAATTAAATAAGTTGTTAAACATTACACAAGACACAAATTGTGAAAGTAAAAAAAACAAAATTATTGTAAAACCTGAATATAAAAATTGCACATTCCCATTCAGAAAAATAAATAACATTTAATTAAAAAAGTTACTTCTAAACCTTGAATTAAAATTGTGCTAAGTAAAAACTATATTAAAAACATTAAATTGCATACTGCGTAAAATTAAATTAAATTGCATTACTTAACTACTTAAACCAAATAATTGTACAGACACACAAACTTTAATTATAAATAAAAATATATATTGAAATGAAACACACACACGTTCCTTCTAATATACAAACGGAATAAAAGGTTTGTTAAAGGATAGTTACACTCCATTTACACATACAGTACCTTCATCACACACGGCACTAATGTGTAGCATTTAATCTTCTTATTATTGTCTGATGGATCCTAATGTAGCGATCGCAGGTATTATATCCAGGCTGTCAGCTCGACCTAGGGGCAGGTTCATTGCTTCTTCGCGATATATAGTTCTACAACAAATTATTATAAGGTATGCGTGCTAATTAATTTTATATACTAGAAAAAGTTGTAATCTGGGTCCGTTATTTATAGCAAGAGTTTAAGTGATCTTTATTGGCAAATTAAATGCACAAAGAAGAAAAATAAATATCTCAAATAATGTTGTTGTTGTAAGATCAAACCAGATCAATTGGCTCTGGTTCTGAATGCCCATCCTAATAGAAAACGAATACAACAACTATTCATAAAGACACGTACATACCCAAATTAAAGAAGAAACATTCACCGCATTTCCTTACGACATCTAATCTTGAAACAAATTAACAATTTCTCCAATAATGATGATTGCAATTGCAATATATACTACAATGTTAAAATTGTTTTAATAGTAAAACAGAATCATGGCAAGTGCCCCTCTACATACCCCAGCCAAAATCAGGCTTCGGGGATGTAAAATATTTCCGAGACTGAAAATCACTTGCCAACAGATGGCAGAACAAAACAGTACAAATGCTATTGTCGAATGTCCTTGGCATTATAGGTACCAATAAAGTTTCCCAGCATGTCCTCTAATTCCTAGTAGGAGTTTCCCATCTTCTTTCTTCTATATACCTCTTGGCCTCTTGAGCGAAGATTATAAGTCTTCTTATTTTGCCGAAACTGTTTTTGAATGTTTTCAGGGGCTTCTCTTGCTACAGCGCGATCCTCTAAGATTTCGATCTGCCTTAATAGAGACTATGTTGTTATCAAATATTGTCGAAAGCGAAATAGTAAGGGGAAACGCCAATGGCTGAATGCTTTGAAGAACGTATCGAACAACATATAGAGCTGAGCAATTCGTCGCAATCTTTCTGGTTAGGTTGAACGTACGACTTTATCTCACTTATCATAGACCTTTCATCCTCTCAGAGGCATTCGCCTGAGAAGAGTGAATAGCTGTATATACGTGTTTTGTTAAACTCTGTTTAACAATAAACCCTAAGATAATGAATTTATTACATTAGAATAAGTCTGTGACATTCAGTTACAATTTGAATTAAAAGTAAATGTTAATATATATTAGGATCTGGTAATCTTTAACATATTAAATATAAAAGCTTTCACTCATTATGTTAAAGGCTACCATGATTTATTCCACTTGTTTCATATTGACAAAAAGTCTGCGACATACATGAAATCATGTTCTTTCACTAGGAATAAAACTGTCGTTGCATTGAGATTTAACAATAAAATATTTTTACCTTTGCTCAACGCCTTTTCTACTTAACCTAACGTCCTTTCATATACCATCCAACCACTTAACATTGCTTACGATTGTGGATGTTGCCATCGCAAATTCTTAAAAAATATCTACAGTCCACTCTGCCAACCGTCCACGATTGTACATGGTCCATACGAGCCGTTAAGTGACCGAAGGAAGTCTTATCTGGATTACGTCTAACGCCTTGGATGAAAATTTCTGCAACACCAACCTTAACAAATACGATGGATAAAGGGTATGTATGGTGTTACTAAATTGTGAGTGCATAGTTACAAGTTACACAACACAGTATGTCTTCATCTATTTTATGAGACATACTCGTACGAATAATCTCTTATTACCAAATCGTTCATCCACAAAATTTGTGTATCATTTCATTTATTGGGAATAAATCTTTGCTCAGGTTTCGGGTTTCCCCATTGTTTGCGAGAATTTCATTTCATGTTACGGCAACGTTGATGCGCCTATTATTTGGTACTATGCTTCTTGTAATTTGTTTGCAGGGTTAATGGAGCCTGAATACTGGACTCTTCATAGCCAAAGTACAAACAAAAACGATATGTTTGTCCGTTACGTATTCCAAATTTGGAGACTGTATTTTCAACCAATCAATAGATATGTGCATATAAAATCTAAATTTTTGGGAGGTACCTCCGATTCTGATGCTATATCTCCAGTTCCAAGTGGAAATTCAAAAATGTATATAGCCTTTGTTACTTTCAGGCGATGTTGCAGTATATATGGAAATTTTCAGGAAAATCTATTCAGCGGTTTTCTTGTCCATAAATTACAAACAAACAAACATACAAACATTTTCCTCTTTTATAGATATAGATTTACAACTAAAAGTGTGAATGACCGAATTCTTGTGGTCAAAATGCCACATCTGTGCTACAATTGTTTATCGTCTCACCATGGCGTTAAAGACTGCAAAAGTAGTTTTAGATGCAGAACATATAATTTAAAGCACCAAACCTTGCTACACAAAGGATCGCAGACTCGAACACCAACACAAGAGGAAGTACCACCAGTGCTGCCAGCATTGATACAGTCCGCAACAACAGAAGAAACACTCCAGGACGAGGGTAATGCTAGTTCTCATCCCGGAAACAATTTACTTATCACAGCAATGGTACAAATCGAAGCGAATTATTACGACGCACGAGCTATAATCGACTCAGGCTCACAGTCTACCTTTGTTACTGAGAAATTAAACAACTATAAAAGCTGTAAGTTCGGTAGGGCCGAACTTTGAATTCCCTTCACCATTTGGAACGAATTTGCAAATTCTCAAAACCAATAAAATCCATTACAAATTCTGTTAAAATCTTAAAAAAATTTCGAATGCAGCTGTTATATAAGGGTCTATACGACGACATGGACCTGCACAGGTAACTTTTGTCATAAGCCAATACAATATTCAAATGCGAAACTTAAAATCGGTGAATAATGTACTAAAATCTTTAAAATACCTAATATCACCGTTATGTGGGGGATGTACGCAGTCGTGGACCTGCACAGACAATTTTCTGTCTTAGACTGTAGTATCCATTATGAACTTCAAATACCAAATGTGAAACAATTCGGATGAATAAAGACACTAAAATCATCCAAATATCGAATGTCAGGAGGAACTGTTATATGGGGCTGTAGGCTGTAACCATTATGAAATTCAAATACCAAATTTGAAACAATTCAAATGTCGCTAAAATCATAAAAAAACGAATATCGGGAAGTACCGATATATGGGGCTTTAGGCTGTAGTGTCCATTATGAACTTCAAATACCAAATTCGAAACAATTCCGGTGAAAAATGTCGCTAAAATCAACAAAGTACCGAATATCGGGAGGTACCGTTATATGGGGGCTATATGAAGACGTGGACCTGCACAGACAATTTTCTGTCTGGGTCTGTAGTATCCATTTCGAATTTCAAATACCAATTTTGTAACAATTCTGTTGATTAATGTCGCTAAAATCATCAAAATACCGAATATCGGGAGGCACCATTATATGGGGGTTACACCAGAACGTGAACCTACATGACCCATTTTCAATATCAACAGTCCTGCAGACATAATATAAATTTGAGTGAAAATGTATCAATCTATTTAATTTCGTTCGGAAGCTAAAGTGATTTCCATAGACGGGCGGACATCGCTTAATCGACATAGGATTTTATGCTGATCAAGAATATATATATACCTTGTGGAGTCTAAAATGTATATTTCGAGGTGTTACAAGGGAATGACATTTGCCAACAATACGAGACCTAGTGCATGTTAGGGATGGGAATAGGAAACAGGTTTTGAGATCAGATGAAGATGTATTTTGTGAACAAAATTACTTGAAAACTTCAAAAAGGAATTCGAAAAGCAGATACAAAGTGACCATCACCTTTAAGAAATGCGAAGAAATTGGGGACTCAAGAAATATTACTTTAGATCAATTTTATAGAACGTAAAGAAAGCTTATAAAAGTCCAGAGATAAAGGAAATATACGATAGCACGATCCTTGAATATTATGTGAGAAAAATATTTTCAAAGGATATAAACAAGACTCCAAACCTGTAATGATTACATTAAAGTTACGAGTTGTTTCCAATACATTTAGTCCCACGTCAACAAGCGAAGTCTCGCAAGATATTGTATTACAAGTACTTAAGTGGAGATTCTTCAGACACGTTTACAATGCCAGATTTTGTTGGACACTAGTCAAACAAAGTTTAAGCGAATATTATTCAAAAAATTTTCGTTTGACCCTATAGAAAATTTTGAATCGTTAACGGTAACATTTGGGGTTAATTGTGCACCCTTCCTGGCACTGCGAACCCTCATTCAATTAGTAGAAGGCACAAAAGATCCACTGGCATCGAAAATAATTTTGGAAAACCTTTATATTGATGACGTTTTAGCAGGAGGTCATTCCATCGAGATACAATACAATCAAGTAAAGAGTTATCAGCCTCTGTGGAATCGGCTTTGAGCTAATGAAGTTGACTGCTAATGACCCAAAAACTTAACCCAGTAAATTCACTGGATATTTCCTATGATGCCTCAACAAAAACACTTGGAATACGTTGGAATATTGCTGGATTTTTTCAATTTCACTCCACCTGCAATGGATATTAAAAAAATCTTATACAAAAAGGGAAGTTCTCTCAACAATTGCCAAATTATTCTACACAAGTGGGTGGCTTCTCCAATTGTAGTTACAGCCAGACGTATTATGCAACAAATTTGGCTTGATAGGATTCACTGAGATGACACACCAAAAACAATGATACTCCTAAACTGGCAAAACTTTCTTAAAAATGGCGCGGATATCAAACATTTGAAAGTGCCAAGGTGGATTAACAACGCTTCATTTGGTGTGGTTGAAATTCATCGATTCTGCGATGCCTCTGAAAAAGTATATGCAGCAGCGTTATTTATCAGACTCCAGAATGAAGAAAACGAAATAAAAACGTCATAACTTACTGCCAAAACAACAGTTGATCCAATTAAGAAGACGTCACGTCCCAGACTAGAATATTAAATAATCTACAGATTTAAAATTTTTCGATTCATTACTGGACTGACTCAACAATTCTGTTCGCTTGGTTGAAAAAAACACCTTGCCATTGTCCAGCTTTTGTGGCAAATCGTACATCGAATATCTTAGGAAATGGTGGAGTAGAACTGCTTGCGGAATATGCGGAATTATGTAGACTCTGATGATAACGCAGCAGACACTGCCAGCCGAGGATGCCCAACCAACCAGCAAACAAACTCTGGTGGCATTGTCCGCAATTGGCTCAAACTGGCTTAAGATCGGTGGGCAGCATATAATATCCGCGAAGAGACCAACTTAGAGCCAAGAAGAAAGTGACCCTGTACAAAACTTTTCATCTTTATCAAAGGTCCCCAATCATATGCATACGCATTACGATTTTGGAAAAACATTGGAATAAATAGACATAAACTTAGAACGTCCTCAACGGATAATAAAGCTGAAGGGATTCAGGAAGGAAAAACATGCTAGCATAATTCATACCCAGAAATTCTTTTATGCAGCCGATTATGAATCACTTGAAAGAAAGTTCGAATATTTACCTCTAGTTCATTATTGACACTCAATCCTTTTGTGGACTCAGAGGGGATGGTCTAATGGTCGATTAATACAATCGTCAGCGCTTACTACCATTAGTAGATTTTACCCACAAAATCACATTGCACGGGGGTAACCAGTTGGTCATATAATATTTCGCTCTTAATTTTGGATTAATCGTTGGTACAACAGACCATAAATAATTGCACAATTTTCTTAGTTCACAAGAAACGCACCCAGAATCAAATAATGGCTTCACTAACTCCACAGTGGTCACTGCCATTGGCCAAAATTCAAAAATGAAAATCAGATATTTTTTATCAAATGTGTACACATGAACTCTTAAGAGGTTAAAATTTTTAGAAAACATAATAATCTTGGCTTCATTCTAACGGCCCACTTCGAGAATAGCTTCAAAGGAGAGAAAATGTATCTAGTTGCTTTTTTAAGTGGGATCAGTAAAAAAGTGGAGTAAAATTAGATCTGTATTACAAAATTAAATATATTTTAAAATGACAAATCTTGGTATAATTATTGAAAAGCAAGGTATTGACTTATTTTTAGTGCAGTAATTTGTGTGTTTAGTATTTGGGTATAATACAGACGATGTGAGTGTTCTGAGTTACCTTTAAGATTAATTTTGAAAATAAAATTGAATTTCAGTTAAAGTTTTAATTCTTTTCCCCCCTGAATGCCCCAATGTGATTTTTTTCACACTATTAGTAATGGTCCTAAGATTCTTGAAGTGCTAATTTAACTTTCAGATTTTGTCAGATTTGTATGTTATGCCCAATATACTGAAGTGACTTCGCTGCAATTTTGTTAATTTATGGTACTAATGACATAGAATATGTTTTTGTTGTTTGGATTGATAAAGATGTAAATGAGAGGTGTTCAATATTGTTACAAGGATTGACTTCCGGATGCCATATTAATGTCGAAAAATTTTACGACTTTATACTGGAAACTGCTTAAGAGTTAACAAATAGATATCCATGACACTATCTTACACCCACAGTTCATAAAATTTTAATACATGCTCCCGACATTATAAATATGTCATTGTATAGATTGGAGAATTATAGGGAGGCCGCGAAGTCTGGCAACAAAGATATAAAAAAGTTTCGAGTAAATCATACCCGAAAAACTATCGTGTTTCAACAAACACAGATCTTATTAACCGTCTTCTTCTGAGCTCTGACCCATTTATAACGGGATAGCGAACGTTACCAAGCAATAAAATATATATATATATTATTAAAATCTGCATTTGATTTACTTGAATAACACTGAAATTTATATATAGCCATTAGTAACTTTGATTTAATTTTATATTGAATTGTTTATTTTGTTTAAAAAAACATTGTCTATTTTGTTTACAAAAAATAATCAAATTTGGAATTTATTTGTATAAAAATACTTCTATTTTTGGAGGTACCTTTACAGGGGGACTCTACCTGAAGGTGGGCAGTTCCAAATAATTTTTAGTAAGACTATTTTTTAGCTCTTTAGAACCTAAGATGTCATATAACAGAACAATCTAGTGTAGAAATGTGACGAAAATTGGGCAGTTATTCGGGAGGTACGTTGTAAGGGGACCATGCTACAACATGCCTCGACCATATCCATTTTGTCACATTTTTTATTTTTATCCCATTAATGTAACCAAAGATTCATATTGATATCTGCACTGAAAGTATTTTTGGCCGCTGTTCCCATACGACCTCGACCACTGTGCATTGGCAGTACTCCTGCGGATTATAAGCAGGACCACGCTCTGAGTTTCTGCAAGCGGTTTAAAGACCACACACCGTATCAGAGATATGAAACCATTAAGCGTTGAGGTTACTGTCGAAATTGTCTGGTGCGATCGCATTTGACCCCCGATTGATAGAAGATGTGATTATCGACACCATACAGCTCGAGGACCTCCCCCTTAAATAAATGAGTCCCTTTCCTGGTGGGATCTAGTTTTTATACCGACTGTGGTATTGCGTGTCAAACAGACAGATGATCTGCCGAGACGATTTTATTTGGACCCACTTTTAGGTGACCCAACTTAATACATAAATACATGTTGATGATAACCAATCTCTTTTCCATTAAATCCTGGAAAGCTTAACAGGCCGCAGTAACATAAGAAAAATTAATATTTTTGTCTTCGTAAAAGTTGTTCAAACCGTCAACAAGTGTCCCAGTGCAATTTAAAAAATACAAATATAAAGTACATCTCCGATAGATAGAAGATGTGATTATCGACACCATACGATGCTGCATGGGGCACCACAGCTGGAGGACATCCCCCTAAATAAATGAGTCCCTTTCCTGATGGGATCTAGTTTTTATACCGACTGTGCTATTGCGTGTCAGTCAGACAGATGAGCTGCAGAGACGATTTTATTTGAACCCACTTTTAGGTGACTCAACTTAACATTTGCGGCACAAATACATAAATACATGTTGACTCTAACCAATATCTTTTCCATTAAATCCTGGAAAGCTCAACAGGCCGCAGTAACATAAGAAAAAATAATATTTTTCTCTTCGTAAAAGTTGTTCAAACCGTCAACAAGTTTCCCAGTGCAATTTTAAAGATACAAATATAAAGTACATCACACACAATAAAATTAAATAAGTTGTTAAACATTACACAAGACACAAATTGTGAAAGTAAAAAAAAACAAAATTATTGTAAAACCTGAATATAAAAATTGCACATTCCCATTCAGAAAAATAAATAACATTTAATTAAAAAAGTTACTTCTAAACCTTGAATTAAAATTGTGCTAAGTAAAAACTATATTAAAAACATTAAATTGCATACTGCGTAAAATTAAATTAAATTGCATTACTTAACTACTTAAACCAAATAATTGTACAGACACACAAACTTTAATTATAAATAAAAATATATATTGAAATGAAACACACACACGTTCCTTCTAATATACAAACGGAATAAAAGGTTTGTTAAAGGATAGTTACACTCCATTTACACATACAGTACCTCATCACACACGGCACTAATGTGTAGCATTTAATCTTCTTATTATTGTCTGATGGATCCTAATGTAGCGATCGCAGGTATTATATCCAGGCTGTCAGCTCGACCTAGGGGCAGGTTCATTGCTTCTTCGCGATATATAGTTCTACAACAAATTATTATAAGGTATGCGTGCTAATTAATTTTATATACTAGAAAAAGTTGTAATCTGGGTCCGTTATTTATAGCAAGAGTTTAAGTGATCTTTATTGGCAAATTAAATGCACAAAGAAGAAAAATAAATATCTCAAATAATGTTGTTGTTGTAAGATCAAACCAGATCAATTGGCTCTGGTTCTGAATGCCCATCCTAATAGAAAACGAATACAACAACTATTCATAAAGACACGTACATACCCAAATTAAAGAAGAAACATTCACCGCATTTCCTTACGACATCTAATCTTGAAACAAAATTAACAATTTCTCCAATAATGATGATTGCAATTGCAATATATACTACAATGTTAAAATTGTTTTAATAGTAAAACAGAATCATGGCAAGTGCCCCTCTACATACCCCAGCCAAAATCAGGCTTCGGGGATGTAAAATATTTCCGAGACTGAAAATCACTTGCCAACAGATGGCAGAACAAAACAGTACAAATGCTATTGTCGAATGTCCTTGGCATTATAGGTACCAATAAAGTTTCCCAGCATGTCCTCTAATTCCTAGTAGGAGTTTCCCATCTTCTTTCTTCTATATACCTCTTGGCCTCTTGAGCGAAGATTATAAGTCTTCTTATTTTGCCGAAACTGTTTTTGAATGTTTTCAGGGGCTTCTCTTGCTACAGCGCGATCCTCTAAGATTTCGATCTGCCTTAATAGAGACTATGTTGTTATCAAATATTGTCGAAAGCGAAATAGTAAGGGGAAACGCCAATGGCTGAATGCTTTGAAGAACGTATCGAACAACATATAGAGCTGAGCAATTCGTCGCAATCTTTCTGGTTAGGTTGAACGTACGACTTTATCTCACTTATCATAGACCTTTTCATCCTCTCAGAGGCATTCGCCTGAGAAGAGTGAATAGCTGTATATACGTGTTTTGTTAAACTCTGTTTAACAATAAACCCTAAGATAATGAATTTATTACATTAGAATAAGTCTGTGACATTCAGTTACAATTTGAATTAAAAGTAAATGTTAATATATATTAGGATCTGGTAATCTTTAACATATTAAATATAAAGCTTTCACTCATTATGTTAAAGGCTACCATGATTTATTCCACTTGTTTCATATTGACAAAAAGTCTGCGACATACATGAAATCATGTTCTTTCACTAGGAATAAAACTGTCGTTGCATTGAGATTTAACAATAAAATATTTTTACCTTTGCTCAACGCCTTTTCTACTTAACCTAACGTCCTTTCATATACCATCCAACCACTTAACATTGCTTACGATTGTGGATGTTGCCATCGCAAATTCTTAAAAATATCTACAGTCCACTCTGCCAACCGTCCACGATTGTACATGGTCCATACGAGCCGTTAAGTGACCGAAGGAAGTCTTATCTGGATTACGTCTAACGCCTTGGATGAAAAATTTCTGCAACACCAACCTTAACAAATACGATGGATAAAGGGTATGTATGGTGTTACTAAATTGTGAGTGCATAGTTACAAGTTACACAACACAGTATGTCTTCATCTATTTATGAGACATACTCGTACGAATAATCTCTTATTACCAAATCGTTCATCCACAAAATTTGTGTATCATTTCATTTATTGGGAATAAATCTTTGCTCAGGTTTCGGGTTTCCCCATTGTTTGCGAGAATTTCATTTCATGTTACGGCAACGTTGATGCGCCTATTATTTGGTACTATGCTTCTTGTAATTTGTTTGCAGGGTTAATGGAGCCTGAATACTGGACTCTTCATAGCCAAAGTACAAACAAAAACGATTGTTTGAAACTATGCTCCTTGTACGTAAATTTATTTAGATTACTAGCTTTCAGTAATATATAATAAACTACTCTTCACAACACTAGTGGACCGAACATATTGACTGCAGTCGCCGTCGGCAAAACGGTGTCAAGAAAATTAGATTATGTGTATGTCAGTAACACACAGATCGGCAACTCATTTACAACCACAACATACCCACCACAAAAAATTCACCACTGTCAATCAAATGATGGAGCGAGTGCCCTTTTTTTACAACAATAAATACAGTAACTAAGGACTGAAGAAGAACCAACATTTATTTAAAACCGTCAAAGTGTCAACAACGAAGAATTATTTTTTTTTTTCCAAATTATAAGGAAATTTCAAAAAAAAACAGGTTAAAAAGCCGTTATATTGGGGTCTATACGACGTGGACCTACATAGGCATTGTTTGCCATTAGCCATTACAATATTCAAATTCGAAACATGAAATTAATGGTGAATAATGTAGCTAAAATCATCAAAATATCGTATATAGGGAGGGTACCATTATATTGGAGCTGTGCGAAGACCTGGACCAGCATAGAATTTTGGGAGGTACGAAGACCTGGACCTGCATAGACATTTTTCTGTCACAGCCTGTAGTTCCCATTACGAACTCTAAATACGTAATTTGAAACAATTCCGGTGAATAATGTCGCTAAAATCATCAAAATACCGAATATCGGGAGGTACCGTTATATGGGGGCTATATGAAAACGTGTACCTACATGACCCATTTATGAACTTAATCTGCCTACTGGAAAAATAAACACGTGTGCAAAATTTTAGCCTTCTATGTCAATTCGTTCACATGTCTGTGATTACAACAGACAAAACAAGTTAAAAAGCCGTTATATTGGGGTCTATACGACGTGGACCTACATAGGCATTGTTTGCCATTAGCCATTACAATATTCAAATTCGAAACATGAAATTAATGGTGAATAATGTATCTAAAATCATCAAAATATCGTATATAGGGAGGTACCATTATATTGGAGCTGTGCGAAGACCTGGACCAGCACAGAATTTTGGAGGTACGAAGACCTGGACCTGCATAGACATTTTTCTGTAACAGCCTGTAGTTCCCATTACGAACTCTAAATACGTAATTTGAAATAATTCCGGTGAATAATGTCGCTAAAATCATCAAAATACCGAATATCGGGAGGTACCGTTATATGGGGGCTATATGAAAACGTGTACCTACATGGCCCATTTATGAACTTAACCTGCCTACTGGAAAAATAAACACGTATGCAAAATTTAGCCTTCTATGTCAATTCGTTCGAAACATAGCGTGATTACAACAGACAGACAGACGGACATGGCTAAATGGGTCTGACATGAGTATTTCGAGGAGTTACAAACGAATGACAAAGTTAATATACCCTCCATAATATGGTGAAGGGTATAAAAAACAAGAAGGTTGTTGACATATTTCAATTCAATTATTTTATAATTTAAACAAATCAACAAGTAGATTTCTTTAATAAAGTTTATACAAAGGAATACATGAAAATTAAATTGTCTGGTTTTGATTGCAGTTTGGAGTTGGTGGAGACTTTTATTTAAGTGGTGTCGGGTGCTGGTTGGTTTTGATCAAATTAACAAGAGGAAATTTGGTTTAGCAATAGAAAAAAAAACAAAATAAATAATTAAACGCGATTTCTGTTGTGCTGAGTTGGAAATAACAATAGTGTTAAATATAAAGATCATTGTCAACGAAAAAAATAAAGCGAAAGATAAAGAAACAATAATTTTGTAAAACAATATCACCCAAGAAGGGCAATACATTTCTAACTGAAATATAAATAAACCGTCAACAAGTGTCCCAGTGCAATTTTAAAAATACAAATGTAAAGTACATCTCCGATTGGTAGAAGATGTGATTATCCACACTATACGATGCTGCATGGGGCACCACAGCTGGAGGACATCACCCTAAATAAATGAGTCCCTTTCCTGGTGGCATCTAGTTTTTATACCGACTGTGCTATTGCGTGTCAGTCAGACAGATGAGCTGCCGAGACGATTTTATTTGAACCCACTTTTAGGTGACTCAACATAATACATAAATACATGTTGACGCTAACCAATAATATCTTTTCCATTAAATCCTGGAAAGCTCAACAGGCCGCAGTAACTTAAGAAAAAATAATATTTTTCTCTTCGTAAAAGTTGTTCAAACTTCAACAAGTGTCCCAGTGCAATTTTAAAAATACAAATATGAAGTACATTACACACAAACTAAAATTATATAAGTTGTTAAACATTAGACAAGACACAAATTGTGAAAGTAAAAAAAAAAACAAAATTTTTCTAAAACCTGAAATCTAAAAATTGCACATTCCCATTCAGAAAAATAAATAACATTTAATTAAAAAGTTACTTCTAAACCTTGAATTAAAATTGTGCTAAGTAAAAACTATATTAAAAACATTAAATTGCATATTGCGTAAAATTAAATTAAATTGCATTACTTACCTACTAAAACCAAATAATTGTACATACACACAAACTTTAATTATAAATAAAAACATATATTGAATTGAAACACACACACACGTTCCTTCTAATATACAAACGGAATAAAAGGTTTGTTAAAGGATAGTTTTACTCTATTGTCACATACAGTACCTTCATCACACACGGCACTAATGTGTAGCATTTAATCTTCTAATTATTGTCTGATGGATCCTAAGGTAGCGATCGCAGGTATTATATCCAGGCTGTCAGCTCGCCCTAGGGGCAGGTTCATTGCTTCTTCGCGATATATAATTCTACAACAAATTATTATAAGGTATGCCTGCTAATTAATTTTATATACTAGAAAAAGTTGTAATCTGGGTCCGTTATTTATGGCAAGAGTTTTATGTGATCTTTATTGTCAAATTAAATGCACAAAGAAGAAAAATAAATATCTCAAATAATGTTGTTGTTGTAAGATCAAACCAGATCAATTGGCTCGGGTTCTGAATGCCCATTCTAATAGAAAACGAATACAACAACTATTCATAAAGACACGTACATACCCAAATTAAAGAAGAAACATTCACCGCATTTCCTTACGACATCTAATCTTGAAACAAAATTAACAATTTCTCCAATAATGATGATTGCAATTGCAATATATACTACAATGTTAAAATTGTTTTAATAGTAAAACAGAATCATGGCAAGTGCCCCTCTACATAACCCAGCCAAAATCAGGTTTCGGGGATGTAAGATATTTCCGAGACTGAAAATCACTTGCCAACAGATGGCAGAACAAAACGGTACAAATGCTATTGTCGAATGTCCTTGGCATTATAGGTACCAATAAAGTTTCCCAGCATGTCCTCTAATTCCTAGTAGGAGTTTCCCATCTTCTTCCGCACTCTGGCCTTGAGGAATGTAGGTGCAAATTTAGCAATTTCTTCTATATACCTCTTGGCCTCTTGAGCGAAGTCTTCTTATTTTATTTTATTTATTTTTATAAGTCTTCTTATTTTGCCGAAACTGTTTTTGAATATTTTCAGGGGCTTCTCTTGCTACAGCGCGATCCTCTAAGATTTCGATCTGCCTTAATAGAGACTATGTTGTTATCAAATATTGTCGAAAGCGAAATGGTAAGGGGAAACGCCAATGGCTGAATGCTTTGAAGAACATATCGAACAACATATAGAGCTGAGCAATTCGTCGCAATCTTTCTGGTTAGGTTGAACGTACGACTTTATCTCACTTATAATAGACCTCTTCACCCTCTCAGAGGGATTCGCCTAAGAAGAGTGAATAGCTGTATATACGTGTTTTGTTAAACTCTGTTTAACAATAAACCATAAGATAATGAATTAATTACATTAGAATAAGTCTGTGACATTCAGTTACAATTTGAATTAAAGTAAATGTTAATACATATTAGGATCTGGTAATCTTTAACATATTAAATATAAAAGCTTTCACTCATTATGTTAAAGGCTACCATGATTTATTCCACTTGTTTCATATTTACAAAATGTCTGCGACGTACATGAAATCATGTTCTTTCACTTGGAATAAAACCGTCGTTGCATTGAGATTTCTACTTAACCTAACGTCATTTCATATACCATCCAACCACTTAACATTGCTTACGATTGTGGATGTTGCCATCGCAAATTCTTAAAAATATCTACAGTCTACTCTGCCAACCGTCCACGATTGTACATGGTCCATACGAGCCGTTAAGTGACCGAAGGAAGTCTTATCTGGATTACGTCTAACGCCCTGGATGAACAATTTCTGCAACACCAACCTTAACAAATGCGATGGATAAAGGGTATGTATGGTGTTACTAAATTGTGAGTGCATAGTTACAAGTTACATAGTACAAGTTACACAACACAGTATGTCTTCATCTATTTTATGAGACATACTCGTACGAATAATCTCTTATTACCAAATCGTTTATCCACAAATTTGTGTATTATTTCATTTATTGGGAATAAATCTTTGCTCAGGTTTCGGGTTTCCCCATTGTTTGCGAGAATTTCATTTCATGTTACGGCAACGTTGATGCGCCTATTATTTGGTACTCTGCTTCTTGTAATTTGTTTGCAGGGTTAATGGAGCCTGAATACTGGACAAACAAAAGCGATTGTTTGAAACTATGCTCCTTGTAGGTAAATTTATTTAGATTACTAGCTCTCAGTAATATATAATAAACTACTCTTCACAACACTAGTGGACCAAACATATTGACTGCAGTAGCCGTCGGCAAAACGCTGTCAAGAAATTAGTTTATGTGTGTATGTCAGTAACACACAGATCGTCAACTCATTTACAACCACAAAAAATTCACCACTCGCAATCAAATGATGGAGCGAGTGCTCTTTATTTACAACAATAAATACAGTAACGAAGGGCTGAAGAAGAACCAACATTTATTAAAAACCGTCAAAGTGTCAACAACGAAGAAATATTTTTTTTTTTTTACCAAATTATAAGGAAATTTAAAAAAAAAAAAACAAGTTAAAAAGCCGTTATATTGGGGTCTATACGACGTGGAACAACATAGGCATTGTTTGCCAATAGCCGTGCAAAATTTTAGCCTTCTATGTCGATTCGTTCGAAACATAGCGTTATTACAACAGACAGACAGACGGACATGGCTAAATGGGTCTGACATGAGTATTTCGAGGAGTTACAAACGAATGACAAAGTTAATATACCCTCCATAATATGGTGAAGGGTATAAAAAACAAGAAGATTGTTGACATATTTCTAAAGGAAATATTATTTATTTTATAATTCAATGCAATTATTTTATAATTCAAACAAATCAACAAATAGATTCTTTAATAAAGTTTATACAAAGGAATACATGAAAATTAAATTGTCTGGTTTTGACTGCAGTTTGGAGTTGGTGGAGACTTTTATTTAAAGTGGTGTCGGGTTGCTGGTTGGTTTTGATCAAATTAACAAAAGGAAATTTGGTTTAGCAATAGAAAAAAAAAACAAAATAAATAATTAAACGCGATTTATGTTGTGCTGAGTTGGAAATAAAAATAGTTTTAAATATAAAGATCATTGTCAACGGAAAAATTAAAGCGAAAGATAATAAGAAAACAATAATTTTGTAAAACAATATCACCAAAGAAGGGCAATAACATTTCTAACTGCAATTTTACTGTTATTTCATTGGAGAATCACGAGAATGACAAATCCATAACAAAATATCAATTGAAAGAAGAAATAGCAGGAATAGAAATAAAAAGTTGAAAATTGAAAAAAAAACGAAACGATGAAGAGTTCATCAAACAAATCATAAACAAAAGCTCTCGCATATAAATAATTCTATTTTTCGTTTCTGCAAATATTTTTAATTTCACTTGTCTAATTTATTAATATCCTCATTGAAAAAAGTTGTTCGTGGGATATACGGTTCGATATACGTTGGAGTTTGCTACATTTTAAAACACATCTAAAAGCGCCAAATGTTTCGCCTGCTTGTGAGTACCAACCGTATATTTATCTGCGTGCTGTAGTAGAACTTGATTAAACCTATACAACATATTGCTTGCAAAAAGGAATATTGAGTTTTTGCAATATTTACTTTTTTACTGGTGTTTTTCTGTCGACAAACTGTGACGCTTTTTGTAATTTCTTCTTTTAAAACTCAATGTGTGTTAGGAAAGCGTGAGAAAAATTTTTCATCTGAGTTTAAATCTTTGAGTTATTACCGCCATTTATTGATTGATTCTGTTCAATATAGAACTTTTTTCGTCTTTGACATAAACATTAATCGAATTTTTAACAATTGGGTGACGCAGCCAACTGGAACTATTGTTTTTTGTTTCAATTTGTAGTGGATCTCGTAGAATTTCGCTGCATTTATCCTAGTAAACAACTCTGGTTAATTGTAGTTGTAAATTCAGAGGTCGAACCAACTTTTTGTTTATAAAGAAAACGGATTTGTATTTCAAATTAAAGCGTTCTGACTAGTACTCCAAATTTGTTAAAAATGGCTACCAATACTGATTAGTTATGTGGTACAGAAGTTTATTTTCTTCTCGGATCAGGTTGTCACATTTTGTGCTAACTTCGGCCAACCTCTGTCGAAGATTGCACTGCATCAAGTCTATAAGTTGAGCTTGATGACTTGGAGAGGCAATGGCGTCATCTTGTACAGGTTTACGAAAATGATTTAACGTCTTCGGTTTCCGATATCTCAAAGGAAACAAAAGGGGGATACATGGGAAGTTCAATGATCTTATCCAAATTGAGCAACAAAAGCTTCTGAAATCAGAATCCAATCCTAAAGAGAGAGTTTCTTCATATGATACTAGTTTCTCATTAAAGTTACCACCCTGCGACACGGAACTGTTTCACGGAGGCTATGATAAGTCGCCTAGAGACATGTTTACGGCGATATACACAAAGCATCCATCTGTTCCATCTACGTGCAAAAACAAGAGGCGAAGCTAGTCAAATTGTAAAAAGATTTCCTCTGACAGATAGCAATTTCACATTAACGTGGGAAGCTTTACGACAAAGGTACGAAAATAAGCGTATCCTTATCAACCACCAATAAAGACAAATGTTTGAAATTGAGCCGGTCTCTTCTGAAAAAGCGAAACCTCTAAGGAACCTCCAATTCACCGACAATAATTGTTTATCAGTTCTTCGAACTTGTAGTATCTCTACAATATCGTGGGATCCTATTTTGGTATATTGGGTCTCTTCTAAATTACCGGAAGATACGATAACTGCTTGGGAATGGGCATGTTTCAAAGAAATGTAAAAGCCAACTTGTATGTCAAACATGTCGGCAAACACATCATACTCTTCTGTACCCTGTTTAAGGTTCTCTCTCTCTCCAAGATTCCAACCCAAGCAAAACTGGCATAAACAAATGTCTGCGTCGGCTTCGTATCATGTCGAAGCAACCTACAATGATGGGCCGACAACGTCAGCTGCAGCATCAAATGTTCAAGCTAATTTTTTAAACTGGAGAACAGACAGCATTACCCACAGCGCAGAGCACGAAGCCGATCGGCTCGCAGTCGGCGCAGAGCCGCCGACGACTTTTTTTAAGTCATCTGAGCCGCTGATGTATGTGGCTCCCAACGGCTCAAAAAGCCGTCGAAAAATATGCATGCAGCATATTTGTATAAATATACCATTTAATCTTATCGATTAATAAACTTATTATTCCATAGTGGTATTAAGTCTTTGTGCATTTATTTTCTATTACAAAACCTTTCACAACCTTTTTTATCTTACGAATTTTGATGGAGTGGCAGCCACATGGTTCATTATTATGCTTGTTCATTAAAAGTAGGAAAAATATTAATCAAAGATTTATAAAATGTGCCAATGATATATTAAAAACTATTTATTTAAGGAATTCTGTTAATGCAAAGACAAGCAGCCTGCAATATTAAAAATACAATTGTTTGTTCATGATTACAATGCGGCCGTCGAACCATTTTATCAATAATTTCACTTAGCGATCATTTCACACAAATTCACTTAGCGATCTTATCTCTTTACAATATGATTTATACTCACTCGTAAACTGGTGTAGTGCAAATGGTATGACCCTTAATCTAAAAAAATGCAAAAAAGTTGTATTTCTTTCGATCCCAACCTTTATTATCTAATTACTTTATTGGCTCCCAGAAATTGGATAATGTTGATTATTTCGTTGATTTGGGCGTAATATTAGATCCTAAGCTTCGGTATAATTTGTAGTGATGTAGTTTCTGTAGCCGGTGTGAAACCATTGCTAACCAGCCTTAGTCCGGACTTTGGTGTGTACGCGTTCTCTACGTATAGGGAGGGTGCCCCTCGGTCGGCAGGGGCGGGTGTGAGAGGCGTGGGAACGAACGAAAAAAAAATGAATATATTTTTGTTATAGTTATTGGCATGCTATAAGCAATAAATGTGCATAAAACGTATATATTAATTTTTATTCTAAATTAAATAAATAGAAAATTATTAAACCAAACAAAATCATTTTTTAAAGTTGAAGTCGTCGACTGTATCCGACTTTTAGCTGTCGCCGGCCGTATATTGCTTTAGCCGCCGATTTTCTTTTAGCCGCCGCCGGGAATTTCGCATCGGCTTCGCACTCTGCCACTGCGTTGATAGAACTTGAACATCAAGATATACTGTTCACCTAACGTGCGTTCATTGATTAGGGATCACAGTAATGGATTTTTTTTTTTTCAAGTCGCACTGTAACTCGCTATAAATACCAACGAAGAAATCACATACGATGATTTCTGGACTTGGTGGTAAAATTTAGAGAATTCTTCAAAAATGTTCAAAGTTAACATATTTACAATTGGCTGATCAAACCTACCCCTATTGATATGCTGATCGGGAGCGATATACTCCCGGCAATTATTAGGTCAGGTGTGGAGAAGAATGTTTCCGGCAACTTGCTAGCTCAAAATACCGAATTTTAGTGGATTATTAGTGGAATACCGACTTCACGCCAGGTTGTTTCATTTGCTTCCATCACAACCACCATCGACCCCTTGAATGATGAAATAAGAAAATTCTGGGAATTGTCTGATTTTGACATATGGAATGAAAATTTTTGCAAAGAAACTAAATTTACCTGCTAATACAGATCTTGGTTCTTCAAATTTCGCTACCATGGTTTGGTTCGTACAAATGGAAAAAACGTTAAAAAAAGTCCAGACCTTGCGTTAAAATACAACAAGGTCCTTTCTGAATATGTCATTTTGGGACATATGAAACCTACTTCAAGTTTGAAATTATCGCAAATTTTAAATTTCTGTTGTTATATTTGCCACATCACGCCGTTGTAAAACCAGAGCGCACTTCCAGTAAAGTTAAAATTGTATTTAATGCTATTAGAAACTGTTTCATTACACGACATTCTTTGCAGTGGTCCCACACTACAAAATGAACTGATGAATGTTTTCTTACGTTGGAGATTGTTCAAATATGTTTTCAATGGCGACATTCAAAAAATTTGGGGCCAGATATTTGTCCATGACGATGATCAGCAATATCAAAGAATACTGTTTCGAACTTCTACAGAGGAGAAAGTCCAAGATTTTTGTTTGCAAACCGTTACTTTCGGTGTAAACTGTGCACCATACCTTGCAATTTGAACATTGCTACAATTAAATTACGATCATATGTATATGCTAAGAGAGGCATTTCATCAAGTCGTGTCCAAAATTCCCAAAGATGGCCATCCAAAAGTGTAGAGAAGAAGTAAGGCAAAAGGGCTTTTATTTTACCTGTCTTTGCTCAGCACACACACGAGAATGGTGTCCAAGCAGGAAGACTTGCATCGTTTGCCACAAAAAACCATCATATGATGTTCCAGGTCGACACCTCTAACGACAACAAACCAAAAAACAAACGCAGGTCACCATCACATAGTTCAAGCCCCGAGCCCGTGCCAGCTAAACCAAGACGATGGTCGATCACATCAGTAGAAGAACATTTCACCTAAAAAGAATTAGTCCACTTCAGCAGCATATGTTTCTGCCAACTGCTTTGGCGAAGGTCCTGACCACTGAAGGAAATGACAAAGTTCGAATAGTATTGAGTTCCGGGACCACACAAACAACGATATCAGCGAATCTGGTTGACAGACTGCAGCTACGGCTTACTCAAAGAGGCGAAAAAAAGTTCACAACAATAAATCTGCAATCGTTTCATGAACACACGGTCAAGGTGTCTACTCCTGAATCTACAAAAGAAAACCGACCGACCGATTCCCACTTTTTTAATCCGATTAGTATAGAAATAACTCTGGGAAACGATCAAATATCAAAATTCATCAAATCAGGCCTTATCCAAACAGTCACTTACATGCCAATAGCTCAAGTTCAGTCTTTGGCTGGATAATCTCTGGAAGTTGCCAAGTTGACCGGCATGTTTTACTCTGTTTAACAACAAACCTTAAGATAATGAACTTATTACATTAGCATGAGCCTATGACTTTCATTTACAATTTGCATTAAAAGTAAATCTTAATATATATTACGATCTGGTAACCTTTAAAATATTAAACATAAAAGCTTTCACTCATTATGTTAAAGGCTACCATGATATTAACAAAATGTCTGCGACATAAATGAAATCATGTTGTTTCACTTGGAATAAAACTGTCGTTGCATTGAGATCAAACTATAAAACATTTTTACAAACTTTGTTGCGAAAAAGATCTGCTAATGGAACTTGAGTCGAACTTGGAGAGTTTCTAGTGTTTATTTCGCATATGCTTTATCGCAATAAGTTCGAAATAAATACTACTTTCCAGAGATCGGCCCTTGTAAGCCATCATCCACACCAAATATGCCTGATGAGCCGCTTAACCAGCGGCGAAACGCGTCGCATAGTGGTGAGTGTGTGATAGTGTCTATCTGGCTTTCCTTTTCACTGCAAATTTTAGATCATTAAGCTCGTCTCGAAATAGAAACAAACACATAAAAAATTTTACCTTTTCTCAACCGCTTCGACTTATCCTAACATCTTTTCATTTACCATCAACTACTTAACATTGCTTACGATTGTGGAAGTTGCCATCGCAAATTCTTAAAAATACCTACAGTCCAATCTTGGCCAACCGTCCACGATTGTACGTGTTTTATACTATATCTCTTCAGCAATCTATTGAAAACCTGAGACTAAGAAGTCCACGAAAATCTTCTGGAAAAACCTGTGTTCATCAGAGTTCTTACCCATCGCGGGTCTTAGAATAGTGTTGGGGTGTTTCACAGCTTTGCATGATTCACAATTGTTAACGTAGTTTTTTTACATCTACTGCCAAGTTGGGCCAATAGAAGAGCCGGCAAATGCGAGCTAATGTCTTGTTAATGCCACCGTGTGATGAATGTGAATGGCTTTTTGAAGAATATCAAGTATGAGTCACTTTGGTACCCAAAGCTTCGCAGTTAGGTCATCATGAATCTGGTCCCCGATTGAACGCTCTGTTTGTCTGTAAAGGTAGTCGTCTACAATTTGGAAATCAAGTATTTGGTCAATATTCTTTTCCTTTTTCCAAATAGCTGTAAATACTCCATTCCCCTGATCTATGAAAAATCCCTCTCTGATCTTAGTTCCGGACACATATTGTAGGTTAAGCCCAGACATATCATCTGTGTTAACTCTAGAAAGTGTATCCGTGCCCTCATGTCCTCTTGATGTAAGGTCTTAATTTTTTCACACTCAGCATTGCTGTCAAGCATTCCAGTTCGGTAACTGAATAAATGCGTTTGGCTTTGTTAAGCTTCTTCGACCAATACGCTACCTATACCTGATTTATTAGCATCGCAGTGTGTGAAAAACGGCTGTCAAAAGTTAGGGGTGTGCAAAACAGGGGCTGAACTCATGCAAGACTTTAATCCCTCAAACGCTGTTCCAGCTTCTTCTGTCCACGTAAATCTCTTTTTTTCTTTCAACAAATCAGTAATGAGTGAGGTAATAGAAGCATAGTCCTGGATAGACTTTCTCTACTATCCAGTCATACCGAGAAACCTCAGAATCTGTTTTATTGATCTAGGGGCCGGAAATTCGGTAATGGCAGCAACTTTAGCAGGATCGTTTCGAACCACACCATTCCCGACTACATGCCCAAGCTACTTGACTTCTGGTATACAAAAATGACTCTTTTCAACATTAATGGTTAACCCAGACTCGCGAATTATTTTTGCCACACATCTAAGTACTTCCAGATGCCTTTCGTAGGATTCCGATATGACCAGAAAGTCATCGAGATAGGCAAACATTTCCGCCCGTTGTTCTGGAGGTACCATCTTGTCTATTAGACAAGACATAGTTTGGAGGGCGTTACATAGCCCGAAGGTCGTTACCTCATAATGATATAACGTCCTATCCGGGACGATAAATGCAGTCTTCTCTCGTGACTTCTGGTCTAAAGAAATTTGCCAAACGGCATCCTTCAGATCTAAACTACTTATATACTGAGCATTAGATAAGCTACTCAAGATTCCATCTATCTGGAATTACTCCCTAATTCTTACATATAATGGTCTCAGTGCATAACAATAGATGTCTTATATTTCTGGTTGAAGATTTCTAAGGTTTCAGATTCTATTTTTTTACAAAGATTTTTGTTGGATTTCAGGTTAAGATTACGTGAGTTGGTTATTATTTTACTCCACTCCGATAGTTGCATTCTTGCTGTGTGTTGTGCACTCTTTTGTGCACACGGTTTGCGTAAAATGATATACATTTGATGCAGTTCTGCTTAAAAACGTTAGAGACACCACACCCGTAGCAGAAGATTGACCTCTCTTCAAGGCAGTCCTGAAATCGGTGTCCTCTTTTCCCACAGTTCCAACAAATCAGAGTCAACCCCACTATTTCTTCGTTGGACACGCCATAATCGACCAAGTCTTCCCCATTATCAACATCAATTTCGGTAACTCCTTTCGGTCTTCTTTTCGTCTTCTACAAGTATCACGCAGCATTTGGAGGGACCTTATTTCCATATTTAGGATCTCATGTTGGATCTCCGAAGCAGATTTCTGCGAAGGATTTCTACAAGCAATTCATAATTCAATGGACTCTTCAAACGTCCGTCAACGCAACATTATATACATTCATAAAATGAGTTGAAAGACTCATTGGGCTTCTGCTTGCCCTCACGAATGAGCTCCTTTATATCTTATCTGTGTATTGTTCGCAAAGAACGCATTTCTTCACAGTAAGTCCATTGAAAGCCCGTTTAGACCCCCATTGAATTTTAATTTCCAATTCGGCATTATTTGTAAAACCTTATTTGGACGTGATATTAAGTCCGAAGAAGTCAAATGTCCATGGTAAGAGCTGTTCAAAGGCGAATGAGTTGGAATTTGTGGTGGTCGGTTCTGTAAACCAAGTGGTTGCTCCGAATTCGATCCTATACCAAACAGTTCTCTAAAGGTCTGTTGTTCCACAGCAGGAAGAGTTGCAATTTCCTGTGGGGAAGTATGCGTTTGATGATTCCTTGAATTCGGTTATCCTGATGGCTTCATCCTTGTAAAACAGGACGCTATATTCGTCTCAATCATTTGACTTAACTGAGCACTCATTATAGCCATTAGTTGCACCTGCTGGACTGAAATCATATATGTCACAATCTGCGTAACTCTCTCTGTATGATAAATTTCATTAATCATGGATCTTGGGGTAGTAGAAGTTTGAGTTGGATTGTCTGTAGATAAAATGCTACTAGTCTGTCTAGTAGTTATTTGAGATGTACTTGGAGTTGATATTTCAGTTCCCACTCTAACATTACAAATTGGATTATAAGGTATAGTTTTCAAGCATTTATCCAGGCAGCTTTTATGGAATATATGTCCACATGGAATTTTTTGTGCCGAAGAGTTTGAAAATATTGCCTCGCCACAAACGTTACATGAAAATTGATTATCAGATCCCCTAGAAACAGGTATATCCTCACTGGTGTTGGTAGCCATACCGTAGCAAAAGAAACTCTAAATTTTCTCGTACTTATTTGTGAATGACAACAATTATCGGCAAACACTAGTACCCATTTTTTTCCAGGACTAATATGTTTTACACCAAAACCTAGAAACTTTCACCTTTAAAACCACTGTATATATTGAAAATTAAAGTTATAAAACGTTTGCTGACAATAAAACAGGACCTCAATCGAGAACCAAAAGTTCCAAATTTCAATATAAGCATTACTCAATAAGGAAGAAAAATTATGATAAAATGTCGAAATTCGCAAAAGTAAAGGGTATATTAGCTCGTGTTATTTATTTCTTCCGTTTATGTAATACAAAGCCTATAAGACCATATACAAGTATTAATAGTTACAAAAAAACCTGAGCTTATAATAATACAATTCTTTCTTATTTCCTAAAATACACCATAGTTTACTTGGCTCCCCAGCCATTTAGTATTAAAGAAAAACATATAAATGTCCCAGAAAACAATAACTCTAAATTTGCCCATCATGTTAATGCAGCGCCAAATGAATGCTTAGTTTCTTTTAAAATACATTATTAGTATGCGAGAATATTTTAAGTTCATGAGGCAACACATTCCAAATGTGTGCAACCCGAACTTCAAACGATCGCGCATAAATACTCCTAGATATCCTAGGTATAATCAACTGAGGGTTTCTTGTTGAATGTGAAAAGGAAAACATCGTAGTTAGTAATGCAGGCTCGCCATTTTTAACCACATTATAAAATCCTACCAGGATTCGATAAGTTATGAAATTGTTAAAGGAGCAACACAAAAAAACTTAACATATTCAGAAATATGACGTCTTGAAGGTACCTGAATTTACAATTCTCCGCAACGGAGAGAGATGGATGCCAATGCCATCTGACACAATTTCACTACCTTGTAGTAAGGTAGATATAAGCAAGGAGTGAGCTACCTGTTATTAACATTTTCTCACGGATTTGCCTGAAAATTGGTATGTGTAGTTTATAATGGGTTCTAGCCCGTTGGCGGACATTGAATATTTAGTTCCACGCTTTCCTATAGCGCACATATTAGGATACCCACCGATATTCGGTATTTTAGTAATCCTAGACACTTTTACGCACATAAAAATTATCCATAGAGGTTCCCTTTTGGTATGGCCCCATATTCACTTTATGGTTTAATAAGTTTAACTGCATTATGCAAACGGTATTGATGGTATACGAAGTTTAAAGTTAAACACGCTTGAATGCAGAAAATTGCATATAAAAGAAAATGACTCGCAACTCTAAATATCAGATCATGTCTCGGGTATTCTGAACGAATTTATTTTCATAAATAGGGAAACGAGTAAAGCGGCAAATAACAAAATGACCGAGTTAATCCAAGTTCTGTACCAAGATGTCTTGAGATCACTGGATTATCTCCTTTAGCCTTCAGGCGATAAATATAAGCATAAAAATTCAAGAGCAGGAAATTTCTGGAGCTTGAAAAATAACAAGATAGTTTTTCCCCACACTTTATACATAGAGGGGTATTTAAGGTTGAAATGTGAAAGCCAAACTGGAATAAACAAATTGTTTAATTTTTCGCGGGAAGCATTTTATTTTACCGATTCTTTAGTGTGAAAATTTACGGACTAAAGCTTGTGTATTATATGAATACATCCTTTAAATAAAGAGAAGTTCTAATTGACTTGTATAAATTATAATAAAATGGTAACTCATAAACATGATTGTTAAAAAAAATTCTTCAATAAAATTATATTTCCCTCTTCCTTTGCACAATATACAATTAACAAAAAAGCATAGTGCAACTGTATTAAGTAAAATTCTAGATAAGTAATTATTATTAGAAGGAGATCCATGGACAAACATAAGACCACACAATAACAAATATTAAGACCACACAATAATCCTTCATACCCCAACAGATGCAACAATTCAAAATGCAGCACCAAAAGCTTAAACAAGAACCAGAGCCAATGAATGTGGATTCATAAAAACACTCAAGATTCCAAAGATATCATCAGGAGAAAGAATTGTGTATGATTATTATTATAGTGAGAGGATGAACGAGATAATTGTATTGCATCCAGTGGCTATGACTGCTGTGAGAAGTTCTGTCGAGCTAATAAATATTATTTGAGTAAAAGTAAAACTAGGTGTGATCCAACGGATAAAAAATCGGAACATTTTCGATTCGTTCGAACGGAATTCCTGCTGCACTTTTCTATATCTTGCTTAAAGGAAGATAAGATTTCTAACAGTACGTCTGAAAATTTTTTGAGTGAGAACCAATCCAATACATAAGAAATATATATTCTTCTAATATTCTACAGACAGCACCAGGAGTATTTACGACCAATCGTAATGCCCTCAAGATGTGATACGACTTAAACTAAGGACAGGCACGATATTCAGATTGCATGAAGTTCATAAATTCGTACTTGGTATTTTGGGAAACCACGCTCTAAGAGAAAATCATTCAGTGATCGATTATTGAACAAATGAAATAACTATTAAAAGTCAAACGCATAAAATTTATAAAGAAGGATATAGTAAAACGTAAATAAATCTAATTGACGAATTATCGGTTCAGTAACCTCAACGCGTTGTGAAAAATAAACCCATTACGTACAAATCATTAAAATCATGATGAAAAATTTGAATTATACAAATCAATTCAGTAATATGAAAAAAAAACTTTACAATCCGGGGGTCGACCTCAGCTTCATAAACGAAATGGAGACAGGAAATAAACGACGCGTTTGCACTTAGTCATAACTCTAACCAACAATACATTCCAAAGAAGTAGACATACAAGTGTCGGAAATGCTATAGCAGTCAATCAAAAAACTTAGTTTTTCACAATATAACTCTCCTCTATATACAGTGTCCAAAAAGGGGGGACAAAATAGGAAACGGGGGATGGAGCATAGGCATTGATTATCGTAAGCTAAATATTGTGGAAAAATTAGGTCGGTCTAATTCAACTTTAGATCTTCCTAAGGGATTTTGTCAGATCGATATCAATCTAGCGGAAAGGGGAACATCTGCCTTTCTGATTCTATCGGACATTTCCGAATGCCTTTTGGGCTAAAAAATCAAAAAAGAAGAAAAAAACAGAACATAGAAGCGTATTGTTATATGAGGGATATATCAAAACGTGAACTGACATATCTCATTTTCATCCAAGACACATTACAAACTATTGTGCCAAAGTTTAAAGTTTTACGTTAAATAAAATGGGCTGTATCATGATTTCAACAGACAAAGAGATGGGCAGGCAAACTGGCGGGTATCGTTAAATCAACGTATAATTTTATGCTGAACTTTAATATATATACTTACTGGGCCTTACGACTAGTATTTAGAGATGTTACAAATGGAATGACATGTTCAATACACCATCCTTTTCAAGGTGGAGGGTATAAAAATGTGAAAGTAAACTAATTAATATAATAGAAGAAAAATAATTTTCACCTTTATCAACAGTGCGGATAATCATAGCTGTTTTTGAAGATAGCGAAAAAATCTCTCCAATATTATACAATTCATAATAATAATTGACAAAGCTAGCACAAACGCAAATAAACGAGAAAGGATATTTATAGTGACAGAAAAACTTAAACTTACGAAACCGTTGATGCCGAATTTTAGTGACTTAAAAACTGCAATGCCACATAATCTTTTGGCTTTATATTACTAGAACTTTAAATCAAATATAAAATTATTAAAGAAAAAACCATTAAATACAGAAAACTTTGAAATAATTGTAAACACAATCATGTTAAAAGCTTAAAATATAAATAAGTTCGGCCCGCCCGAAATTTTAATAACCACCACCATTTTTAAGGAACTTGAAAAAGTTCCAAAAAAAAAAGAAAACAAGTAAAAAAACATTAAGTTCGGCCGGGCCAAACTTTTAATACCCTCCACCCTAGGGTAAAAGAACATTAGAAGAAATGTGGCAAAAAACATTAAAATGCCGAATATCGGGAGGTACCGTTATATAGGGGCTACACCAACACGTGCACCTATAATTACAATGTTTCGCCACACGAACTAGGACCCATTATGACCCACAAATACCAACTTTTACACAAATCAGTGAAAAATGTGGCATAAATCATCAAAATACCGAATATCGGGAGGTACCGTTATATGGGGACTATACCAGAACGTGGACCTATACATGCAATGTTTTGCCACACGCTCAGGGACCCGTTGTGACCTACAAATACCAATTTTCAGACAAATCCGTGAAAAAATGTGGCATAAATCATCAAAATACCGAATATCGGTAAGTACCGTTATATGGGGGCTATACCAAAACGTGGACCTATACATGCAATGTTTTGCCACACGCTCAGGGACCCGTCATGACCTACAAATACCAATTTTCAGATAAGTCCGTGAAAAAATGTGGCATAAATCATCAAAATACCGAATATCGGGAGGTACAGTTATATGGGGACTATACCAGAACGTGGACCGATATATCTCATTTTCAATACCAACCATCCTAGGGACAATACACACACTTGTGCCAAATTTCAAAGGTCTACGTCAAATAATGTGGGCTCTATCGTGATTTCAACAGACAGACAGACGGACAGACAGACAGACAGACAGACAGACGGACAGACAGACAGACAGACAGACAGACGGACATCGCTAAATCGTCTTAGAATTTTATGCTGATTATGAATATATATACTTTATGGGGTCTACGACGAATATTTAGAGGTGTTGCAAACGGAATGACAAAGTTAATATACCCTCCTACCCATGGTGGAGGGTATAAAAAATCCATTGAATATACAGCTCAAAGGAAAATCCTCCCATAGGAGCTTTACGAAAACTCGGTCCTGCATAAGTAATTTTTGTCATAGGCTTTAGTACCCATTACAAACTTTAAATACGTAATTTGAACAATTCAAAAGACCGGATATTGAGGGGTACCGTTGTTTGTGGGTTATACGATATCGTGGACCTATATAGTCGATTCTCTTCCAGGGAATAAAGTCCTCAAAACGAACTACATGTGTTGATTTTCAGAAAGTTCCATTGAAAAATTTGGCATAATTATCACGAAAATAATATACCCTCTATTCTATGTAAGGTAGTTTAAAAAAAACATGAAATGCGTGGGAATTGAAAAAACGTGTATAGAATCGAAAAGTTAATATTATTATCCAAATATAAAAAAATACAAGTAAAAAACATTAAGTTTGGTCAGGCCGAACTTTAAATTCCCTCCACCATTAGCAAAATAAAATATTTTATGTAAAAGCATCTGGATTAAAACGTGTTTCACTTAATATATAGGTTGGAGAATCGGTAAAAAAAACAAGTAAAATGCAGCTAAGTTCGAACATTTAAAACCCTCCACCAATAGGAAGGACATTGCAAAATATTAAGAAAATTTCGTCGAAAAATACCGTTTAATTGAAAACCATTATATGGTTTTTATTATTATAGCCAAATTACACAATATGAACTTTAACCTTTACCTAACGAGGTGGACCTGTTAAAAAAAATACTAAACATATTACACAATATGGACTTTAACTAACGAGGTAGTGGTAAATGGTATCCTCCCTTCACATTTTCTTGATATTATCTCTTCTTTTTCGATAAAAATGAATAAAATAAAAGGTTTTTTATTTAAATGAAGAAAAATCTGCTTTTTTTCTTATTGCAATTTAAAATATACAAGCTTATACTTATAAAACAAATAATCATTAAAAATATTTTTAACAATGTTCTTTTATGTAAAATTTAGGGGATAAAATTTACCACCACGTCATAATTTGAAATTTGAAACAATTCCAGTCTATAATGTCTCTAATACCATAAAAATAACGAATATTAAGATACTGTTATACATAGGTTGTATTACATCTTCCAATACCAAATTTGAAATAATTCCGGTCAATAATATCACCGAATATTGACAGATACTACTATAGGGGGGCTATAGAAATACGTGGACCTGCATACGTAATTTTTGTCATATGTTGCAGTACACATTAAGATCTTCCAATACGAAATTTGAAATAATTGCGGTGTATAAAATCGCTAAAATAATCAGACATGACCCATTTTTGAACTAAAGCTAAACTACTGACAAAGTACATATTTGTGCAAAATTTTTGCCTTCTATCTCAATGAGTTTGAAACATAGCATGATTACAACAGACTCAAAACATTATCATGGTGGTAGTATTGAAATTTAAAGAAACACTCACAATAAAATTATAACATAGCTCAAATTCAAACAAAATTATCCAACTATATCTTCTCAATATTTTTGTTGCAATCACAATTATTTCGGCATTACATTCATGTATTAAGTATAAATCAAAATTAAATAATCTAAAAGTAGCTGTCACATCACTCTCTTGTTAGTATTGTAAAGAGCAGGTCTTATTTTCCAATGAAATATAATTGGGAATTTTTCAGTTGTTATGGTGTTTGTCCACCACCTTATATCAGCAAAAATATTTCAATAGAAAGCGCAATATTTAAGAGACTTGAAATTTGCACGGACTCTTATATTATTTCTAGGATGATTGATATTAAAATGGTAATATAATAATGGTATATAAGGCTATACATGTGGACCTATACATACAATGTTTGGCCAACGGAGCTAGAACCCATTATGACTGACAAATACCAATTTTTAGACAAATCCATGAAAAAATGTGGCATAAATTATCAAAATACCGAATATCGGGAGATAGAGTTAAATTTGGGGCTATACCAAAACGTGGACTTATACATGTAATGTTTCTCCACCGGATCTAGAACCCATTATTACTAACAAATACCAATTTTCAGACAAATCCATGAAAAAATGTGGCATAAATCATCAAAATACCGAATATCGGGAGGTACCGTTATATGGGGACTGTACCAAAACGTGGACCGATATATGTCATTGTCAATACCAACCATCCTAGACACACTACAAATTATTCTGCTACATGTTGACGCTCTACGTCAAATAATGTGGCCTGTATCGTGATTTCAACAGACAGGCAGTCGAAAAACGTTAAATCGACTTAGAATTTTATGCTGATTATGAATACATGTACATTATGGGGTCTACGACGAATATTTAGAGATGTTGCAAACGGAATGGCAAAGTTAATATACCCCCCACTTTCTGTTCGAGATTGGTTTTGAACATAACTACGGTTAACATTTTAGTGGCAACGAGAGGGTTCGTTTCGTGCTGGATGTGGGATGCTTTCCATCCCCTCCCCTAAATTGACTAAATCTATGAACTCCAGCAGTGAGCTGAAATCCTTTCGCGTATACATATACCACTTATATTCGGTTTGCTTTGAATTGCGAACACATATTTTATAAATAATTCTCGGGCCTCTGCGTCATTTTTATACCCTCCACCTGGAAAAGGAGGGTATATTAGCTTTGTCATTCCGTTTGTAACATCCCTAGATATTTATCATTGACCCCATAAAGTATATATATTCGCAATCAGCATAAAATTCTAAGTCGAAGTCCATCTAACTGTCTGCCCCTCTGTCTGTTGAAATCGCGATACAGCCCACATTATTTGGCAAAATTTAGCAGAATAATTATTATAATTGTGTATTGTGTCTACAATAGTTGATATTAAAAATGAGATATATCGGTCCACCTTTTAGTGTAGTCCCCATAAATACACTATTGAGAAAGGAATTAAAACGGCGCATAACACATATAACATTTATATACAAATATAAACAAATAACAGTGAAAATAATATGTTAAACAGACACTACTGTTCAAAGGCTGGTGTCTATTGTTTCCGCAGAGGGGATTGTAGACTTAAAGATTCTGACAAGAAGTGCTCATAGGCTGGTTCTACCGGTTCTGCAAAGGGAGATGAAGGTAAGGTTCCGCAAAAATGAGCTTTTTAAAATAAAAAATAGGTAAGTGAGCATATACAATCACATGTGGAGAATATATCTTTTAATAGAGTTCAACGAATTACTCAAACCAATACTATTACATAGACTATTGCAGATTACACATAAGGATCTCAATGGTTTACTGATTACGAAATTAGTTCTTGCGATAATTTTTACGGTTCGAAATTATGGGTTCTATGAGACGGAATATTATAAGTAAATTCGCCAGTTAAGAAATGAGAATCGATCAAACCACGTGTTAATTTGATGATAAATAACGCTCTTAGCATAAACCGTCTCCTTTCAAATGTTGGGAGATCAATTAACAGTAAACGATTTTCATAAAGCGGAAGAAATTAAAGGGTTCCAGTTAAGGCCCCGTAGAACAAAAATCAACATTTCTTCTACATTTTCTAATTTGTATGAACCGATAAAGTAGTTAGAATGTATTGGCTGAGATCTAAACAAGGACAATTTTTTTCATTTCCTAAGATTGAGGGACATACCGTTGGCACTGCACCAGTTCACAAGGGAATGTAAATCGTACTGTATGAAAGTCGAATCGTCAAGGGAATTTGTATGCATGTAAAGCTTCACATTATTAGCATACATTAGTATTTTAGAGAATCGAAAGTGACCCGGGATATCATCAAGATACAGAACAAAAAGTAAAGGACCCAAATGACTACCCTGAGGTACGCCGAAAAAACAACAATATTGTTGTCAGTCATCGAGTCATTGAAAATAACTTTTTGGGTACGATCCTCCAAGTATGATGAAATCCAGCCTAATAGAGCAGTCGGAAAACCCATAGTATCGAGTTTATATAGGAAAAGCTTGTGCACTACGTTATCAACGGCTTTACTGAAGGCTGTATAAATAGCGTCAGTTTGTTGTTTATTTATAAATCCGATATTCGGTATTTTGATGATTTTTGTCAAATTTTTTCACGGATTTGTCTAAAAATTGGTATTTGTTGGTCATAATGGGTGCTAGCTCCGGTGGAGAAAAATTGTATGAATAGGTCCGCGTTTTGGTACAGCCCCCATATAAAGGTACCTCCCGATATTCGGCATTTTGTCGAATTTTTCCACGGATTTGTACAAAAATTGGTATTTGTGAGTCTTAATAGGTTCTAGCTCGTATTGCGAAACATTGTTCACGTCTGCGTATAGCCCACATATAACGATATTTGGTATTTTGATGATTTTAACGACATATTTTCACGGATTTGTGTAAAAATTGGTATTTGTAGGTCATAACGGTTTCTAGTTCGTGTGACGAAATATTGTATGTATAGGTCCACGTTTTGGTATAGCCCCCATATAACGGTATCTTCCGTTTATATATTTCTTCAGTTTATGTAATACAAAGCCTATAAGACCATATACAATTATTACTAGTTACCAAAATCCTGAGCTTATAATAATAATGCAATTCTTTCTTATTTCCTAAAATAGACCATAGTTTACTTGGCTCGCATACCCTAGGTATAATCAACTAAGGGTTTCTTGTTGAATGTGAAAAGGAAAATATCGTAGTTAATGACGCAGGCTCGCCATTTTTAACCATATTATAAAATCCTACCAGGATTCGATAAGTTATGAAATTGTTAAAGGAGCAACCCAAAAAATACTTAACATATTCAGAAATATAACTTGTTAAAGGTAACTTATAGCCAAAGCTTACAACTGCATTTTCAATTCTCCGGAAGAGAGAGAGAGAGAGAGAGAGAGACAGACAGACAGACAGACAGACAGATATATACCAATGCAACCTGTATGCTATGTAGGTCCACGTCTTGGTATAACCCCCATATAACGGTACCTTCCTATATTCGGCATTTTGATGATTTTAACGACATTATTCATCGCAATTGTTTCAAATTTGGTTTTTGAAGTTCGTAATGGTGCTACAGCCTAAGACAGGAGATTGTCTGTGCAGGTCCACGTCTTCGTATAGCCCCTATATAACAGTACCGAGTTTTTTTAAGTTTCGCATTTGAATATTGTAATGGCGTGTGACAAATGTTACCTATGCAGGTCCACGTCGTAGTATAGACCCTTATACAACAGCTGCATTTGGAATTTTCAAGATTGTAACAGAATTATTAACGAGTTTTTTCTTTGTTTTTGAGAATTGCCAAATTCGTTCCAAATGGTGGAGGGTATACATACAATTTTTCGCCACCGGAGCTAGAAACCATTATGACCAACAAGTACCAATTTTAAAGCAAATCCGTGAAAAAGTTTGCAAAAATCATAAAAATACAATACAAATTTGTATATATGCCTCTTCATGTTAAACAAGAAAAAAAGCTGCAAATTCGGCCGGGCTGAACATTGAATTCCCTCTACCACTTAGGCAACCTTTGTCATAAGCCATTACAATATTCTAATGCGAAACTTAAAAAAAAAGGTGAATAATGTAGCTAAAATCATCAATATAGGGAGATGCCATTGTATGGGGGCTATACCAAAATACAGACACTTTTCTGTCATGTCGAACTTCAAAGACCAAATTTGAAACAATTCCGATGAATAATGTCGCTAAAATCATCAAAATACAGAATATCGGGAGGTACCTTTATATGTTGGCTATACGAAGACGTGGACCTACATGACCGATTTTCTGTCTTAGGCTGTAGTATCCATTATGAACTTCAAATACCAAATTTGAAACAATTCCGATGAATAATGACGCTAAAATCAACCAAATACTAAATATAGGGAAGTACCGTTTTATGGCGGCTGTACGAAGACGTGGACCTGCACATACAATCTCCTGTCATATGCTGTAGTATCCGTTACGAACTTCTAATACCAAATTTGAAATAATTCCGGTGGATAGTGCCGCTAAAATCACCAAAATACAGAATATCGGGAGGCAGCTTTATATGGGGGTTATACGAAGACGTGGACCTGCACAGACAATTTTCTGTCTTATTCTGTATCATTCATTACGAACTTTAGATACCAAATTTAAAACAATTGCGGCTAATAATGCCGCTAAAATCATCTAAATACCGAATATCTGGAGGTGCCGTCATATGGGGGCTATACAAAGACGTTGACGTGCACATACAATCTCCTGTCTTAGGCTGTAGTATCCATTACGAACTTCAAATACCAAATTTGAAATAATTCTGGTGAATAATGTCGCTAAAATCATCAAAATACCGAATGTCGGTAGGTAGCTTTATATGGGGGCTATACGAAGTCGTGGACCTGCACAGAAAATTTTTTGTCTTAAGCTGTAGTATTCATACGAATTTAAGATACCAAATTTAAAACAATTGCGGTGAATAATGTCGCTAAAATCTTCAAAATACCGAATATGGGGAGGTACCGTTATATGGGCCTACATGAAGACACGGACCTACATGACCGATTTTCTGTCTTAGGCTGTAGTATCCATTACGAACTTCAAATACCAAATTTGAAACAATTCCGGTAAATAATGTCGCTAAAATCAACAAAATACTAAAAATAGGGAATCACAGTTATGTGGGGCTATACGAAGTCGTGGACCTGCACAGCAATTTTTTTGTCTTAGGCTGTAGTATTCATACGAACTTTAGATACCAAATTTGAAACAATTGCGGTGAATAATGTCGCTAAAATCTTCAAAATACCGAATATAGGGAGCTACCGTTATATGGAGGCTATACGAAGACATGGACCTACACAGCAATTTTTTTTGTCTTAATCTGTAGTATCCATTACGAACTTCAAATACCAAATTTGAAACAATTCCGGTTCATATTGTCGCTAATATCTTCAAAATACCGAATATTGAGAGGTCCAGTTTATGGGGTCTATACCAAAGTGTAGAACTACATGGCCTATTTTCAATACCGAAAATCCTGCAGACATAATATACATTTGAATAAGATTTTATCAATCTACTTCAATTCGTTCGAAAGCTTAAGTGATTTCCACATTCGGATAAACGGATGGACATAGCTAAATCGACATAGAATATATGTACTTTTTGGTATCTGTTCATAAATTTACGCAATTTTGCCCAACACTGTTGGTTGGGTTTTCACAGGCGGCTGCATAGATTACATCAAAACAAAATGATGTAAATCATATATACACCTACACATACACACATACATTGATGCAGCCACCGGTAAATTCCAATGCTGAATTCTAATAAATAAGCATCGTCAACAGCCAAAACTGGTTTGATGTGACGATGCAAATTGGACAATAATTAGTTCTCATCGAATTCTAATCGCGACCTCAAGTTTTCCCCCCGAGTGATAAGTGATAAAGTGAATAAATAGTAAACTTAAAATAATCAACATTGAAAATTTAACAGAAACAGGCAACATAGAAAACAATGAACATACAACAATTAAATATATTGAATAAATCTATACAACATCAAGCGGAAATTAATTATTGCTGTGAATTACAACAAATTTAAACAACACAAAGTATTAAAATTGTACAAAACAAAAGATAGAAACATACATATTAAAAAATTAAAATCTATTGAAATTAAACTTATGTGCTAAATTACCTACTTAAATCTTATGAGCTAATGAAATAAACCTTATTACCTAATGAATAAAACAAATTGAAACTAAATTACAAAAGATTATACCTAATGTTATATCTACATTGCACAACCCCCAAGAAAAAATTTAATGAATAAATAAATCACAAGTGAAATAAAAAAATCACTATATATCTCATCATTTAGAAAGGCTAAAAAAGGCAAAATAAGTAAGATAAAAAACATTTGATCCTCCAGAGCCGGATCATAAAGTGAATGTTTTTTAAATTATTAAAAACAGAAAAGAACAAATTGTGCGCAAGAACAATAGGAAAAAAAGAACATAAAATATACAGTGGGTGCAAAAATAAGTGCAAAGAAAATAAAATAGTCAAAAAAAAAATACATTTTTAAATATTGAAAAAAAAAAAAAAATAATTAATTAAAAAATGGATTTTAAAAAAGTGCAACAATAAGTGACATTCCACAGTGAAAAAAGGGTTTTAGAAAACTTTAAATTTTTGAAGTTCACAAAAATTTAAAATTTTCCAAAACCAGCTAAAATACACCATTTTCACAAAGGCTTTAAAAAGTGATAAACATAAGACAATGTACAGTAACACAAAAAACAACTACAACACGGAGAATTTTGGAGCAGTAGCAGGACGGATACAAGCAGCACAACAACAAACATGCTACAACATTGAGACCCGGAAAAACCCCAAAAACTATTTTGCTGGTATACTTTTTTGATTTTGTGACACATAACACAACTTTTTGGAAAAAAAAACATTCTTCCTTGACATTTTTTGCACTTTCTTGAATTCTTTGCTGAAAATATTTGAATTTTGACCCAAATTATTTTCTGTTGAAATATTTTGCCGGAACACAAAGTTTTCCGCTTAAATATTTGGATCTTTACCCAAATCAAACTTTTTGGAAATTTTTTCTCAAATTTTTGGATTTTGATCCAAATTATTTGTTTGAAACATTTCTGCTGAAATATTTGGATTTATACATACATAATTTTCTCTAACCCTCGTTGCAAATTTCATCGAAAAATTTGACGAATGTAGACAATTTGTTGAATCAGACAAATTTTCACAGCAATAATCAAAGTTATTGGCTTTTAATAATAAAATCCTTCTGTTATAGGATATTAAGCGATTTTAAATAAAAATCAACACACAATTTTTACTTCGTTTAAAAATTTTTGGATTCTCTGAAACTTTTTTAGAATTTTCAAAAAAAAAATTGTTTATTGCAGCAATACATCTCTGGTATTTTCTGCTTTTGCAATTCTCATTTATACACTTTTTTTTTAAAAACTTTTGGATTATTTGTCGATTTGCAAAAATAAAAACCTCCTGTAAGTGGACTTTAAGAGATTTTGTTTTCTTTTTGCTCCTTTTGGCTAAAAGTTGACTCCTTCTGGCAACCCAACAAACATTTTAATCAAATCAGTCCGGTGTCAAATATAAGGAAACGAAACGAAATATATATAAACCATCAAAATTTCGTATATGTTAACGCTCACCTTGCAAAATGGATAAAACTTTAAGCGATAAATTCACAAATTGCGTCAACGATCTTTTGGATTATATTTAAATTTTTTCAATAACCAAACCTGATGACACGGTACATATATTGGAAACAACAAGGATGGAGTTGGACTCTGCATGGGACCAGGTCAAGAGAGCCTGCATAGACTGTCGGTATTATGTTCCAGAAGAGGATGGAAAGCCGATCGATAAAAATAAACTGAGGAAGCACTATATGGGTACCATGGGATCGTAAGCGCCAAGAAAAAGCGCAAGAAAGCGCTGAGTTCAATAAATGGGCAAATTCAAAACCTTTTGGATGAAAAGACACAAGAAAAAATGAAAAGAGAATCAGAGATGTCACAACAAGGAAGGGAAGTGGATTTTACTAATGTATCGTGGCTATCTCCTTGCGATACAGACACATTTAAAGGTGGTTATAGGGAATGGCCTACCTTCAGAGATCTATTTTTTTAGCAATTTATATAAATAACTCAAAATAAAGCAATGTCGAAAAATTAGTCCATTTAACGCAAAAGACAGCAGGAGAAGCTAGAGAAATTATTTCGCATATCCCACTAACTAATGATGGATTTATATTAGCATGGAAAAATCACACAGATCGTTACGAGAATAAACGGATGCAAATTAATGAAGAAATCAAGACACTATTTAATCTGCCTGGAGTTTCTACTGAATCAAGTCACACTATACAAATACTACAACGCACTGTAAATAGCAGCACTCAGACACTGGGGATGCTTGATATCGATGTTAAAGGATGGGATCCGATTTTAATATACATTTGTTCAACAAAATTACCTAGAGGCTTTTTAGAAGAATTCGAGAACTCATTAAGCGATTGTAAACAAATTCCAAAATGGGAACAGTTTGACGCTTTCTTAACAAACAAATTCAAAACCTTGGAATCAGTTGGTAATATAAAGCCATCTACATCGAAATTTGCTCAACAAAAACCAACCAACAATCACACGCCTAGATTTTTGAAAACATTTCAAACAAATGTCTCAAAAAATACAAAGGAAGACCTACTAATGTAATATTACCTCAACAAAGTAAACCGAAAAATACTCAAACTTGTCAAGTCTGAAAATCAAATCATTTCATCAGAGATTGCAGCGAATTTTTGCAAAACAGTGTGAATGACAGAATTCACATCGCGAAAACATCACACTTATGCTACAATTGCTTGTCATCAAATCACGGAGTAAAGCATTGCAAAAGTCTCTTTGGCTGCCGTTTTGTACTGTGAAACACAATACTTTGTTACACAAGGGAAAGGAAACCCAAACAACTAACTCATAACTAGCTCGAGTGGAGGCACGACCTAGTACTAGTGCTGCTGCTCTTACAAATTAAATACAGTCCACTACAAACCTAGAACCAACTAATATTACTACTTTGACCCTCCAAGATAAGCAATTAGTGAGCCACAATCTGGAGGAACGCTACTTTTCACAGCAATAGTACAAATTGAAACCAAAGGAGAACTGTACGATGCGCGGGCTCTAATAAACTCAGGATCACAATCCACCTTAATTTCGGAGAAGATGAAAAACTGTTTGAAGTTACCTACACGGAACAACTTAGTTCATGTCACTGGCTTAAGTCAATTTGTTTCTGAGACTTCAACGAAATCTTGCTTGTTTGCTATGATATTCAAATACGACTCTAGCTTTAAACTGGAAAATTGTACAAAACAAAAGATAGAAACATACATATTAAAAAATTAAAATCTATTGAAATTAAACTTATGTGCTAAATTACCTACTTAAATCTTATGAGCTAATGAAATAAACCTTATTACCTAATGAATAAAACAAATTGAAACTAAATTACAAAAGATTATACCTAATGTTATATCTACATTGCACAACCCCCAAGAAAAAATTTAATGAATAAATAAATCACAAGTGAAATAAAAAAATCACTATATATCTCATCATTTAGAAAGGCTAAAAAAGGCAAAATAAGTAAGATAAAAAACATTTGATCCTCCAGAGCCGGATCATAAAGTGAATGTTTTTTAAATTATTAAAAACAGAAAAGAACAAATTGTGCGCAAGAACAATAGGAAAAAAAGAACATAAAATATACAGTGGGTGCAAAAATAAGTGCAAAGAAAATAAAATAGTAAAAAAAAATACATTTTTAAATATTGAAAAAAAAAAAAAAATAATTAATTAAAAAATGGATTTTAAAAAAGTGCAACAATAAGTGACATTCCACAGTGAAAAAAGGGTTTTAGAAAACTTTAAATTTTTGAAGTTCACAAAAATTTAAAATTTTCCAAAACCAGCTAAAATACACCATTTTCACAAAGGCTTTAAAAAGTGATAAACATAAGACAATGTACAGTAACACAAAAAACAACTACAACACGGAGAATTTTGGAGCAGTAGCAGGACGGATACAAGCAGCACAACAACAAACATGCTACAACATTGAGACCCGGAAAAACCCCAAAAACTATTTTGCTGGTATACTTTTTTGATTTTGTGACACATAACACAACTTTTTGGAAAAAAAAAAACATTCTTCCTTGACATTTTTTGCACTTTCTTGAATTCTTTGCTGAAAATATTTGAATTTTGACCCAAATTATTTTCTGTTGAAATATTTTGCCGGGACACAAAGTTTTCCGCTTAAATATTTGGATCTTTACCCAAATCAAACTTTTTGGAAATTTTTTCTCAAATTTTTGGATTTTGATCCAAATTATTTGTTTGAAACATTTCTGCTGAAATATTTGGATTTATACATACATAATTTTCTCTAACCCTCGTTGCAAATTTCATCGAAAAATTTGACGAATGTAGACAATTTGTTGAATCAGACAAATTTTCACAGCAATAATCAAAGTTATTGGCTTTTAATAATAAAATCCTTCTGTTATAGGATATTAAGCGATTTTAAATAAAAATCAACACACAATTTTTACTTCGTTTAAAAATTTTTGGATTCTCTGAAACTTTTTTAGAATTTTCAAAAAAAAAATTGTTTATTGCAGCAATACATCTCTGGTATTTTCTGCTTTTGCAATTCTCATTTATACACTTTTTTTTTAAAAACTTTTGGATTATTTGTCGATTTGCAAAAATAAAAACCTCCTGTAAGTGGACTTTAAGAGATTTTGTTTTCTTTTTGCTCCTTTTGGCTAAAAGTTGACTCCTTCTGGCAACCCAACAAACATTTTTAATCAAATCAGTCCGGTGTCAAATATAAGGAAACGAAACGAAATATATATAAACCATCAAAATTTCGTATATGTTAACGCTCACCTTGCAAAATGGATAAAACTTTAAGCGATAAATTCACAAATTGCGTCAACGATCTTTTGGATTATATTTAAATTTTTTCAATAACCAAACCTGATGACACGGTACATATATTGGAAACAACAAGGATGGAGTTGGACTCTGCATGGGACCAGGTCAAGAGAGCCTGCATAGACTGTCGGTATTATGTTCCAGAAGAGGATGGAAAGCCGATCGATAAAAATAAACTGAGGAAGCACTATATGGGTACCATGGGATCGTAAGCGCCAAGAAAAAGCGCAAGAAAGCGCTGAGTTCAATAAATGGGCAAATTCAAAACCTTTTGGATGAAAAGACACAAGAAAAAATGAAAAGAGAATCAGAGATGTCACAACAAGGAAGGGAAGTGGATTTTACTAATGTATCGTGGCTATCTCCTTGCGATACAGACACATTTAAAGGTGGTTATAGGGAATGGCCTACCTTCAGAGATCTATTTTTTTAGCAATTTATATAAATAACTCAAAATAAAGCAATGTCGAAAAATTAGTCCATTTAACGCAAAAGACAGCAGGAGAAGCTAGAGAAATTATTTCGCATATCCCACTAACTAATGATGGATTTATATTAGCATGGAAAAATCACACAGATCGTTACGAGAATAAACGGATGCAAATTAATGAAGAAATCAAGACACTATTTAATCTGCCTGGAGTTTCTACTGAATCAAGTCACACTATACAAATACTACAACGCACTGTAAATAGCAGCACTCAGACACTGGGGATGCTTGATATCGATGTTAAAGGATGGGATCCGATTTTAATATACATTTGTTCAACAAAATTACCTAGAGGCTTTTTAGAAGAATTCGAGAACTCATTAAGCGATTGTAAACAAATTCCAAAATGGGAACAGTTTGACGCTTTCTTAACAAACAAATTCAAAACCTTGGAATCAGTTGGTAATATAAAGCCATCTACATCGAAATTTGCTCAACAAAAACCAACCAACAATCACACGCCTAGATTTTTGAAAACATTTCAAACAAATGTCTCAAAAAATACAAAGGAAGACCTACTAATGTAATATTACCTCAACAAAGTAAACCGAAAAATACTCAAACTTGTCAAGTCTGAAAATCAAATCATTTCATCAGAGATTGCAGCGAATTTTTGCAAAACAGTGTGAATGACAGAATTCACATCGCGAAAACATCACACTTATGCTACAATTGCTTGTCATCAAATCACGGAGTAAAGCATTGCAAAAGTCTCTTTGGCTGCCGTTTTGTACTGTGAAACACAATACTTTGTTACACAAGGGAAAGGAAACCCAAACAACTAACTCATAACTAGCTCGAGTGGAAGCACGACCTAGTACTAGTGCTGCTGCTCTTACAAATTAAATACAGTCCACTACAAACCTAGAACCAACTAATATTACTACTTTGACCCTCCAAGATAAGCAATTAGTGAGCCACAATCTGGAGGAACGCTACTTTTCACAGCAATAGTACAAATTGAAACCAAAGGAGAACTGTACGATGCGCGGGCTCTAATAAACTCAGGATCACAATCCACCTTAATTTCGGAGAAGATGAAAAACTGTTTGAAGTTACCTACACGGAACAACTTAGTTCATGTCACTGGCTTAAGACAATTTGTTTCTGAGACTTCAACGAAATCTTGCTTGTTTGCTATGATATTCAAATACGACTCTAGCTTTAAACTGGAAGTCTGGGCTACAGTTTTAAAGAATTTACCTTAAAATCTACCACCACAAAACATAGATGATTCACAACTTCGAGATGTAACAGAGTTAGAACTAGGTGACCCGAAATTTTACGTCAGTCAACCAATCGATTTACTTATTGGAATGGACATAGAACCATTAATATTCACAATTGGAACACCAATGAAAACATTTGGATCAATTTTAACACAAAAAACCAAATTTGGATGGATAGCTGGATGACCCATACCAGGAAGCATCCTTCAACGAAAACAAATATCACTTCTAAATACAACTTCGATAGAGAAAGTACTTACACTTTTCTGGGAGGTGGAATAGACACCTAAAAAGTAATATGGGCTGTATCATGATTTCAACAGACAAAGAGATGTATATATATATAAATATATATATATATATATATATATATATATATATATATATATATATTTATTATATATTTATTATATATTTATGTACTTTATATTTATTTATATACTGGGCCTTACGACGAATATTTGGAGATTTGGAAATTGAATGACATATTCAATACACCTTCCTTTTCAAGGTGGAGGGTATAAAAATGTAAAAGTAAACTAATTAATATAATAGAAGAAAAATAGTTTTCACCTTTACCAACAGTGCGGATAATCATAGCTGTTTTTGAAGATAGCGAAAAAATCTCTCCAATATTATACAATTCATAATAATAATTGACAAAGCTTATAAAGCTGATAGTGACAGAAAAACTTAAACTTACGAAACCGTTGATGCCGAATTTTAGTGACTTAAAAACTGCAATCCCACATAGTCTTTTGGCTTTATATAACTAGAACTTTAATTCAAATATAAAATTATTAAAGAAAAAACCATTAAATACAGAAAACTTTGAAATAATTGTAAACACAATCATGTTAAAAGCTTAAAATATAAATAAGTTCGGCCCGCCCGAAATTTTAATAACCACCACCATTTTTAAGGAACTTGAAAAATTTCAAAAAAAAAAAAAAAAAAAAAAATCCGTTGAATATACAGCTCAAAGGAAAATCCTCCTATAGGAGCTTTACGAAAACTCAGACCTGAATAAGTAATTTTTGCCATAGGCTGTAGTACCCATTACGAACTTTAAATACGTAATTTGAAAAATTCAAAAGACCGAATATTGAGGGGTACCGTTGTTTGTGGGTTATACGATATCGTGGACCTATATAGTCAATTCTCTTCCAGGGAGTAAAGTCCTCAAAACGAACTACATGTGTGGATTTTCAGATAGTTCCATTTGGCACAATTATCACGAAAATAATATACCCTCTATTCTATGTATGGTGGTTTTTAAAAAAAAAACATGAAATGCGTGGGAATTGAAAAAACGTGTATAGAATCGGAAAGTTAATATCATTATCCAAATATAAAAAAAGACAAGTAAAAAACATTAAGTTTGGTCAGGCCAAACTTTAAATTCCCTCCACCATTAGCAAAATAAAATATTTTTATGTAAAAGCATCTGGATTAAAATTGTTTCGCTTAATATATAGGTTGAAGAATCGGTAAAAAAAAAAAACAAGTAAAATGCAGCTAAGTTCGAATATTTAAAACCCTCCACCAATAGGAAGGAAATTGCAAAATATTAAGAAAATTTCGTCGAAAAATACCGTTTAATTGATATGGTTTTTATTATTATAGCCAAATTACACAATATGAACTTTAACCTTTACCTAACGAGGTGGACCTGTTAAAAAAAATACTAAACATATTACACAATATGGACTTTAACTAACGAGGTAGTGGTAAATGGTATCCTCCCTTCACATTTTCTTGATATTATCTCTTCTTTTTCGATAAAAATAAATAAAATGAATAAAATAAAAAGTTTTTTATTTAAATGAAGAAAAATCTGCTTTTTTTCTTATTGCAATTTAAAATATACAAGCTTATACTTATAAAACAAATAATCATTAAAAATATTTTTAACAATGTTCTTTTATGTAAAATTTAGGGGATAAAATTTACCACCACGTCATAATTTGAAATTTGAAACAATTCCAGTCTACAATGTCTCTAATACCATAAAAATAACGAATATTAAGATACTGTTATACATAGGTTGTATTACCCATTTACATCTTCCAATACCAAATTTGAAATAATTCCGGTCAATAATGTCGCTAAAATAATCAAAATACCGAATATTGGCAGATACTACTATAGGGGGGCCATAGAAATACGTGGACCTGCATACGTAATTTTTGTCATATGTTGCAGTACACATTAAGATCTTCCAATACGAAATTTGAAATAATTGCGGTGTATAAAATCGCTAAAATAATCAGACATGACCCATTTTTGAACTAAAGCTAAACTACTGACAAAGTACATATTTGTGCAAAATTTTTGCCTTCTATCTCAATGAGTTTGAAACATAGCGTGATTACAACAGACTCAAAACATTATCGTGGTGGTTGTTTGCGCCAATGCGGGGAAAGATGCAAAGCTCAACCAAACAAAATAGAATAAAAACACAATAGGGGGGTTTTAGTTTTAAGAATAATGGCAAAGGCCGTTATTAATAAATAATAATAATAATTAATAATAGCCATTATTAATAAATAATAATAATAAATAATAATAAGTGGTAAGACAGATTACCTGATTTGCACAATAGCGGGGGAGCGCGACTTCGTATCGATAGATAGAAGAGACGAGTGTGAAACCAACGATCAAAACATGAAGGAAGGTGGAGGCTTTGGCGCCATTCGCCACTCGTTGAAATCTGTTTACATTTATGTTGACAGATCTAAACGAGGTTAATCATTTACAAATTAATTATGCGTTAACCCATTGTTAACGTTACAAACAAATAATTAACAATCTAAATTAAACATGCCGCCCACCTTGCAACATATTGAGATGTTGTAACTAAAATACAATAATAAATACATGTTTTCAACTTTTTTTTCCAATTCAATTTCAATTTAATTCATTTTTTTCCTTTACTTCTCAATTCATATCATTTTTTTTCAAAAAACATTGTGTAACACTATGTGTTACATATGCCCGACAATACCCACCCAAATATGGTGTAGTGGGCTATCGGCAACCCTGGCGTCGCTTGCACCCGATGAGTTACGACCCTGGCATAAACTTCCGGCCCGAGTACCAAGGCCACCCGACCAGGCCTATTAAAATCGGGATCTGCCAAAGGAAGACCTAAAAATGAGTCACGAATGCGCTCGGGAATTACCGCTGTAGGCGTAAGCGCATGGTCCAAATTGGTTACCACAGCCACAATTGAAATGGACTGACTCCGGTCATAGATCGAACTAACGGTCAGCCGACATATTTGGCTACCTTCGATTCTAGAAGTAGGGAGTCGAAGATTATGCACCAAAGAGGAACATATCTGACTCTGCCTACTACACGGGTCCAAAACCGCCCTCACAATAGTGGGTCGATCGGACGACATAATTTTGACTATCAAAGTCGGGGATAGGCAGATACCTGTTTGGAGGGACAACAAGCCGACCAATCCTATCTGCGAGGGGGGAGCGTTATCAGACGGACGACTATACGGACTGTTACGTGACCGATACCTATACTCGGTCCGCGGACGACGCTGACGATTGTTAGTGGGTTTAACCACGGTCTTCGTATCTTCATGAAGGAGGGTGTGGTGTTCTTCATTGCATACGGCACATTTTCTTTTGCTTCGGCAGTCCCTAGCTTGGTGGGATTTAGATAAACACCGTATGCAGTCATTGTATTTTAGGACAATGCGACGTCGCATGTCAACATTCATAACCCGGAAGTCACTACATCTATCCAGCGGGTGCATGCGATCACAAAGGCGACATTTATGTGAGGCCGCAGATGAAACCTTATGGGTTTCGGACCTTAAATTATTTTCCGACTCCTCCAAATGAGGTGTGGCAACCGGAGCCGCAGATGGACCCGAAGATCCGGACTCGGTTTGTAATGTATCATTTTTGGGGGGTGAATCAAGAACCGGAGCCGCAGATGAATCCGTTGCTATGGATTCGGACTCGGTTTGCATCGGCCGCAGATGAATCCGCTTTATCGGATTCGGACCCACGTTCGGATATTTTTACAGCCGCGATCGGCTCAACAAGGGCTGCTTCCACTGCAGCTGACGACATTCCAGCTTGGGTATCGGTGGTTCATTGTAATCAAAACCGTCATCAACATTCAAAAGTTCTTCTTCCGAATAGATTTTCACCGACATACTATATAATGAGAAGAGAACAATATTATTCGTTTGCGGGAGTGTGGTCGGTCAAAACGACCAACTTTGTAATGGGCCGTCTTACAACGCCGTTTTCCGTTCGAACGTCCGCGACTCTAACATGACCGTCGGTGCCCGGAAAAACATTTTCTATACGCCCTAATTTCCACGACGTTGGGGGAAGCTGATCATGACGAACAACGACTAGATCGCCAATCGCCATTTCTCTTTGGGGAAATTTCCACTTATATCTCATATGCAACTGCTTGAGATATTCATCTTTCCACCTTAAACTAAACTGGTGGGCAAGGGCCTGAACTTTCCTAAACCGATTAATTAGACTTAATGGTTGCTCTGTGATGACAAGGGGGCACCAATCAAGAAGTGACCTGGCGTCAATGCAACGATTTCTCCTGGATTATCCGACATTGGACACAACGGCCGGGAATTAAGACAAGCTTCGATCCTAGCCAATACCGTTGCTAATTCTTCAAACGTGAATTTTAAATTTCGAGATTGCTTCCGAAAATGTAACTTGAAGCTCTTGACACCAGCTTCCCATAACCCTCCCATGTGAGGGGCACCAGCAGGTATAAAATGCCATGATAGTCCCTGGTCTGATAAAGACGAGGAGGCGGAGTCAGCGCTTTTTTGGAGGAAATCTTTAAAATTTCTTTGAAGTTCACGCGATGCTCCAACAAAATTTGTTCCATTATCCGAAAAAATGGAATGGGGACAACCACGTCGAGCAATAAATCTATGTAACGCAGCCAAAAAATTAGCAGTCGACAAATCGGACACTGCTTCCAAATGAATTGCCTTTGTAGAGAAACATACAAAGACACATACATAGCCCTTTGTTTTTTTACAAGACCGACCTAGATACGATTTTACATCAAACGGACCTGCGAAATCCACACCAGTGTTTGTAAAAGGTCGATTAAGAGTTGTTCTCTCAGGGGGAAGGGCAGCCATAAATTGACTGCAAGCACGTTTCTTCAACAGAAGCCACACTTTACAGCGACGAACAACCAGCCGAACCAAACTTTTCATACGCGGAATCCAATATTCCAACCTCAAAGTTCGCATCATTAACTGGATATCACCATGAACAGATTTTTGGTGGGTATATTCTACCAACCGTAGAGCAAAGGCACTCCTATAGGGGACAATTATAGGATTACGTTCCGAAGGTGCAAGTGTGGGCGAATTTACCAGTCTACCATTCATTCGCATGACACCATTGTCATCTAGGAAAGGATTGAGAGGAGCCAACACACTCTTACTATCTAACGCCTTCTTGTCTAACAGATTCTTATAATCGCTGACGAAATATATTTTTTGAGCCGTAATTGCACAATAATTACGTGCGTCAATAATCTCTGCCGAGGAAATGCGTCTAGTGGGATAGTAGTAATGGTTTCTATACCGGGGATGCGTTTGACGAATAAATCGAAACGCGTATACAATGAAGTGAAGAGCTCTACGCAAACAAGAAAAGTCTTCCAAAATCTCTTTAAATGTCGACGGAAAGAAAGCAAAGTGACATTTAACGGGTCGCATTTCCATTTCAGTACTAATCGGAGCCAGATCACGAATAGACCATTCCGATTTAGTTTTACCTAGCCAACTAGGGCCGTTCCACCACAGGGGGGAGGCGGACAATTCTATCGGAGACAATCCACGACTTCCTAAATCAGCGGGGTTATCTTCAGATTTAACATGGTACCAATTGTAATTGCCGACATTTTCTTGGATTCGACACACCCTATTGGCTACAAAGGTCGTCCAAGTAGAGGGGGTTCTCTTCAACCAGGCAAGAACTATAGTCGAATCTGTCCAACAATAAATTTGATTAAATTCCAGATCTATTTCCCGAACAATAGTTTTCAATAGGTCTGATGCTAAAACTGCTCCACAAAGTTCCAAGCGAGGAAGCGAAATTGATTTCAAAGGGGCAACTTTCGTTTTACACGACAGCAAATTAACGAAGATTTTTCCATCGGGGGACTCGACACGTATATATCCTCCCCCCGCGTATGCCTTTTCCGAGGCATCGGAAAAGACATGAAGCTCAACAGAAAATCCTGGAACATATTGAACCCATCTAGGTATCCTAATCGAGTTAACATGCGGATTTGTTTCGACAAAACTTCTCCATTCAGCCTCAGTAGCTGCCAGAAGTTGATCATCCCAACCAATGTTGTCCAGCCAAATCTTCTGCATTATCATTTTCGCCCTAACAATTACAGGGGCCAACCAACCGACAGGGTCAAACAATTTCGCGATTGCCGAAAGAACTTCCCTTTTAGTGAAGTGTTTATTGACAATAGGACTCACTTCGAAGAAGAAACAATCTAAACGCGCATTCCACCTAATACCCAGGGGTTTAGAACTACTAGCTTCTACAAACGATAAAAGCTGAGCATCTACCAAATGCTCAGGGGGGAAGCGATCCAAAATAGCTCTACTATTCGCTGTCCATTTTCGCAGCTCGAACTTTGCCGACGATAGTGCCCTAATCAACTGGTCCCTAGCTGCCAATGCAGTCTCGATGTCATGAGCTCCTGCCAAAACGTCATCAACGTACATACATTTTCGCAATATATGCGCCGCGAGGGGAAACTCTGACTCAGTATCATCGGCCAATTGAAGAAGCGTTCTAATCGCTAAATATGGTGCACAATTTACACCGAACGTCACTGTCTGTAGTTCGTAATCTAGGACCTGTTTTGTTGTTGAATTCCGATACAAAATTCTCTGAAGGGGCGAATGCTTTGAATCTACACGAACTTGCCTATACATTTGAGTAATGTCCGAGTTAAACACAAATTTAAAGATACGCCAACGGAGGATCAAAAGAACTAAATCTTGTTGTAACGTTGGACCTACGTGCAATATGTCGTTTAGACTCTGCCCATTCGACGTTTTATTTGAGGCATTAAACACTACTCTAAGTTTCGTGGTCTGTTTTGCTAGGTTTATGACGGGGTGATGTGGTAGATAACACGAAAGGACATCCATAGAAGTATTTGCGGGTACCGGCCTCATGTGGTCAAGTTCCAAATATTCCGATAAAACCTGGTCGTAAACTAGTTTTAATTCAGGCTTTTTCAATAAAGAATTCTCATTCCGATAATATTGTTTGAGGACGTTCGCGCGAGACTCTCCCAAATACCCGATAGCGCTAATCTCAGATTTAAGTGGCAGCGTAACTATATACCTACCCTCTGAGTCCCTACGAGTAGTCCGGGCGTAATTATCCTCACAAAAACGGTCCGATAGAGATAATATTTTGCGTTTAGGAGGCTCTTCGATTTCCCAGAATCGCAAAAGGGTCTGTTGGATTTTGTCTTCTTCTGCTACATCGACAGTAGTGGCAAATGTTCGAACTTGTGTGGCTGGGATAGGACCCGTTACAAGCCAACCAAATACAGTATTTTGAGCAAGCAATGCTCCAGACAAAATGGGACGACAACCATCTAACAATATTTTTGGATAAAGATCAGCACCTAACAGCAGATCGACGGGACGAGATTCAAAAAGGTTAACATCTGCCAAGCGAAGATCGGGAATTTGTGACCTTAAGTCGGAATTAACCACAAACGAGGGAAGATTTCCAGAAATGGCACGCAAAACTAAAACGTTGGTTTCCAATTTCAGCGAAGGGTCGAAAGGACTGCTAATTTGTATACGACAAGCTTTATTAGCAGTGGCCGAGAGTGAACAACTAACTCCCAAAATTACAGCATTCGTAGAATGCACAGGAAGCTTCAAACGAGTTTGGAGTCTCTCTGAAATGAAAGAGGACTCGGAAGCAGGATCTATTAACGCCCTGGCAGGAAATGAAACACCTAGATGAACAATATTCACCATTGCGGTACCTAAGAGTACAGCCTTGTTCTGCGCGGCGTGAAATACTTGCCGGGGCAAGCAACCGGCGGATGTGCCTGGCGCGCAATTTTCTGAATTAGGGGGGACAGTCGAAGGCGTAGTACTCGAATTTCGGGGGGCATTGCTAGTAACGGTGGAAGTTCGATTTGAATTGCTAGAGGTAATATCATCCCGATGCAACAACGTATGGTGGGACTTGTTACACTTTGAACACCGACGTTTGCTATCACAATTCATAACTTCATGGTCGTTCCTAAGACAGTTGATACAAAGATGATGACGTTTCATTACTTTGTATCGATCAGCGGGTGTGAAACTCTTAAAGCGGGGACAGTCATACAATTTATGACGCTGATTTTGACAAATTAGACAATTTGAACCTTTCGAAGCGCGGGGAGAACGCGGTGGCTCTGGAATTCTGATATTTGAATGATGCGCTTGAACTTTACTATTATTTGACCGCTTAGACTGATCTGTTGCACGCATATCATGGAGGCACATGAGCGTACGTATGCGCTCAGTGAGAAAGGCATCCAAATCCTTCCAGGACGAAAGAGAAGATTTATCCTTAACACTCTGCTCCCAAAGAGTCTGAGTAATTTTTGGCAATCTCTGGAGACACAGAAATACTAATATCGGATCCCAATTTTCCGTATTGACATCATACACGGACATCGAAGACAGGCATCCATTGATACCACGTTGGATCGACTTTAATCCCGAACTAGTCTCACTATAGAGGACCGGAATATCAAACAAAACTTTCAATTGGTTATGAACCAGAAGCCGAGGGTTATCATAAGTTTCAACTAGAGCCTTCCACGCGAGCTCGAAACTACGATTAATTAAGGGGAACTTCGATACAATCTCGCGAGCTTCACCAGAAGTCAGATGACAAAGTTTTTCAACGTCGGTAAGACGACCATTAACAATATATATAGCCGTAAACAAATCCCTAAATGTTGGCCATGAGTGGAAATCACCTTCAAATATGTCCGTATCGCACGGCGGTAGGGCAAGGTTATGGACACAATCCAAATGAGAAACTTCCTCTGTAGTCCTAAAACTGGCACTATTATTTCTCACAATAGAGGAAAGCGGAGTTTGTATCTGCGAATGATTTTCGCGGGAAGCATGAGTCGAAGTACTCAAATTGTTGCCAATAGCTTGCGAGTTTTGTATGGGCGACTTAGCTGAAGTTTCGCCCGGCGTTTCTATCAACGAAGCAACCGAACCACAAAGACTACCATTAATAGAGGAAGTACGATATTTTTTGAATTGCCCTAGCTTTCTATTAATTGCGGACTGGCAATCGACATAGATTTGAAATGACGAATTGTATTTCTGATCAACCGCATCGATAACTTCTTTCGTCGTCTCTACTGACGACATCATATAGTCACAGCACTTTTCAAATTTGTCCTGTGCTTGCGTCCAAAGTTTTTCTAATGCACTAAGATGAGACTGTAGCGCATGAATATCGAGCTGGTCATCACGCATCGTATTGAAACGAGCATTAAACTGGATGACCGCATCCGAGGTTCTAGTGAACATATCAATTGGGGTGAATGACATTGTGAATAAATTTCCCGAAATCTGTACTACAAAAAGCAAGAAGGGAACGACTAAAGCACGATTTGCTCAGATAATTTATACAAAATCCACGAATTACTGATTCTTCTTCGCACAATATACGAAGAAAACACAAAAGTTTATACTAAAACTCCAAAAGTTTCAAAAAATCAACCGAGTTTTTCCAAAGTTCAAGAAAAATACCGAAAAGCTTCCGAAAATCTAACAAAACCGCACTATAGGGCCAAAGAAATCGAAATTTTCCGAGAAATAAATGCCTTGAACCTCTCACACAATAGTGAAATATCAAAAAACCGGTCTAGAATCACCAAAATTGTAATCTCCGATGAGATATTTAGCAACCAAATGCAAATATACAATGAAAAATATGTGAAAATGTTCAAATAAATAATAAAAATTTCAAATATATATCCAAAAAATATCAATAAATAATAAAAAATTGTTAAATTGTGTAATTTTCCAAAAAAAAAAACGTATTTTCGCGCACAAACAATTCAAAATATTCAATTTTTTATTATTTTCTACCGAAAATATTGAGATTTTATTATTTTTATTTCCAAAGTTAACCTACTATTTAGGCAATCGAACTACCAAATGTAGCGTATTCTCAAAAAATAAATTTTAAAAAATAAAAATTTTATTTAAAATCTCCAAAAGTAATTAAAATTTGAAATTCCAAACGAAAAATATCAATTTTAACACTTTTTATTCAAAAAAGTCGTATTGACCGAACGTAGGGTGTACGCGTTATTAATTTTTCAAAAACGTCGTTTTCTAACACCCAATTATCATATAATAATAATCAAAAATAAAATTTGAAAATTTTTAATATTTTATGTTGGTTCCGTTTATCGAGGTTCACCTGTAAAATATGTTAAGTTGCGTTTATCAAGGGTCACCTGTAACACAACAGACAATACCAAACGTATGTATGTATGCGTGTGTAAAGCGGCTGACCGACTAAGCAACGATATTAACCGTATGATTTTTATGGCTCTACCAATTACAACAAAACCAATGCAATTGAAGTAAGTGTATTTTTTGGGGGTGATTTGTGAAAAATATTTTAAATATTAAAAATGCAATTTTGCAAAAAATTTAACAATTTTAAAATTTCAATTATACCAATCGATGGGGAATTTTATGCACATTAAAATGATACCCCGCAACAATATTTTATTTTCAACAAAGATACCAAAAAAATACACTTTTTCTTCAATTATTTTGATTTTTCTTTATTTTCAATTTGCCGTCGGCAAAACAATATTTGCTAACTAGACGGAGGGGGGCGGGGTAAGCGACGCGTTGTAAGACGGCCACAAAGAATATCAACGACGCGATTGTTGTTGCTTTTACACAATTTGTTTTTTTCTTTTCTCTTCAAGAATATTATTTATTTAAATTCACCGGCACTTTTTTCACTGTACGTACCTGTTTGTTCTTGATAGAAACACGATGATGATGTTAAGGAGATGATGTGGTGGACTGTATAGATGGTGATGATGATGTTTATCTTTGCAATTAAAGAAAAAAGAAGAAAACGATTACTTCTTCTACCAACAGCTCGTTCGTAATCCGGCTCGAAGGACCAATGTTTGCGCCAATGCGGGGAAAGATGCAAAGCTCCACCAAACAAAATAGAATAAAAACACAATAGGGGGGTTTTAGTTTTAAGAATAATGGCAAAGGCCGTATTTATTAATAATAATAATAAATAATAATAAGTGGTAAGACAGATTACCTGATTTGCACAATAGCGGGGGAGCGCGACTTCGTATCGATAGATAGAAGAGACGAGTGTGAAACCAACGATCAAAACATGAAGGAAGGTGGAGGCTTTGGCGCCATTCGCCACTCGTTGAAATCTGTTTACATTTATGTTGACAGATCTAAACGAGGTTAATCATTTACAAATTAATTATGCGTTAACCCATTGTTAACGTTACAAACAAATAATTACCAATCTAAATTAAACAGACACAATACAAATTGTTCTGCTAAATTTTGACGCTCTTCGTCAGATCGGTAGGCACCGCTACCGATATTCGGTATTTTGATGATTTTAGCGACATTATTCACCGCAATTGTTTCAAATTTGGGATTTGATGTTCGTAATGGATGCTATAGCCTATGACAGGAGATTGTCTGTGCATGTTCATGTTTTCGTATAGCCCCCATATGACGGTACCTCCCAATATTCTGTATTTTGATGATTTTAGCGTTTTAGTTTCAAATTATGTATTTAGAGTTCGTAATGGGAACTACAGTCTCCCTATATTCGGTATTTTGATAAAAATTCATATTTGAAGTTCATAATGGATTCTAGCCTGGTGGCAGAACATTGAATATTTAGTTTCACGTTTTCCTAAAGCGCACATAAAACTATACCCACCGATATTCGGTATTTTGATAATCCCAGTCACATTTACTCACATAATTGTTTCATATTTGGTATGTTGGAAGATTTGTATGATGGCAATCCTTGAAGTATAAAATTGCCTTTACAGGTTCCCGTTTTGGTGTGGGCCAATATAATGGCCTCACTCACTTTATGAGTTTTTATACCCTATGGGTGGTATATGGTTGGTATATTAACGTTGTCATTCCGTTTATAACTCCTCGAAATACTAATCTCAGACCCAACAAAGTATATATATTCTTGATCAGCGTAAAATTGCAAGCCACTTTAGCGATGTCCGTCTGTCTGTTGTAATCACGCTATCTTTTGAACGAATTAAGATAGAAGGCTAAAACATAGCACATGCAGGTTAAGTTCGTAAATGGTTCATTTTGATCCACGTTTTAATATATCTCCCATATAACTGTGCTTCGCGATATATGGTACATTGACGAATATGGTTAAATTTTCTAACAGAATTGATAACAATTTTGTACTTTTGGTATTGAAAATGTAGGTCCACGTCTGCGTATAGCCCCTATACAACGGCACCTCCAAATATTCGGTATTTTGATGATTTTAGCGTCTTTATTCGCCGGAGTAGTTTTAAATTACGTATTTTGAGTTTGTAATGGGAACTACAGTATCTATTTTAGTACGATATTTTGATGATTTTAACTACATTATTAACAGTTTCGAATTTGAATATGGTAATGGCTTATGTGTGCCTATGTAGGTCCACGTCGTATTGATTGCAATATAACGACTATATTCGGTATTTTTAAAATTTTACCAGAATTTTTTAAGGATTTTATTTTTTGAAAATTTTGAAATTCGTTCCAAATTGTGGAGGGTATTTAAAGTTCGGCTTTTATTTATTTATTTATTTTCTTTTTTTTGATAAATTTAACTGCATTATGCAAACGGTCTTACTGTTATATGAAGTTTAAAGTGAAATAAGCTTGAATTCAGAATTTTTTACCTATTGTGTTTTGAAAAAAAAAAATTCATTTTCCAGTATTTAAAGCGAAACCTTTTTGAATACTATATATTATTTTTATATATTTTCCTTTTGTATACAAACCACCATATATATATATATATATAGCTATATATAACCACCGTCGATATAGCTATGTCCGTATGTATGTTGTAATCTTTCGAACGAAATAAGAAATAAGGCTAAAATTTTTCACATATGTACACCTTGCCGGTAGGCAGATTATGTTCGTAAATGGTTCATTTTGATCCACGTTTTAATATATCTCCCATATAACGGTACTTCGCGATATATGGTACATTGACGATGTTGGTCAAATTTTCTAACAGAATTGATAACAATTTTGTACTTAGTTTTTAATGGATTCTACCTCTTGTGGATCAATGTATGTTTAGACCTACGTTTTTGTATAGACCACATATAACCGTTGCTTCCGATATTAAGTAATCGACTTAATGGGTTGTAACTCTTTTAATTTATCCTTGAATGAAGATCCAGCCCATAATAACGGTACGTCCCGGATACTCGGGCACTCTTCGGATTTGTTTAACATTTGATATTGTGTAATGGTATAATGGGTTCCACCACCGTTATCAAAACATTGTCCATATGTTTCCAAATTTTGTAATATCCGTTTAATTGTAGATTATATATAGCTAAGGTTCTTAATTTTAATATTGCCACGGAGGCAATACAAATGGAATATTATTTAAAGTTAAGTTTCCTATTCCTTCATGTACGATTAATGTATATTCTTACAACCTTATTTTTTCAGGTAGACTGGACACTTTTAATACCTAGAAATTGGAGTGGTCCAATTGTGGTACGAAGTTCTGAATATCTAAAAGCAATACATGGTCTTTTAACAAAATATTCGACGCGCGTTGCACATAATTCTATAATAGTTTTGTTTGTATTAGGAATATTGCCACAAGATAGATCCAGTCCCATAGTTTGTACTAGAGCTACAATGTGGGCACTTCCCGATATGTCGTCTGCACTATTCGTAGCGCAATATTCAATTAAAAACGTCAACGCAGTTGTAAAGCGTGTAAGTATTAAATATAAATATAGTAGTACTAACTAATTACTAAATACATATATATGTATACATATATATATATATATATATATATATATATATATATATATATATATATATATATATATATATATATATATATATATATATATATATATATATATATATACATATATATATATATATATATATATATATATATATATATATATATATATATATATATATATATATATATTAGAGGATTATAGCATACTTATATGGAGTTCGTAATAGTAACGGCTTTTTAGCAAAGATGATTGTTTGAAACTGAAAATGCGTGATAACGGCTCATTTAGCCTGGTCACATCAAAGCTGATTGTTTGAAGCTGTAAAAGCGTGAGTTAACAAAAAAAAACAGCAAAACGTTTGCGTGAGACTTTGCCGAGACAACTTCAAAATGCGAGTAGCACACATCAGCGAAGAACACCAACAATAACGTGCTATGGTTCTGGCGTGCATGGTGTTTATCGTTCCAACTGCACAACCTGTAACAACAACAACAAGAACAGTCCTCAACCTCTATCTTTCAATACTATTGCTACTGATATGATGAACTCTACCAACATCTCACGTGGAAATATTTGGGTTGCTTGGTGAAGCAGTTTTCGACAATGGCGCAAAGGTAAGTGTTGCTAGATTGAATCTTGTAAACATTTTAAAAGAAAACGGATGCCAGTTTCAACCAATAAATGCTGAAGTAAGTCTTGCCGATGGTTCGACAAGAACCTGGGTAGTGGAATCGCCCATCTGTGATATTACGATTGGCAGTAGAAAGAAGAAAATTCGACTGCTATATCTCCCCAACGCTATAAAAAATCGCACTCTAATTGGAATCAAGTTCATGGAACAATCCGCCATTATTTTGAATATGGCACAACGTTATTGGTACTATGAAGAGGAACCAAGGAAAATATTCGTTTACCAATCCTTTGAAAATGCAAGTGTTTTCCGTAGATGTCAAAGCTCAACATTATTCTCCAAAAACTAAAGCAATCAGCAGAATGTCACAATTCATTGAATATGTTGAAGGAAGCAAGTTTTCACCTCTACCATCTACACCAAAAGTACTGAAAGAAATGCAAAATATTCCGACTCCCACGCAAGAATGTTATGCTTCGAAATCTGTGAGAGCTGGAACGTCACATGCTATGGAAATCAACAATGAATATTCTCCTCACTCCATACAAAACAGTTTTCGTGCTGCCATTCCAACAGATCGGACTACTCCAAGTAACACTTCAAGGCTATTTGGACCGCCAGTAAAGCCTCGACCAACTGAAGGAGATGCATATCTAGACAGCATATTCCTACCGCTGTAAATATTGAAGCGCAAATGATCTCATTGCAGGTCTGCTCCAGGGGGAGTACCCTGAATATGCAAAGAGACGATACACCATAACGACGAAATCACCGAACAAACTCAATCCTTAAGAATCTTAAGGCGAAGAGGAAGACCAAAACAGAAGTAGGCATAGTCATACCTGTACGCCGAGATTCAAGACTTGGTATTCGGAGTTTGTAAAAATTAACCGCTCATTTACAAAAAGATTTTTTAAAATTGTTGCGCTATTTTTAAACCCACCACCATAGTGTGGAGGATATATTAAGTTTGTCATTCCGTTTGTAACACCTCGAAATATACATTTTAGACCCCACAAAGTATATATATTCTTGATCAGCATAAAATTCTATGTCGATTTAACAATGACCGTCCGTCTGTGGAAATCACTCTACATAAAAATTTACTCAAATGTGAAACACCTTTATTTGTATTTTCCGCGGTTTCTGCGTTGGGCGCCAATGAAACAGATTTGCTTCGCAAATTGTACATGAATAAAGACACACCAAATTTAAGCATTTTCTTTGTTAACGCTTACGGCAATCTTATCTGATGGTTACAATGAAACATGTTAGAATGGAGATCGCTGTATGAGTGATTTATTCAAACTCTTTGTTTCTTAGGTTCTATGTTTGAGAATCGAAACTGTCGTCTGGAACGCAGTTATTTAATAACGTAATAGCTAAGTTGCTAAGTTATAGCCCCCATATAACGGTACCCACGATTTTCGGTATTTTGATGATTTTAGCGAATTTTTTCACCGGAATTGTTTCAAATTTGAAGTTTGAAGTTCGTAGTGGATATTACAGCCTAAGACCGAAAATTGTCTGTGCAGGTCCACGTCTTCCTATAGCCCCCATATAACGGTACCTCCCGATATTCGGTATTTTGATTATTTTATCTACATTATTACCGATTTGTTTAAGTTTCGCATTTGAATATTGTAATGGCTTGTGACAAATGTCGTCCTATATATTAGGGTATAACAGCTACATTTGGTATTTTTAAGATTTCAGCAGAATTTTTAACGGATTTTATTGTTTTGAGAATTGCCAAATTCGTTCCAAATGGTGGAGGGTATTCAATGTTCGGACCGGCCGAACTTAGAGCTTTTTACTTGTATATACCGCATTCACCATAATGGAACCACTCTCAATTACTAAGAATTGGCGTTAACTAATATTTCAGGTCATACTTTTGGTATTGTTGTTAGTAAGTGGTTTTCCCAAACATCACTTCGCCAATGAATGCATCGTATGTAACCTTCAAAACGTGTGTCAAGTTTAGAATTGAATTCTTTCTCAAGTTTGTTTTGATAATAATTGTATCGAAAGATGTTATGCTTCTGTTATTTCTTTACGTTTAAAGGAGACAGGAGAAGCCATTTATTTTATGTAGCAATCGAATAAGGGGTGAGTTCCTGTCCCTCTTAACACAACAAATCACCACATAAATCCTCGACTCCACACCACTCGGAGAAATATCTGGATCGCTGCGGTGCAGGAAGCCAAATTCAATTGTAGCCTACAATGTTACAATGGTTATAATGTATTGAAAAATATCGCACCGGAAGTGGAAGGGGGGATTAGCATTCCTGTTGCACCGCTCTGTTCAATAAAGACCTATCTCGCTTGAGCTAGTCTTTAGTGACCATACATGGATTGCATGGGGGTATCAGTCATGTGCGGAACTGTCGGGGTAGAGATGCTCAATGCGTCAGTTTGTTGTGCACCGCAAGAGTGATAGGGAAAAGCGAAGAGTACTACGTGGTGTGAGATCTCTTCCCGCCGAAGAGGTACTACTACAATTTACGATAGGTGATGTTGCGAGTGTTATCCAAAGCGTTGGGTCCACACGAATATCAATGGTAATTTTGAAACAGCTGGGTACACTGGAAGTTGAGCACCTCGCTAAAGTCCTCAACCTTTAGATAGCCACCCACATAAATCCCAAAGCCAGGAAAATTGCGCCAGCGGTAATTGTGTTATTTCGTATAACTAATATATTACTATTTGGACTGTACTGTTTTTATATATATATTTTTCCATTTGATTCTGATTTATTGGATTTTTCATAAAGTACCCACGATGCCGTAGAAATGTTATCGCCCTTGTTGTACCATACACTTTTCCATTTAATACTATCCCACCTATATTTTTTCCATATGTTTAAGATGGCAATGTTTACTGGGGTAAGACAGAAAATACCTAGGTTTCGGAAAGAGCCACCAATCATCATCGGTTCCTTTGGTTTTTTATCTGGGGATATTTTCTCCAGAAGTTATTTTAAAGTAACTCCTATTACAAAAAACTTTTTTTGCCCAAGTGATCTTAAGTTCAATTGAAGAGAACCCAAAGAATTTAATTAAACCAAAATTAATTTGGTATCTCTTCTAAATCTTACAACAGAACTTATAAGCATGTTTCATCTCTCTCCACTTGTTATGCTTTTTTTAAAATGAACGAAATAGCATAACCATGTAAGTTGGTTTTGTCTGTTACAAAAAAACCCTTTCCTCGACGATGCTTTGTCTATTAGTAGAACAGTGTTGACATGTTTGTTGTTGCAAAAAAAGTTAGGCTTAATCCTATTATTGTGGTTTTATAAAAACAACGTTTGCTTATTTTTAACAATAAAGAGTACTACCGTAAAAGTTTGCAGACATGTATGGATACCCATTTGAGGGGATAAAATCAATTTTTTTTGCATGTACACCCTCTATTTGTTTTACAACTCTACAGTCATCTATGTGCAGCCACACAATGAATATAAAAGCTTTACGATAGGTCTCAAAAAGGAAAACTATGTCGAAAATATTGAGGAAAGTTGAAAAGTTTACGTAATTTAGACAATTTTCTAGAGTTTAGGCATTGTAAAATATTATGTGGTACTCACATTTTTTGGCGCTTATTTCGAATTCTCAGATAATCTTGCCGATTCAACGCTAGCAACATTGCGTGGTTTTCACAATCTAGCCACAAATATTGGGAAAATTTTATCCAAAATTTTGTTTCGCAATTTCAATGTTTTAACGCAACGATAGTATTAAACAGCTCAATATAAAAAATAAATAGAATGATCTGTCGACGTAAAACTATACAGAACCGCTTCTTATAAAACAACAGACACAATTCACAATTAGGACTTGAGATAAAGTTCTCATATTAAAAATTGGTATCGACCACAAAACAACATTTAATTTATTTTGGTACCCCTTCTGCCACGTAAAAGAGATGATTTGTTTTAGATTGATCGATACGTTAGTGGTTGATCGTAACATGTTAAAAAAGAGGCTACTATTGGTATTGATCGACTTCCTTGTACCCTGCGGTGCCTTCTATCATTTGATAACACACGTTTTATAGACATTCTCGGTATCTTTATTTAAGTCCAATTTGCTTAGAGAATGGGGTTTTAAATATATAGCTAATTAATATAAAATATATTGCTTGAGATAGTAGTACAATCGGGAACTAGTGAAGCCTGCGTCCGACTACTTCGCACTATGTTACCGTAGGTTGTTTGTGGGTGGGCATAACTTATTAGTAATTAGGTTAGTTTTACTACCACGCTTTTTAAATCATAATCTGAGTTCGCATATTGCGATATTTATTCTTACCTCCAGATTTCACCGATGAATATGACTGCCTGTTATTAACAGCGTTAATATGTAAACCATCTAGCTAGAATGGTACAGTGGGAACCATATATTACAACCTGGAAATATTTATAAATTCTTCCAAATATTAACTAGAGATACATTTCATTTAAACCTAATATCTTAGCCGTGGATGCTATATCTATACATAAATTGTAATAATTATCTCCAATTTCTGAGAGCGCTTTAGATTTTTTGAGAACCAGACCTAATTTGGAAGTAAAATGATTGTTCTTGGAAAGGCGTTGAAGATAAGTAATTTGGTTTGTTATAGGTGGTTGGCCAGGTTCTAACATCGTAATGCCTTTTATTGATATCATGGCTAACTAAGATGTTATTCTTAATTTATTTTCTTATTAAGACTAACTCCGATTAATACCCACATAATATATTTGAGTAGGAAGTTTGTACAATTATTTTCATCAAGATGCAAATATTTCCATCGGATATAACCAATGAAATTTGGTAAGATGGTAATTTATCACAACAATATAGCCCTTATAAGACCTCAGATATTATCCTAGGATATCCATATACATCCGTTGTTTGGCAATGGTTTTCCAATTTTCGGACGATGAATAATACGTAAAGGCAATAGGGCTCGTTTTTGTGGTTCAATGAATATATGTAACGTCCAAAGTCCAAGTTTCTATGAACCATAACGGCAACACTAGGTCAATCTCCTGTTGGAAAATTTGTATAAAACCCTTGTTTAACTGGTCGTGAGTCACCAACGTCTATATTGTGCTTTATCAGCAAGGTCCTTCCCAAGCATAGCATAGAAACGGCTTGGAATAATATAGCATTTAACTGAGCAATTGAGGTAGATGTAAAAGGATATTTTACATTTGTAATTATCTTTGATTGTTCTTAGGCTTTTGAATTATTATTTGAATTCAATATTAGTGGCAACTGCGAAATTTAAAATAATATAATCATCCGATATGAATGTTAAATGGAAACATCGGCTACCAGATTAAAGGTTTTCCAGAGATCTAGTCCAAGAATTACACTTTTAGAAATTGTTGAAACTATAAGGAATTTACCTCTTGAAATACGATGACCAACCATCGGCTGATTTAACGAACGATTTTGTGGGCATAAGTTGTTAAAAACTGGCTAACTAAAAAGTCAGAGCACCCATATGCCCATTAAACCCCCCAAAGTTGAGTACAGCGAAGACAATGTACGGGTGCAGTTTTCATACCCTCCACCATAGTATGGAGGGTATATTAAATTTGTCATTCCGTTTGTAACACCTCGAAATACACATTTTAGCTCCCAGAAATTATATATATTCTTGATCAGCATAAAATTCTATGTCGATTTAGCGATGTCCGACGGTCTATCCGTCTGTGGAAATCACTCTAGCTTCCTAACGAATTGAAGTATATTAATAAAATTTAACTTAAATTTATGTTATATCTGCAGGACTTTTGGTATTGAAAATGGGCCATTTAGGTCCACGTTTTGGTATAGTCCCCATATAACGGTACCTCCCGATATTCGATATTTTGATGCTTTTAGCGACATTATTCACCGCAATTGTTTCAAATTTGGTATTTTATGTTCGTAATGGATGTAACAGTCTATGACAGGAGATTGTCTGTGCAGGTCCACGTCTTCGTATAGCCCCCATATTACGGCACCTCCCGATATTCGGCAATTTGATGATTTTACCGACATTATTCAACGGGCAGAAAATTGTCTTCGTATAGCCCCCATATAACGGTACCTCCCGATATTCGGTATTTTGATGATTTTAGCGACATTATTCACCGGAATTGTTTCAAATTTGGAATTTGAAGTTTGTTACGGAGACTAAAGCCTAAGACAGATAATTGTCTGTGCAGGTCTACGTCTTCGTGTTGTCCCCATATCACGATACCTCCCGATATTTGGTATTTTGATGATTTTAGCGAATTTATTCACCGGAATTTGGAATTTTAAGTTCGTAATGGATAGTACAGCCTAAAACAGAAAATTGTTTGTGCAGGTCCACTTCTCGTATTGCCCCCATATAACGGTACCTCCCGATATTCGGTATTATGATGATTTTATCTACATTATTACCGATTTTTTTTAAGTTTCGCCTTTGAATATTTTAATGGCTTGTAACAGATGTTACCTTTGCAGGTCCACGTCGTCGTATAGACCTTAATATAACAGCTACATTTAGTATTTTTAGGATTTTAACAGAATTTTTAACTTTAACTTTTTTAGCAAAGTTCGGCCAGGTCTCACAATCAAAGTGAAAATCCTTAATTAAAGAACCATTACGATGAAGTCATTAAAAACTACGTGGTCATTCTAAACAAAGGAAAAATCTATGGGGCACTATCTTTGTGTGAAATTGGGATGCGAAGTTCTCCACTACCGCAAAGAAATTATTAAACACCCTGAATTTTTTCGAATTAATAATAAAATAGAGAGCAATTTGTCTAAAATTTTGGCGAAGTTTACTTTACTAGCAATTTTACAAAATTGTAAAATTAAGGATATTATCGGACAATATCCTTAATTTTATAACAAACAAATACCCAAAATTCCGGAGGAACTCAGGGAATTCCCTCATATGTGGGTATTCAAACACAGTAATAAAAACTAAATTTTGCATCCGGAAAAAATTACGCCCGCAGTCCAAAACTGAACATTCTATGGGTCTAGTTCAGTCTCCCAGTTGAGGAATTTCTGTATAGAATAAAATGTTCGACTGCAGAGCAATATGACAATAATTATAAGATCATCTGCAGGAACCTTCCAGTGCCATTGACTGGTAAGACAAGAGAACGGTATTGGATACTCCACAAGCAGTATCTATCCATTGCGAGTCGCTCAGTGCTCATCTGTCTTTTTGACATTAAAGAAGAAATTAGATCTTGAACATAAGACCTAGCGAAATATTTGAAAATGTTAACGATGCTGTAAGTAGGCTAGTAGATAGGGTATCGAACCCAATTCCTGAAAAAGAATTGATGGATATATTCATAAGTAACTTAAGTTAAGGCCAAAACTACGCCACGAACTCATTTATGTTTCTATATTTTCAATTGCTCACATACGCAATTTGCTCGAAAAAAAAAAAAAACGTGAGAAGCTTTTTACTGACGAACATTATCTTACAAAACATACCCAATAAAGTAAATTATTCAGCTAATGTCAATTTTCGCAAAAATTCTTCAAAGGTCGAAAATCTGGAATATATAACTACTGAATGGAACCCAGATTCTAGTATTCATACTATTCAAATGTTGGAACTGCGAAAAGTTTGAACTTCTTGCGACGATTGTTTGCGTGATTGTACTGTTTTGCTTATGGGTGCCGGAAAAAAACATGTCTATAAAACTCAATATTCTTGTTGTGCAAGCAGATAGTTGTCCACTTCAAAAGACTTATTGAGTCAATCACCCCCAGAACCGTTAAAAACACTCTCATCTGCAAACCTTCTAAGTGCAGAAAACCTTAACATAACTCATCCTGTTCAAATTATATCCAGTTTTTGAGCCATTACAAAAAAACGCCTAAAAGATTAAATCGAAGGTTGAAAATATTATAAAAAAAAGAAAGAAGTTCGTAAATATATGATTTCTTCCATAACACATATCTCCAAGGACTAGCGCTACTGTGCTTTCTTTACCTGTTTGAACTTTTCAGAATATTGGATACAGTAGTCAATATACCCTGTAGTGGTTATATTCTTGTACTGACTGACTTTTCTGTTAGCCAGTTTTAAACAACCGATGGTTGGTCATCGGATTTCTAGAGGTAAACTCCTTATAGTTTCAACAATTTCTAAAAGTGTAATTCTAGGATTAGATCATTGGTAAACCTTTAATCAAGTAGCCGACGTTTCCATTTAACATTCATATCGGATGATTATATTATTTCAAATTTCACAGTTGCTGCCACTAATATTGAATTCAAATAATAATTCAAAAGCCTAAGAACAATTAAAGATAATGACAAATGTAAAATATCCCTTTACATCTACCTCAATCACTCAGTTAAATGCTATATGTTATAAAATTATTCCAAGACATTTCTGTACAATGCTTGGGAAGGACCATTGGACCATTGGTTGGAGACTCACGACCAGTTAAGAATCTGTATAAAGCCGTTAATACAGATTCTCCAGAAGGAGATTGACCGGGTGTTGCCATTATGGGTCATAGAAACTTGGACTTTGGACACTTCATATATTCATTGAGCCACAAAAAAATATACTCACATCCCCCTAAATATTGAAGGTAGTTTTGCTCCGACTCCTAAAGCCGATAAAAATATACATTTACTTTGCGACGCTTCCGATTTTACAATCGGAATATTGCTAATCCAAATCAACGAAGATGGGCAGGAAATCCCTATTGCCTTTACGTCCGATAATTTAAAACCACAACGAGTTTAGTGGCAATTAAGATGTAACAAAACAGTTTCGCTGCCACTTAGAGTTGTAAGACTTTGTTTATATCAGAACGGACCACTACTCTGGAGACCCTTTCCGAGAAGAAAAATCTTGAAAACTATGGGTACCTCTCAATTTAAGACAATCGATTATTTCCAGAGAGCATATCTCACTACTCGCCGCACAAAGCTGAATGGGTAAGACCGTCAATCTGATTCGATATAGTTTTTACTGGTCTGGTTTATTATGCGACGTCGGAATTATGTGGAGCAGTGCGAAGAGTCGAAGCACCCAAGTACTATTCATCGTCCGACAATTGGAAAACTATTGCCAAACAACGGATGTATATGGATATCCTAGGACCATATCTAAGGTCTAATAAGGGCTATATTGGTGTGATAATAGTTTTGGACCATCTTACCAAATTTCATTGGTTATATCCGATAAAAATTTTTGTATCGTGATGAAAATATTTGTACAAACTTTCTACTCAAATATATTATGTGGGTATTAAGCGGAGTTAGCTTTAATAAGAAAAGAAATAAGGAACAACATCTTAGCTAGCCATGATATCAATAAAAGGCATTATGATGTTAGAACCTGGCCAACCACCTATAACAAACCAAATTACTTATCTTCAACACCTTTCCAAGAACAATCATTTTACTTCAAGATTAGGACTGGTGTTCATAAAATCTAAAGCACTCTCCGAAATTGGATATAATTATTACAATTTATATATAGATATAGCATCCACGGCTACAGGCACTTATCATGGCAAAGATATTAGGTCTAACGCTGTTAATAACAGTCAGTCATATTCAGGGGTGAAATCTGGAGGGAATAATAAATATCGCAATACGCGAATTCAGATTATGATCTAAAAAGCGTGGTAGTAAAACTAACCTAATTACTAAAAAGTTATGCCCACCCACAAACAACCTACGGTAGCATAGGGCGAAGTAGTTGGGCGCCGGCTTCACTAATTCCGGATTCTACTACTATCTCAAGCTATATATTTTATATTAATTAGCTAGATATCTTTAAAACCCCATTCTCTAAGCAAATTGGACTTAAAGAAAGATACCGAAAATTCCTATAAAACATATGTTATCAAATAATCGCAGGGAACAAGGAAGTCGATCAATACCAATAGTAGCCTCTTTTTATACCCTCCACCATACATAGTATGAAGGGTATATTAAGTTCGTCATTCCGTTTGTAACTCATCGAAATAATCATTTTAGACCCTACTAAGACGATTTAGTCCGTCCGTCTGTCCGTCTGTTGTAATCACGCTACAGTCAAAACGAAAAAAGATAGGAAGCTAAAATTTTGCACAGATCTGTCTTTTGTCTGCAGGCAGGTCAAGTTCGAAGATGGGCTATATCGGTCCACGATATCGTATATCCCCCATATAACGGTACCCCCCGTTTTCCGGAAGTTTTATTATTTTAGCCACATCTTTCAACGGAATTGTCTGAAAATCCACACAAGGAGTTCCTTGTGAGTACTTTACCCCCTGAAAGAGAATTGTCTATATAGGTCCACGATATCGTATATCCCCCATATAACGGTAACCCCCGATATTCGGTAGTTTGATGATTTTAGCCACATTTTTAACGGAATTGTCTGAAATTCCACACAAGGAGTTCCTTTCGAATACTTTATCCCCTGGAACATAATTATCGCTATAGGTCCACGGTATCGTATAGCCCCAATATAACGGTACCCTTCGATATTCTGTATTTTTATGATTTTAGCCACATTTTTCAACGAAATTGTCTGAAATTTTACACAAGGAGTTCTATGTCAGTACTTTACCCCAGATATAGATTTGTTTATATCGTACATCCCCCATATATCGGCACTTCCGATATTAGGTATTTTTAAGATTTTAACTGAATTTTTAATGGAATTTATTTTTTTGAAAATTTTGTAATTAGTTTCAAATGGTGGAGGGTATTCAAAGTTCGGCCCGGCCGCTTTTTTACGCTTTAACATTGTTACAAATTATATTGAAATCGCTTCAGACTGGAATATGATTTTATTAAGAAGCATTGACCCACAACGCCTTTGCAATGGTATAAGGCTAACAGTAAACAAGTAAAATAGCTGTAAGTTCGGCTGGGCCGAACTTTGAATGCCCTCCACCGTTTGGAACGAATTTGGCAATTTTCAAAAAAAATAAAATCCGTTAAAAATTGTGTTAAAATCTTAAAAATACCGAATGTATACGAAGACGCGTCCTGTACAGACAATCTTCTGTCATAGGCTGAAGTATGCATTACGAACTTCAAACACCAAATTTGAACCAATTCCGGCGACTAATGTCGCTAAAATCATCAAAATACCGAATATCGGTAGGTACCGCTATATGGGGGCTGTACCAAAACGTGAACCTATATGGTCCATTTTCAATACCAAAAGGCCCGCAGACATAATATACATTGGAGTAGAATTTTATCAACCCACATTATTTCGTTCGGAAGCTAGAGTGATTTCCACGGACTGGCAGACGGATAGACGGGCGGACATCGCTAAATCGACACAGATTTTTATGCTGATCAAGAATACATATACTTTGTGAGGTCTAAATTGTATATTTCGAGGTGTTACAAACGGAACGACAAACTTAATATACCCTCCATACTATGGTTGAAAGTATAAAAACTACACAAAAATTTAATTGAGGATATGATTGTTACTGGAAAGTATGTTGCGACCTCGAATTCTCTAATTACAACAGAAATGCCTTGCACCTTCAAAAGGTTGTAGTTTCCGGCACGCTTGGCATTTACTATGAAATTAATAAATCCGAAGGACAATCCCTTCGTGTATGCGGACTAAATTTAGCATGTTCCTGTTTTTTCTCATGGTCAGCTGTTCCTTTCAGCAGCAGTTCACGCGTTGGAAGACCGAGCTATTTGTTTGTTTACGCATTAAAGTATTACAAAAACAACGTTTTTAAAATTTTGGAATTTGCTGTATTTATATTTTTAACCATAAATAGAATAAAATGTATAAAATTTTGAATGCATATAAAAGCGAAAGGAGTAGCGAAGCGCGCCGGGTTCAGCTAGTATATACATTTAGATTTGTTCGAATTGGTCACCTTTAGCACGAATTGTGGCCTTTAAACGGCCAATGAAACCGTCACACGCTGCTAGCGGGATTTTGGCCCATTTCCGGTGAATCCCCTGCTTGAGGTGATCGACACTTTGGTATTTTTTAGTGACAACCTTGTTTTCCAAGAAAAACTCCAGACACAATAGTTCTACGGATTGGTATCCGGAGATTTTGCTGGCCATTGTGCGCTGGAAATGAATCGAGGAGCCTCATTTTGTAACCATTCTTGGGTGACGCGCGCTGATTGCGATTGTGCTGAGTCCTGTTGGAATGTTCAAGGTCTGCGGCCAAAATGTTTGCGTGCCCAAGGCTTTAATACGCACTCCAGAATATTTTCGCTATAATATTCGGTATTTGTTCTGCAAATACCGTTGTATGCAACGGTCGATTAATATCCATCCATCGGCTGTTATGGCGGCCCACATCATCACCATGGCCGGCGCTTAAGTTCTGTTGGCCAAACGAAGGTACACATTTTTAGCTGACCTCTTTGCAAGTAAACACGATCATTTTGTTTGTTTACAAAATGCTGGACAACGAATGTTTAGTCCTGATCAGCGTATAATTTTAAGTCGATCTAGTGATGTCTATTCTTGATCAGCATAAAATTCTAAGTCGATTTAGCGATGTCCGTCCGTCTGACCGTCTATCCGTCTGTGGAAATCACTCTAGCTTCCGAACGAATTGAAGTAGATTGATAAAATTTTACTCCAATGTATGTTATGTTTACAGGACTTTTGGTATTGAAAATGAGCCATGTAGGTCCACGTCTTCGTATAGCCCCCATATAACGGTACCTCCCGATATTCGGCATTTTGATTATTTTAACGACATTATTAACCGCATTGGTTTCAAATTTAGTTTTTGAAGTTCGTAGATACTTTAGCCTAAGACAGAAAATTGTGTATGCAGGTCCACGTCTTCGTATAGCCCCCATATAACGGTACCTCCGATATTCGGCATTTTGATGATTTTAGCGACATTATTGACCGCATTATTTCAAATTTGGTATTTTAAGTTCGTAATGGATAGTACAGCCTAAGACAGAAAATTGTCTGTGCAGGTCCACGTCTTGGTATAGCCCCCATATAACGGTAACTCTCGATATTCGGTATATTGATGATTTTATCTACATTATTAACGATTTTTATACCCTACACCACATAGTGGTAAGGGTATTATGTCTTTGTGCATTTGTTTGTAACATGGAGAAGGAAACGAGATAGACCCATAGTTACTTTTGAGAACCTTCATAGAATCACTTTCTGAGTCGATTTATGCATGTCAGTCCGTCTGTCCATGTATTCTTGTGAACAAAATGCCGGTCGCATTTATTATCCGATTGAGATAAAATTTTCAAAACAATATTTTTTTGGCCCAAGGACGAACCCTATTGAAATTGGTGAGAATCGGATCAAAGTTAGATATAGCTCCCATATATATCTTCATCCGATTTCGGGTTAATTGACCACCAAATGGCCAATATCAGCCCAAATGGCCCGAATTTTGGCACATGTGACCGAGATTAGCCTTAAAGCAAATGCAACAAATTTGGAGAAAATCGGTTCAGAAACAGCTATAGCTCCCATATATATGTTTTATCCGATTTGGTGTTTAAGCCTCTCACATTCGTAATATGCACTCCACAAGAATGATATTTGGTACCAGATATAAGATACAGCCCAGAAATAGCTGTTTGTAATTTTATCGAAATCGGTTCAGATTTGGATATAGCTCCCATATATATCTTCATCCGATTTCGGTTTAATTGTGCACCAAATGGTCGATATAAGTCCAAATGGACTGAATTTTAGTACATCGGACCAAATTCAGCCTGGAAGCAAGTATGTCAAATTTAGTGAAAATCGGTTCAGATATAGATATAGCAACCATATATATGTTTCATCCGATTTAGTGTTTTAGTCCCATACATTCGTAATATTCACTCCACAATCGTGATATTTGGTACCAGGTATTAGATGGAGCACAGGAATAGCTGTTTTAAATTTTATCGAAATCGGTTCAGATTTGGATATAGCTCCCATATATATCTTCATCCGATTTCGGGTTAAATGTGCACTAAATGGTCAATATCAGCCCAAATCACCTGAATTTTCGTACATAAGACCGAATTCAGTCTAGAAGCTAATACGTAAAATTTGGAGAAACCCGGTTCAGAGATAGCTATAGTTCGTAAAATGCACGATAGAATTAGATAGATTTTGATTTTGTACCAAATATCATAGAGCTCTGAAATGCCCTGTATAAACCTTTTTACGAGAGCTCTACTAAATATGCATAGTGGTGTAGGGTATCATATAGTCGGCCCCGCCCGACTTTTGAGCTTTCCTTACTGGTTTTAAGTTTCGCATTTGAATATTGTAATGGCTTATGACATATGTTACCTTTGCAGGTCCATGTCGTCGTATAGACCCTAATACGACTGCTACATTCGGTATTTTTAACATTTTAAAGAATTTTTAACGGATTTAATTGTTTTTGAGAATTGCCAAATTCGTGCCAAATGGTGGACGGTAAGTTTGGCCCGGCCGAACGTACAGCTTTTTTACTTGTTTTTTTTTTTTATAGCAGCTGCACACCCACGAGGCATTAAATCAATTATTTACAAGGAAGTGGACGGAAGAAAACAGCAACGTCAGCAAAAACGGTTCGAAAAGTAAAGAAGCGACTTGGTCGAAAAATTCATAGAAATCTGAACCTATCGCAATATTCCATTCGGCAAATATTGGAAAATAAGCTCGGGGTAAACCTATTGAAATTGCAAAAAATGCAAGACCTTACACTGCAACAGAAAGAAAATAGACTCAAAAGAGCTAAAGAGTTGCTTCGCTTGGCCGAAAATTGTGAACTGTCGAATTTGTTTTTCCCAGGTGAGAAAACATTCGTTGTCCAGCAGTTTGTAAACAAACAAAATGATCGTGTTTATTTGCCAAAAAAGGTCAGCTGATAAGGTTCCTCGATTCATTTCCAGCGCAAAATGGCCAACAAAATCTCCAATCCGTTGCACTATTATGTCTGGAGTATTTGGGAAAGCAAGGCTAACACTAAAATATACCAAAGTCTCGATCACCTCAAGCCGTTAATGGGCCAAAATACGGCAGCGAGTGACTGTTTTATTGGCCGTTTGAAGGCTTTAATTCGTGCCAACGGTGACGAATTCGAACAAATCTACAGTTATTAGATAAATAAAAAAAAAACAAGTAAAAAAACATTAAGTTCGGCCGGGCCAAACTTTTAATACCCTCCACCTTAGGGTAAAAGAAACATTAGAAGAAATGTGGCAAAAACCATTAAAATGCCGATTATGGGGAGGTACCGTTATATGGGGGCTATACCAAAACGTGGACCTATAATTACAATGTTTCGCCACCGGAGCTGGAACCCATTATGACCCACAAATACCAATTTTTAGACAAATCAGTGAAAAAATGTGGCAAAAACCATCAAATACCGAATATCGGGAGGTACCGTTATATGGGGGCTATATCAAATCATGGACCCATGAATGCAATGTTTCGCCACCGAAGCTGGAACCAATTATGACCAACAAATACTAATTTTCGAACAAATCCCTGAAAAAATGTGGCAAAAATCATCAAATTACCGAATATCGGGAGGTACCGTTATATGGGGGCTATACCAAAACGTGGACCTATAATTACAATGTTTCGCCACCGGAGCTGGAACCCATTATGACCAACAAATACCGATTTTCAGACAAATCCGTGAAAAAATGTGGTAAAAAAAATTAAAATACTAAATATCGGGAGGTACCTTTATATGGGGGCTATACCACAACGTGGACCTATACATGCAATGTTTTGCCACACGCTCAGGGACCCGCTATGACCTACAAATACCAATTTTAAGACAAATCTGTGAAAAAATGTGGCATAAATCATCAAAATACCGAATATCGGGAGGTACCGTTATATGGGGACTATACCAGAACGTGGACCGATATATCTCATTTTCAATACCAACCATCCTAGACACAATGCAAATAGCTCTGCTAAATTTTGGAGCTCTACGTCAAATAATGTGGGCTGTATCGTGATTTCAACAGACAGACAGACAGACGGACAGACAGACAGACGGACATCGTTAAATCGACTTAGAATTTTATGCTGATTATGAATATATATACTTTATGGGGTCTAAAACGAATATTTAGGGATGTTACAAACGGAATGACAAAGTTAATATACCCTCCTTTCCAAGGTGGAGGGTATAAAAATAAAAATTACGGCTTTTGACTTTGTTGCAGTTTTTTTTTTTTATCGGACCCTGCATATATTTAATGCACCAATCTCCATATGTTATTCCGTCCCAATGAAATTTGGAATGAGTGACGGAATATAGTACAAATTATATCGAAATCGGTAAGGTTAGGATATAGCTTCCATATATATTTTCGGCCGATTTCATTAAGTTGATGCACCAATCTCGAAATGTATGCATGTTTCCATTGAAATATGGAATGTGTTACGCAATTGATTTTATAAATAGTTTTTAAACAAATTAAATTAATATATATATATATATATATATATATATATATATATATATATATATATACTGGTGGCCAAAACTAAAGCAACTATATATATATATACATATATATATATATATAAAGACAATGAATGCCTTGCAACTTTTACAAAAACAAATCGTAATTATTTTTCCAGTTTTAAATGTGGTACTGTATTCACTTTCAAAAAAACTAATAATAAAAATACAAAAATAATTTTGAATGAAAAATAATATATGGAAAACTAAAATGACCCAATTTTTGTTTCGTCAAAACTAAATCAACTTTTTGATTTTTTATTTTAAATAATTAAATTTTGGCTAGTAAAAGATAACATAACAATTATTGTTGATAGCAGCTGCACACCTACGGGACATTGAATCTTTAACTCGCTCAATTTGATCCTTGGGTATGCTTTTCCAGACACCCTAAATTCTTTGTTGTGTTTATTTGTTTCTGAATCTCGCTTGAACTTCCTGTCAACGATACTATTAAGATTTTCTATGGGATTTAGGTCATGGGGTTGTGCCGGCCAAGAAAAAAGACCAATTTTTGACTCCCGCAACCAATTGACAAGTTTTGATGCACGTTTGAGATCGTTGTCATGCTAAAAGAGCTGAATGAGCCGAATATTTTCTTCAGCCAAAGGAAACAACGTGATGTCCTAACTTCCTTTATTTCATGGATAGGCCCAAGTCGATAGAAAGAAAAAAAAAGCGCCACACCACTTTTGACCCCCCCTCATGCTTCACTGTACCCTTGCAACACTGTGGCTTGAGTCTTTCATTTTTTGGTTTTCTCACCGTAAATTTTTTCATGTCTGAGCCTTTAATATTAAACGTGGACTCATCCCAGAATAAAATCCATTGAACTGGACTCCAATTAATATTATCGTTTCCGAAAGGCATCCTGGCTTTCGGATTTTATTCATATATAAATGGCTTTTTTGATGGCTTACGGGCATGCAGACCAGCTACAACTACTCGTCTACTCACTGATCTCGAGCTTATATCCAATGATAGCTCTCTCACCAATTCCGTTGAACTCTCAAATGGTTGTTTTTTTAATTCTCTCACAATTTGTACGGGCTGAAGTTGTTCACAGTCTTCATCCGTTATAGACTGTTACAACTGATCCAGTTTCATAAAACCGACTTAGTATAGGAGAAATCACAGAAATATTCACGAAATATTTCTCGGAGATCATTTTCTGTGATAGCTTGTTTCCATAGTCACTGATAATTTTGTGTTTTATTCATGTACTGTATTCCGGGGGTAATCGACTTTATCATACATTATTTTTTATATAAAAATAAATTTTGGTTTTTTGTTTTAAGTTTCTAAAAAGCGAATAAATTGCCGAAGTTCATTGGATATAAGCTCGAGATCAGTGAGTAGACGAGTAGTTGTAGCTGGTCTGCATGCCCGTAAGCCATCAAAAAAGCCATTTATATATGAATAAAATCCGAAAGCCAGGATGCCTTTCGGAAACGATAATATTAATTGGAGTCCAGTTCAATGGATTTTATTCTGGGATGAGTCCACGTTTAATATTAAAGGCTCAGACATGAAAAATTTTACGGTGAGAAAACCAAAAAATGAAAGACTCAAGCCACAGTGTTGCAAGGGTACAGTGAAGCATGAGGGGGGGTCAAAAGTGGTGTGGCGCTTTTTTTTCTTTCTATCGACTTGGGCCTATCCATGAAATAAAGGAAGTTAGGACATCACGTTGTTTCCTTTGGCTGAAGAAAATATTCGGCTCATTCAGCTCTTTTAGCATGACAACGATCTCAAACGTGCATCAAAACTTGTCAATTGGTTGCGGGAGTCAAAAATTGGTCTTTTTTCTTGGCCGGCACAACCCCATGACCTAAATCCCATAGAAAATCTTAATAGTATCGTTGACAGGAAGTTCAAGCGAGATTCAGAAACAAATAAACACAACAAAGAATTTAGGGTGTCTGGAAAAGCATACCCAAGGATCAAATTGAGCGAGTTAAAGATTCAATGTCCCGTAGGTGTGCAGCTGCTATCAACAATAATTGTTATGTTATCTTTTACTAGCCAAAATTTAATTATTTAAAATAAAAAATCAAAAAGTTGATTTAGTTTTGACGAAACAAAAATTGGGTCATTTTAGTTTTCCATATATTATTTTTCATTCAAAATTATTTTTGTATTTTTATTATTAGTTTTTTTGAAAGTGAATACAGTACCACATTTAAAACTGGAAAAATAATTACGATTTGTTTTTGTAAAAGTTGCAAGGCATTCATTGTCTTTATATATATATATATGTATATATATATATATATATATATATATATATATATATATATATATATATATAGATATATATATATATATATATATATATATATATATATATATATATATATATATATATACATATATATATATAAAGACAATGAATGCCTTGCAACTTTTACAAAAACAAATCGTAATTATTTTTCCAGTTTTAAATGTGGTACTGTATTCACTTTCAAAAAAACTAATAATAAAAATACAAAATAATTTTGAATGAAAAATAATATATGGAAAACTAAAATGACCCAATTTTTGTTTCGTCAAAACTAAATCAACTTTTTGATTTTTTATTTTAAATAATTAAATTTTGGCTAGTAAAAGATAACATAACAATTATTGTTGATAGCAGCTGCACACCTACGGGACATTGAATCTTTAACTCGCTCAATCTGATCCTTGGGTATGCTTTTCCAGACACCCTAAATTCTTTGTTGTGTTTATTTGTTTCTGAATCTCGCTTGAACTTCCTGTCAACGATACTATTAAGATTTTCTATGGGATTTAGGTCATGGGGTTGTGCCGGCCAAGAAAAAAGACCAATTTTTGACTCCCGCAACCAATTGACAAGTTTTGATGCACGTTTGAGATCGTTGTCATGCTAAAAGAGCTGAATGAGCCGAATATTTTCTTCAGCCAAAGGAAACAACGTGATGTCCTAACTTCCTTTATTTCATGGATAGGCCCAAGTCGATAGAAAGAAAAAAAAGCGCCACACCACTTTTGACCCCCCCTCATGCTTCACTGTACCCTTGCAACACTGTGGCTTGAGTCTTTCATTTTTTGGTTTTCTCACCGTAAAATTTTTCATGTCTGAGCCTTTAATATTAAACGTGGACTCATCCCAGAATAAAATCCATTGAACTGGACTCCAATTAATATTATCGTTTCCGAAAGGCATCCTGGCTTTCGGATTTTATTCATATATAAATGGCTTTTTTGATGGCTTACGGGCATGCAGACCAGCTACAACTACTCGTCTACTCACTGATCTCGAGCTTATATCCAATGATAGCTCTCTCACCAATTCCGTTGAACTCTCAAATGGTTGTTTTTTTAATTCTCTCACAATTTGTACGGGCTGAAGTTGTTCACAGTCTTCATCCGTTATAGACTGTTACAACTGATCCAGTTTCATAAAACCGACTTAGTATAGGAGAAATCACAGAAATATTCACGAAATATTTCTCGGAGATCATTTTCTGTGATAGCTTGTTTCCATAGTCACTGATAATTTTGTGTTTTATTCATGTACTGTATTCCGGGGGTAATCGACTTTATCATACATTATTTTTTATATAAAAATAAATTTTGGTTTTTTGTTTTAAGTTTCTAAAAAGCGAATAAATTGCCGAAGTTCATTGGATATAAGCTCGAGATCAGTGAGTAGACGAGTAGTTGTAGCTGGTCTGCATGCCCGTAAGCCATCAAAAAAGCCATTTATATATGAATAAAATCCGAAAGCCAGGATGCCTTTCGGAAACGATAATATTAATTGGAGTCCAGTTCAATGGATTTTATTCTGGGATGAGTCCACGTTTAATATTAAAGGCTCAGACATGAACAATTTTACGGTGAGAAAACCAAAAAATGAAAGACTCAAGCCACAGTGTTGCAAGGGTACAGTGAAGCATGAGGGGGGGTCAAAAGTGGTGTGGCGCTTTTTTTTTCTTTCTATCGACTTGGGCCTATCCATGAAATAAAGGAAGTTAGGACATCACGTTGTTTCCTTTGGCTGAAGAAAATATTCGGCTCATTCAGCTCTTTTAGCATGACAACGATCTCAAACGTGCATCAAAACTTGTCAATTGGTTGCGGGAGTCAAAAATTGGTCTTTTTTCTTGGCCGGCACAACCCCATGACCTAAATCCCATAGAAAATCTTAATAGTATCGTTGACAGGAAGTTCAAGCGAGATTCAGAAACAAATAAACACAACAAAGAATTTAGGGTGTCTGGAAAAGCATACCCAAGGATCAAATTGAGCGAGTTAAAGATTCAATGTCCCGTAGGTGTGCAGCTGCTATCAACAATAATTGTTATGTTATCTTTTACTAGCCAAAATTTAATTATTTAAAATAAAAAATCAAAAAGTTGATTTAGTTTTGACGAAACAAAAATTGGGTCATTTTAGTTTTCCATATATTATTTTTCATTCAAAATTATTTTTGTATTTTTATTATTAGTTTTTTTGAAAGTGAATACAGTACCACATTTAAAACTGGAAAAATAATTACGATTTGTTTTTGTAAAAGTTGCAAGGCATTCATTGTCTTTATATATATATATATGTATATATATATATATATATATATATATATATATATATATATATATATATATATATATATATATACATATATATATATATAAAGACAATGAATGCCTTGCAACTTTTACAAAAACAAATCGTAATTATTTTTCCAGTTTTAAATGTGGTACTGTATTCACTTTCAAAAAAACTAATAATAAAAATACAAAAATAATTTTGAATGAAAAATAATATATGGAAAACTAAAATGACCCAATTTTTGTTTCGTCAAAACTAAATCAACTTTTTGATTTTTTATTTTAAATAATTAAATTTTGGCTAGTAAAAGATAACATAACAATTATTGTTGATAGCAGCTGCACACCTACGGGACATTGAATCTTTAACTCGCTCAATTTGATCCTTGGGTATGCTTTTCCAGACACCCTAAATTCTTTGTTGTGTTTATTTGTTTCTGAATCTCGCTTGAACTTCCTGTCAACGATACTATTAAGATTTTCTATGGGATTTAGGTCATGGGGTTGTGCCGGCCAAGAAAAAAGACCAATTTTTGACTCCCGCAACCAATTGACAAGTTTTGATGCACGTTTGAGATCGTTGTCATGCTAAAAGAGCTGAATGAGCCGAATATTTTCTTCAGCCAAAGGAAACAACGTGATGTCCTAACTTCCTTTATTTCATGGATAGGCCCAAGTCGATAGAAAGAAAAAAAAAGCGCCACACCACTTTTGACCCCCCCTCATGCTTCACTGTACCCTTGCAACACTGTGGCTTGAGTCTTTCATTTTTTGGTTTTCTCACCGTAAAATTTTTCATGTCTGAGCCTTTAATATTAAACGTGGACTCATCCCAGAATAAAATCCATTGAACTGGACTCCAATTAATATTATCGTTTCCGAAAGGCATCCTGGCTTTCGGATTTTATTCATATATAAATGGCTTTTTTGATGGCTTACGGGCATGCAGACCAGCTACAACTACTCGTCTACTCACTGATCTCGAGCTTATATCCAATGAACTTCGGCAATTTATTCGCTTTTTAGAAACTTAAAACAAAAAACCAAAATTTATTTTTATATAAAAAATAATGTATGATAAAGTCGATTACCCCCGGAATACAGTACATGAATAAAACACAAAATTATCAGTGACTAGTGGCTATCACAGAAAATGATCTCCGAGAAATATTTCGTGAATATTTCTGTGATTTCTCCTATACTAAGTCGGTTTTATGAAACTGGATCAGTTGTAACAGTCTATAACGGATGAAGACTGTGAACAACTTCAGCCCGTACAAATTGTGAGAGAATTAAAAAAACAACCATTTGAGAGTTCAACGGAATTGGTGAGAGAGCTATCATTGGATATAAGCTCGAGATCAGTGAGTAGACGAGTAGTTGTAGCTGGTCTGCATGCCCGTAAGCCATCAAAAAAGCCATTTATATATGAATAAAATCCGAAAGCCAGGATGCCTTTCGGAAACGATAATATTAATTGGAGTCCAGTTCAATGGATTTTATTCTGGGATGAGTCCACGTTTAATATTAAAGGCTCAGACATGAAAAAATTTACGGTGAGAAAACCAAAAAATGAAAGACTCAAGCCACAGTGTTGCAAGGGTACAGTGAAGCATGAGGGGGGGTCAAAAGTGGTGTGGCGCTTTTTTTTCTTTCTATCGACTTGGGCCTATCCATGAAATAAAGGAAGTTAGGACATCACGTTGTTTCCTTTGGCTGAAGAAAATATTCGGCTCATTCAGCTCTTTTAGCATGACAACGATCTCAAACGTGCATCAAAACTTGTCAATTGGTTGCGGGAGTCAAAAATTGGTCTTTTTTCTTGGCCGGCACAACCCCATGACCTAAATCCCATAGAAAATCTTAATAGTATCGTTGACAGGAAGTTCAAGCGAGATTCAGAAACAAATAAACACAACAAAGAATTTAGGGTGTCTGGAAAAGCATACCCAAGGATCAAATTGAGCGAGTTAAAGATTCAATGTCCCGTAGGTGTGCAGCTGCTATCAACAATAATTGTTATGTTATCTTTTACTAGCCAAAATTTAATTATTTAAAATAAAAAATCAAAAAGTTGATTTAGTTTTGACGAAACAAAAATTGGGTCATTTTAGTTTTCCATATATTATTTTTCATTCAAAATTATTTTTGTATTTTTATTATTAGTTTTTTTGAAAGTGAATACAGTACCACATTTAAAACTGGAAAAATAATTACGATTTGTTTTTGTAAAAGTTGCAAGGCATTCATTGTCTTTATATATATATATATATGTATATATATATATATATATATATATATATATATATATATATATATATATATATATATAGTTGCTTTAGTTTTGGCCACCAGTATATATATATATATATATATATATATATATATATATATATATATATATATATATATATATATATTAATTTAATTTGTTTAAAAACTATTTATAAAATCAATTGCGTAACACATTCCATATTTCAATGGAAACATGCATACATTTCGAGATTGGTGCATCAACTTAATGAAATCGGCCGAAAATATATATGGAAGCTATATCCTAACCTTACCGATTTCGATATAATTTGTACTATATTCCGTCACTCATTCCAAATTTCATTGGGACGGAATAACATATGGAGATTGGTGCATTAAATATATGCAGGGTCCGATAAAAAAAAAAAAACTGCAACAAAGTCAAAAGCCGTAATTTTTATTTTTATACCCTCCACCTTGGAAAGGAGGGTATATTAACTTTGTCATTCCGTTTGTAACATCCCTAAATATTCGTTTTAGACCCCATAAAGTATATATATTCATAATCAGCATAAAATTCTAAGTCGATTTAACGTCTGTCTGTCTGTCCGTCTGTCTGTCTGTCCGTCTGTCTGTCTGTCTGTTGAAATCACGATACAGCCCACATTATTTGACGTAGAGCTCCAAAATTTAGCAGAGCTATTTGCATTGTGTCTAGGATGGTTGGTATTGAAAATGAGATATATCGGTCCACGTTCTGGTATAGTCCCCATATAACGGTACCTCCCGATATTCGGTATTTTGATGATTTATGCCACATTTTTTCACAGATTTGTCTTAAAATTGGTATTTGTAGGTCATAGCGGGTCCCTGAGCGTGTGGCAAAACATTGCATGTATAGGTCCACGTTGTGGTATAGCCCCCATATAAAGGTACCTCCCGATATTTAGTATTTTAATTTTTTTTACCACATTTTTTCACGGATTTGTCTGAAAATCGGTATTTGTTGGTCATAATGGGTTCCAGCTCCGGTGGCGAAACATTGTAATTATAGGTCCACGTTTTGGTATAGCCCCCATATAACGGTACCTCCCGATATTCGGTAATTTGATGATTTTTGCCACATTTTTTCAGGGATTTGTTCGAAAATTAGTATTGTTGGTCATAATTGGTTCCAGCTTCGGTGGCGAAACATTGCATTCATGGGTCCATGATTTGATATAGCCCCCATATAACGGTACCTCCCGATATTCGGTATTTTGATGGTTTTTGCCACATTTTTTCACTGATTTGTCTAAAAATTGGTATTTGTGGGTCATAATGGGTTCCAGCTCCGGTGGCGAAACATTGTAATTATAGGTCCACGTTTTGGTATAGCCCCCATATAACGGTACCTCCCCATAATCGGCATTTTAATGGTTTTTGCCACATTTCTTCTAATGTTTCTTTTACCCTAAGGTGGAGGGTATTAAAAGTTTGGCCCGGCCGAACTTAATGTTTTTTTACTTGTTTTTTTTTTATTTATCTAATAACTGTAGATTTGTTCGAATTCGTCACCGTTGGCACGAATTAAAGCCTTCAAACGGCCAATAAAACAGTCACTCGCTGCCGTATTTTGGCCCATTAACGGCTTGAGGTGATCGAGACTTTGGTATATTTTAGTGTTAGCCTTGCTTTCCCAAATACTCCAGACATAATAGTGCAACGGATTGGAGATTTTGTTGGCCATTTTGCGCTGGAAATGAATCGAGGAACCTTATCAGCTGACCTTTTTTGGCAAATAAACACGATCATTTTGTTTGTTTACAAACTGCTGGACAACGAATGTTTTCTCACCTGGGAAAAACAAATTCGACAGTTCACAATTTTCGGCCAAGCGAAGCAACTCTTTAGCTCTTTTGAGTCTATTTTCTTTCTGTTGCAGTGTAAGGTCTTGCATTTTTTGCAATTTCAATAGGTTTACCCCGAGCTTATTTTCCAATATTTGCCGAATGGAATATTGCGATAGGTTCAGATTTCTATGAATTTTTCGACCAAGTCGCTTCTTTACTTTTCGAACCGTTTTTGCTGACGTTGCTGTTTTCTTCCGTCCACTTCCTTGTAAATAATTGATTTAATGCCTCGTGGGTGTGCAGCTGCTATAAAAAAAAAAAACAAGTAAAAAAGCTGTACGTTCGGCCGGGCCAAACTTACCGTCCACCATTTGGCACGAATTTGGCAATTCTCAAAAACAATTAAATCCGTTAAAAATTCTTTAAAATGTTAAAAATACCGAATGTAGCAGTCGTATTAGGGTCTATACGACGACATGGACCTGCAAAGGTAACATATGTCATAAGCCATTACAATATTCAAATGCGAAACTTAAAACCAGTAAGGAAAGCTCAAAAGTCGGGCGGGGCCGACTATATGATACCCTACACCACTATGCATATTTAGTAGAGCTCTCGTAAAAAGGTTTATACAGGGCATTTCAGAGCTCTATGATATTTGGTACAAAATCAAAATCTATCTAATTCTATCGTGCATTTTACGAACTATAGCTATCTCTGAACCGGGTTTCTCCAAATTTTACGTATTAGCTTCTAGACTGAATTCGGTCTTATGTACGAAAATTCAGGTGATTTGGGCTGATATTGACCATTTAGTGCACATTTAACCCGAAATCGGATGAAGATATATATGGGAGCTATATCCAAATCTGAACCGATTTCGATAAAATTTAAAACAGCTATTCCTGTGCTCCATCTAATACCTGGTACCAAATATCACGATTGTGGAGTGAATATTACGAATGTATGGGACTAAAACACTAAATCGGATGAAACATATATATGGTTGCTATATCTATATCTGAACCGATTTTCACTAAATTTGACATACTTGCTTCCAGGCTGAATTTGGTCCGATGTACTAAAATTCAGTCCATTTGGACTTATATCGACCATTTGGTGCACAATTAAACCGAAATCGGATGAAGATATATATGGGAGCTAAATTGGGTCATTTTAGTTTTCCATATATTATTTTTCATTCAAAATTATTTTTGTATTTTTATTATTAGTTTTTTTGAAAGTGAATACAGTACCACATTTAAAACTGGAAAAATAATTACGATTTGTTTTTGTAAAAGTTGCAAGGCATTCATTGTCTTTATATATATATATATGTATATATATATATATATATATATATATATATATATATATATATATATCTATATATATATATATATATATATATATATATATATATATATATATATATATATATATATATATACATATATATATATATATAAAGACAATGAATGCCTTGCAACTTTTACAAAAACAAATCGTAATTATTTTTCCAGTTTTAAATGTGGTACTGTATTCACTTTCAAAAAACTAATAATAAAAATACAAAAATAATTTTGAATGAAAATAATATATGGAAAACTAAAATGACCCAATTTTTGTTTCGTCAAAACTAAATCAACTTTTTGATTTTTTATTTTAAATAATTAAATTTTGGCTAGTAAAAGATAACATAACAATTATTGTTGATAGCAGCTGCACACCTACGGGACATTGAATCTTTAACTCGCTCAATTTGATCCTTGGGTATGCTTTTCCAGACACCCTAAATTCTTTGTTGTGTTTATTTGTTTCTGAATCTCGCTTGAACTTCCTGTCAACGATACTATTAAGATTTTCTATGGGATTTAGGTCATGGGGTTGTGCCGGCCAAGAAAAAAGACCAATTTTTGACTCCCGCAACCAATTGACAAGTTTTGATGCACGTTTGAGATCGTTGTCATGCTAAAAGAGCTGAATGAGCCGAATATTTTCTTCAGCCAAAGGAAACAACGTGATGTCCTAACTTCCTTTATTTCATGGATAGGCCCAAGTCGATAGAAAGAAAAAAAAAGCGCCACACCACTTTTGACCCCCCCTCATGCTTCACTGTACCCTTGCAACACTGTGGCTTGAGTCTTTCATTTTTTGGTTTTCTCACCGTAAAATTTTTCATGTCTGAGCCTTTAATATTAAACGTGGACTCATCCCAGAATAAAATCCATTGAACTGGACTCCAATTAATATTATCGTTTCCGAAAGGCATCCTGGCTTTCGGATTTTATTCATATATAAATGGCTTTTTTGATGGCTTACGGGCATGCAGACCAGCTACAACTACTCGTCTACTCACTGATCTCGAGCTTATATCCAATGAACTTCGGCAATTTATTCGCTTTTTAGAAACTTAAAACAAAAAACCAAAATTTATTTTTATATAAAAAATAATGTATGATAAAGTCGATTACCCCCGGAATACAGTACATGAATAAAACACAAAATTATCAGTGACTATGGAAACAAGCTATCACAGAAAATGATCTCCGAGAAATATTTCGTGAATATTTCTGTGATTTCTCCTATACTAAGTCGGTTTTATGAAACTGGATCAGTTGTAACAGTCTATAACGGATGAAGACTGTGAACAACTTCAGCCCGTACAAATTGTGAGAGAATTAAAAAAACAACCATTTGAGAGTTCAACGGAATTGGTGAGAGAGCTATCATTGGATATAAGCTCGAGATCAGTGAGTAGACGAGTAGTTGTAGCTGGTCTGCATGCCCGTAAGCCATCAAAAAAGCCATTTATATATGAATAAAATCCGAAAGCCAGGATGCCTTTCGGAAACGATAATATTAATTGGAGTCCAGTTCAATGGATTTTATTCTGGGATGAGTCCACGTTTAATATTAAAGGCTCAGACATGAAAAAATTTACGGTGAGAAAACCAAAAAATGAAAGACTCAAGCCACAGTGTTGCAAGGGTACAGTGAAGCATGAGGGGGGGTCAAAAGTGGTGTGGCGCTTTTTTTTTCTTTCTATCGACTTGGGCCTATCCATGAAATAAAGGAAGTTAGGACATCACGTTGTTTCCTTTGGCTGAAGAAAATATTCGGCTCATTCAGCTCTTTTAGCATGACAACGATCTCAAACGTGCATCAAAACTTGTCAATTGGTTGCGGGAGTCAAAAATTGGTCTTTTTTCTTGGCCGGCACAACCCCATGACCTAAATCCCATAGAAAATCTTAATAGTATCGTTGACAGGAAGTTCAAGCGAGATTCAGAAACAAATAAACACAACAAAGAATTTAGGGTGTCTGGAAAAGCATACCCAAGGATCAAATTGAGCGAGTTAAAGATTCAATGTCCCGTAGGTGTGCAGCTGCTATCAACAATAATTGTTATGTTATCTTTTACTAGCCAAAATTTAATTATTTAAAATAAAAAATCAAAAAGTTGATTTAGTTTTGACGAAACAAAAATTGGGTCATTTTAGTTTTCCATATATTATTTTTCATTCAAAATTATTTTTGTATTTTTATTATTAGTTTTTTTGAAAGTGAATACAGTACCACATTTAAAACTGGAAAAATAATTACGATTTGTTTTTGTAAAAGTTGCAAGGCATTCATTGTCTTTATATATATATATATGTATATATATATATATATATATATATATATATATATATATATATATATATATATATATATATATATATATATATATATATAGTTGCTTTAGTTTTGGCCACCAGTATATATATATATATATATATATATATATATATATATATATATATTAATTTAATTTGTTTAAAAACTATTTATAAAATCAATTGCGTAACACATTCCATATTTCAATGGAAACATGCATACATTTCGAGATTGGTGCATCAACTTAATGAAATCGGCCGAAAATATATATGGAAGCTATATCCTAACCTTACCGATTTCGATATAATTTGTACTATATTCCGTCACTCATTCCAAATTTCATTGGGACGGAATAACATATGGAGATTGGTGCATTAAATATATGCAGGGTCCGATAAAAAAAAAAAAACTGCAACAAAGTCAAAAGCCGTAATTTTTATTTTTATACCCTCCACCTTGGAAAGGAGGGTATATTAACTTTGTCATTCCGTTTGTAACATCCCTAAATATTCGTTTTAGACCCCATAAAGTATATATATTCATAATCAGCATAAAATTCTAAGTCGATTTAACGTCTGTCTGTCTGTCCGTCTGTCTGTCTGTCCGTCTGTCTGTCTGTCTGTTGAAATCACGATACAGCCCACATTATTTGACGTAGAGCTCCAAAATTTAGCAGAGCTATTTGCATTGTGTCTAGGATGGTTGGTATTGAAAATGAGATATATCGGTCCACGTTCTGGTATAGTCCCCATATAACGGTACCTCCCGATATTCGGTATTTTGATGATTTATGCCACATTTTTCACAGATTTGTCTTAAAATTGGTATTTGTAGGTCATAGCGGGTCCCTGAGCGTGTGGCAAAACATTGCATGTATAGGTCCACGTTGTGGTATAGCCCCCATATAAAGGTACCTCCCGATATTTAGTATTTTAATTTTTTTTACCACATTTTTTCACGGATTTGTCTGAAAATCGGTATTTGTTGGTCATAATGGGTTCCAGCTCCGGTGGCGAAACATTGTAATTATAGGTCCACGTTTTGGTATAGCCCCCATATAACGGTACCTCCCGATATTCGGTAATTTGATGATTTTTGCCACATTTTTTCAGGGATTTGTTCGAAAATTAGTATTTGTTGGTCATAATTGGTTCCAGCTTCGGTGGCGAAACATTGCATTCATGGGTCCATGATTTGATATAGCCCCCATATAACGGTACCTCCCGATATTCGGTATTTTGATGGTTTTTGCCACATTTTTTCACTGATTTGTCTAAAAATTGGTATTTGTGGGTCATAATGGGTTCCAGCTCCGGTGGCGAAACATTGTAATTATAGGTCCACGTTTTGGTATAGCCCCCATATAACGGTACCTCCCCATAATCGGCATTTTAATGGTTTTTGCCACATTTCTTCTAATGTTTCTTTTACCCTAAGGTGGAGGGTATTAAAAGTTTGGCCCGGCCGAACTTAATGTTTTTTTACTTGTTTTTTTTTTATTTATCTAATAACTGTAGATTTGTTCGAATTCGTCACCGTTGGCACGAATTAAAGCCTTCAAACGGCCAATAAAACAGTCACTCGCTGCCGTATTTTGGCCCATTAACGGCTTGAGGTGATCGAGACTTTGGTATATTTTAGTGTTAGCCTTGCTTTCCCAAATACTCCAGACATAATAGTGCAACGGATTGGAGATTTTGTTGGCCATTTTGCGCTGGAAATGAATCGAGGAACCTTATCAGCTGACCTTTTTTGGCAAATAAACACGATCATTTTGTTTGTTTACAAACTGCTGGACAACGAATGTTTTCTCACCTGGGAAAAACAAATTCGACAGTTCACAATTTTCGGCCAAGCGAAGCAACTCTTTAGCTCTTTTGAGTCTATTTTCTTTCTGTTGCAGTGTAAGGTCTTGCATTTTTTGCAATTTCAATAGGTTTACCCCGAGCTTATTTTCCAATATTTGCCGAATGGAATATTGCGATAGGTTCAGATTTCTATGAATTTTTCGACCAAGTCGCTTCTTTACTTTTCGAACCGTTTTTGCTGACGTTGCTGTTTTCTTCCGTCCACTTCCTTGTAAATAATTGATTTAATGCCTCGTGGGTGTGCAGCTGCTATAAAAAAAAAAAACAAGTAAAAAAGCTGTACGTTCGGCCGGGCCAAACTTACCGTCCACCATTTGGCACGAATTTGGCAATTCTCAAAAACAATTAAATCCGTTAAAAATTCTTTAAAATGTTAAAAATACCGAATGTAGCAGTCGTATTAGGGTCTATACGACGACATGGATCTGCAAAGGTAACATATGTCATAAGCCATTACAATATTCAAATGCGAAACTTAAAACCAGTAAGGAAAGCTCAAAAGTCGGGCGGGGCCGACTATATGATACCCTACACCACTATGCATATTTAGTAGAGCTCTCGTAAAAGGTTTATACAGGGCATTTCAGAGCTCTATGATATTTGGTACAAAATCAAAATCTATCTAATTCTATCGTGCATTTTACGAACTATAGCTATCTCTGAACCGGGTTTCTCCAAATTTTACGTATTAGCTTCTAGACTGAATTCGGTCTTATGTACGAAAATTCAGGTGATTTGGGCTGATATTGACCATTTAGTGCACATTTAACCCGAAATCGGATGAAGATATATATGGGAGCTATATCCAAATCTGAACCGATTTCGATAAAATTTAAAACAGCTATTCCTGTGCTCCATCTAATACCTGGTACCAAATATCACGATTGTGGAGTGAATATTACGAATGTATGGGACTAAAACACTAAATCGGATGAAACATATATATGGTTGCTATATCTATATCTGAACCGATTTTCACTAAATTTGACATACTTGCTTCCAGGCTGAATTTGGTCCGATGTACTAAAATTCAGTCCATTTGGACTTATATCGACCATTTGGTGCACAATTAAACCGAAATCGGATGAAGATATATATGGGAGCTAAATTGGGTCATTTTAGTTTTCCATATATTATTTTTCATTCAAAATTATTTTTGTATTTTTATTATTAGTTTTTTTGAAAGTGAATACAGTACCACATTTAAAACTGGAAAAATAATTACGATTTGTTTTTGTAAAAGTTGCAAGGCATTCATTGTCTTTATATATATATATATGTATATATATATATATATATATATATATATATATATATATATATATATATATATATATATATATATATATATATATATATATATATATATATATAGTTGCTTTAGTTTTGGCCACCAGTATATATATATATATATATATATATATATATATATATATATATATAGACTGTGAACAACTTCAGCCCGTACAAATTGTGAGAGAATTAAAAAAACAACCATTTGAGAGTTCAACGGAATTGGTGAGAGAGCTATCATTGGATATAAGCTCGAGATCAGTGAGTAGACGAGTAGTTGTAGCTGGTCTGCATGCCCGTAAGCCATCAAAAAAGCCATTTATATATGAATAAAATCGGAAAGCCAGGATGCCTTTCGGAAACGATAATATTAATTGGAGTCCGGTTCAATGGAAAAACATTTTATTCTGGGATGAGTCCACGTTTAATATTAAAGGCTCAGACATGAAAAATTTTACGGTGAGAAAACCAAAAAATGAAAGACTCAAGCCACAGTGTTGCAAGGGTACAGTGAAGCATGAGGGGGGTCAAAAGTGGTGTGGCGCTTTTTTTTTCTTTCTATCGACTTGGGCCTATCCATGAAATAAAGGAAGTTATGGATCGGTTTGTTTACAAAGATGTGTTGGACATCACGTTGTTTCCTTTGGCTGAAGAAAATATTCGGCTCATTCAGCTCTTTCAGCATGACAACGATCTCAAACGTGCATCAAAACTTGTCAATTGGTTGCGGGAGTCAAAAATTGGTCTTTTTTCTTGGCCGGCACAACCCCATGACCTAAATCCCATAGAAAATCTTAATAGTATGGTTGACAGGAAGTTCAAGCGAGATTCAGAAACAAATAAACACAACAAAGAATTTAGGGTGTCTGGAAAAGCATACCCAAGGATTAAATTGAGCGAGTTAAAGATTCAATGTCCCGTAGGTGTGCAGCTGGCCCATTAACGGCTTGAGGTGATCGAGACTTTGGTATATTTTAGTGTTTGCCTTGCTTTCCCAAATACTCCAGACATAATAGTGCAACGGATTGGAGATTTTGTTGGCCATTTTGCGCTGGAAATGAATCGAGGAACCTTATCAGCTGACCTATTTGGCAAATAAACACGATCATTTTGTTTGTTTACAAACTGCTGGACAACGAATGTTTTCTCACCTGGGAAAACCAAATTCGACAGTTCACAATTTTCGGCCAAGCGAAGCAACTCTTTAGCTCTTTTGAGTCTATTTTCTTTCTGTTGCAGTGTAAGGTCTTGCATTTTTTGCAATTTCAATAGGTTTACCCCGAGCTTATTTTCCAATATTTGCCGAATGGAATATTGCGATAGGTTCAGATTTCTATGAATTTTTCGACCAAGTCGCTTCTTTACTTTTCGAACCGTTTTTGCTGACGTTGCTGTTTTCTTCCGTCCACTTCCTTGTAAATAATTGATTTAATGCCTCGTTTGTGTGCAGCTGCTATAAAAAAAAAAAACAAGTAAAAAAGCTGTACGTTCGGCCGGGCCAAACTTACCGTCCACCATTTGGCACGAATTTGGCAATTCTCAAAAACAATTAAATCCGTTAAAAATTCTTTTAAAATGTTAAAAATACCGAATGTAGCTGTCGTATTAGGGTCTATACGACGACATGGACCTGCAAAGGTAACATGTGTCATAAGCCATTACAATATTCAAATGCGAAACTTAAAACCAGTAAGGAAAGCTCAAAAGTCGGGCGGGGCCGACTATATTATACAGGGCATTTCAGAGCTCTATGATATTTGGTACAAAATCAAAATCTATCTAATTCTATCGTGCATTTTACGAACTATAGCTATCTCTGAACCGGGTTTCTCCAAATTTTACGTATTAGCTTCTAGACTGAATTCGGTCTTATGTACGAAAATTCAGGTGATTTGGGCTGATATTGACCATTTAGTGCACATTTAACCCGAAATCGGATGAAGATATATGGGAGCTATATCCAAATCTGAACCGATTTCGATAAAATTTAAAACAGCTATTCCTGTGCTCCATCTAATACCTGGTACCAAATATCACGGTTGTGGAGTGAATATTACGAATGTATGGGACTAAAACACTAAATCGGATGAAACATATATATGGTTGCTATATCTATATCTGAACCGATTTTCAGTAAATTTGACATACTTGCTTCCAGGCTGAATTTGGTCCGATGTACTAAAATTCAGTCCATTTGGACTTATATCGACCATTTGGTGCACAATTAACCCGAAATCGGATGAAGATATATATGGGAGCTATATCCAAATCTGAACCGATTTCGATAAAATTACAAACAGCTATTTCTGGGCTGTATCTTATATCTGGTACCAAATATCATTCTTGTGGAGTGCATATTACGAATGTGAGAGGCTTAAACACCAAATCGGATAAAATATATATGTGGGAGCTATAGCTGTTTCTGAACCGATTTTCTCCAAATTTGTTGCATTTGCTTTAAGGCTAATCTCGGTCACATGTGGCAAAATTATATATATATATATATATATATATATATATATATATATATATATATATATATATATATATATATATATATATATATATATATATATATATATATATATATATATATATATATATATATATATATATATATATATATAGTGACATATCCACATATCCACCCTCATACACAATGTACAAAATAACAAAATTATTATGTAAACACAAAAATAAGAATGAAACAAATCTCAAATCTAAATTCCAAAATATCAAATTTATGTCAACGCAAATGTTAGGAAGAATCAAATCTTAAAACTTAATTCCAAAGAATCAAATTCATAAAATTTGCCGTTGTTATTGCTGAATCCTTTTTAGGATAGCAATAGTGAAATTTCGAATAGTTGTTATCCGCAAAAGAAGGTTACGCGCGAGTAAAACTTCAACCCGCTTAGGGTTATTAACAGTAAACTAAGAATTGTTACATATCCGCAAGAGACTTTGTGGGAGTGAAAATTTGATCATGCAACGATATCGACAGTGCAATTACGGATTGTTACATATCATAAAACAACTTTACGTGTGTAAAAACAATAAAAATGACTACAACCCATCGATGAAATTATCAGAAAGGCCAGGCTTTGAGCCAAATTCGCCAAGTACCTTCTTTCGGACTTGGACTTTAGCGCTTTTATCAAGTGAATGGACTATATTTTTCAACTATATGCAACAGAAAGCAGCAGACAGCACAACATCCTTTTTGGTGCTATAGAGATGCAAGTGTGCAGAGAAGCCTTAAGAATTTCCCACATTACCGGAGCAACATCTGTAGCACAAACAGAAGGGCTTTACGAAACTTTTATACCGCCCAAGGATAGGAATCAAAAGATCTCCAGTAATCCATATAGGGGAAACAGAGTGAACTGTAGTTTGAATTTTAATAACAACAATAATCATCAGCCGTATTGTACTGAGCAAGGGTTTAGGGAAAATTTAAATCAGGGTAGAAGAGAAAGTCCTTTAAACCACTAAACAGAACTTGCAATACAAAGCACCTAATTTACATTTGAAAAAACAAAGAATATATACTAGTGGCCGATTTTAATTTAGATGCCTCAGAAAAGGAGGAGGAAGGGAAAGCATGTTTATATGAATTAAAATGAATAACATACCCTTAAAATGTGTCATAAATACAGGATCGTCAATAAATTTGATGAAAAATATGTTTTTTTCAAATTTCCTACTTTTAAGGAAAATTTGAAGGTATCTAAAATAAAAGGTACCAAAACACTTTGCAATAGCATAAAATTCAAGACTAGAAAACTTTGTCCAACCCAACAAAAATTTTATTTACATAATTTTCAGAAAATTATGACATCCTTCTTGGAAGGGAATATTTAGAATCTTTTAATGCTATAATCAATTACAGAGAAAATACTATAACCTTAAACAACTATACATTTAACATTAGAAAAAATTCTGGAGAGATCAGAGAAACCTTGAATATTGCAGACGCTGTAATATCAGAGGATAACCCAAATTATAATTTTGCAATTAATGCAACGTTAAACGAAACCAACCACTATCGCTTAGAACACCACAATGAGGAGGAGAAAAATTAAATAATGAAGCTTTTGAAATCTTACAATGATATTCTCTACAAAGAGGGTAAAAATGCACCTACTGTTCACCTTTTTGGATAGTACCTGAGAAGGTTGACTTATCGGGAAGACAAAAATTCAGTATAGTTATTGATTATCGCAATCTATCCTATACCTGAGATGGATGACATACTTGACGAAATTGGTCAATGTCAGTATTTCACCATAATAGATTTAGTTAATAGAGAAAAAACATTTTCAACGAAATCAGGACATTATGAGTATACACGCATGCCATTTGGTCTCAAGAATCCCCCTGCAACTTTTCAGAGAAGCATGATGCAATCTACTTGAAAACTTGGCATATAAAAATTTTATGGTGTAAATGGATGATATAATTGTGTACTCCACTTCATTGGAGGAACACATTATTTCATTAAAGAAGTTTTTGATAAACTCAGACAAGCAAATAAAGAACTTTCCTGTTCCCAAAAAATCCAAATAAAAAAATAAAACCATTTTTAGGTCTTTGTGGTCACTACCGCAAATTTTGACAAAATAGCAAAACCCATGACTCTGAATCTAAATACGGGAGAAATAATTGATACCCAAGAGGAAAAGTATAAAGCTGCCTTTGAGACGTTAAAAATATTAATAATGTCTGAACCCATTTTGATTTACCCGGACTTTATTAATCAATTGTCATTGACTACTGATGCAAGCAACGTAGGAATTGGTGCAGTTCTTTCTCAGGGTCATAAGCCTATATGTTATGCAAGCCGAACTCTAAACGAACACGAACTAAATTACTCAGCTATTGAAAAAGAACTGCTCGCAATTGTTTGGGTCAATAAATGTTTTAGGTCCTACCTGTTTGGTAGACAGTTCGAGATCCTTAGCGATCACATATCCCTTGTTTGGTTACATAATATAAAATAACCTATTATGAAATTGCAAAGGTGGAAAAATATGCTAAATGAGTTTGATTTTGATCACGTAGCTTACGCACTGTCAAGGGTAAAAATAGAGGAAAATTTCTTAGGTAAATCCTCATGTAGTGAAATAGCCACAATAGCTACTTTACATAGCGCACCTGAAGACAACGAAAACATAATAGAAACTAAAAGAGAGATGCTCAGAATCTTTTTGCAGCCTTACAATTATGGTTGAAATCAGAAAATGTGAAAATAGAAGTCACAACTATCAAAACTGAACTGAAAAACTCAGGATATTAGCAAGTGATAATAATGTGGAATTAATTGACCAAATTTGAAACAATACTTTATAGTTACTACGACAAAACTAAGAACAGTACAACAGGAAATACACCAGCAGATATTTTTATGTATGCAGGAACACCTGAGTATAACACACAGGAAAATAAGACTAATAAGTTGAATAAACGAAGTGAATTCGACAGAAATACTAAATATAGGAAAGCGCCGTCAGTAAAATCTAAAATTACTAACCCATTGAAGAAATCAACTAATATAAGACAGGAGAATAGCAAGCATTTTGAAGAAACTAATAGAGGTAGAAAAATTATTCACTACAAAGCAAAGTTTAAAAAGAAGAATAATATAACCAAATACAATAATTCCAGCTCTGACAAGCAACCAAATGAAAAAATCATGATTAGTCATAGAATATCATCTTACGTATATTAACACAAATTGTTCAAGGCTAAAACTTGGAGATAAACTCAAATGTCTACAACATCTAGCGACTCAAAATATTACAGAATATCTACTGGGTGCATCAATATTACGCGATGATTTTTGTGTGCACGATTGCCTTAGCGGAGCCGACTCTACCAATACTGCATTGGAATCACAATAACAACTCAACTTAATCCTAAAAGAGGTTGGTTTTAAACTTCGGAAATGGTGTTCAAATTGTCCCCAATTGTTGTATGGTTTTGCAATGGCACCATTTAAATCAGTGGCATCATGTCAGCTCTAAAAAAAACTCAGCTGACGCGATATCCCAAGGAATAGCACCAGAAACCCTATCACAATATTAAATTTGGTATTATAGTCCTTTATTGCTATCAGGACAAAAAAGTGAATGGACTAATTCGTCTCCAAAATTTTTTGATATATCTTGCATTGATGAACGAAAATTAGCAATTCATGGTTTGATAGCAGCAAAGGTACGAAGACATCATAACCCGAATAAACCATCGAATCTCTCTGAAGACTCTTCCACGCACGCAATTTGACGACCATTCCAAAGAGAGCTCAATGCACATGAAATGGAAGAATTTCTGATTGTTATCATTAAATTCATGCAAGCGACGGATTTTAAGGAAGAACTAGAAAGATTTTCACACAAAACACCTGTACAAAAATCCAGTCCTTTGGCCTCAATAAATCTATTCTTGGATGAATCCTAGGTAATGCGTGTAGGTGGTCGTCTGGAGCACTTTACCATTCAAGGCAAAGCATCCAGCAATAATCATGCCTTAGACACAATCGTTACTGCGGTCCACAAGTATTATTGGCTGTATCTAGGGAGCAGTTCTGGATTATCAACCGAAAATCAGTCGCACGCAGTACTGTGCTCAGATGCATACGATACACCAAGGCCAAACCAGTGCTGTTTAAACAATTAATGGGCAATCTACCATCTAATAGAGCGACGCCAGGACGTCCATACAGTATCTGGAGTTATCTACTATGGGCCAATTTGGTTACATCACAAAATTAGGCGCAAAAGACCAGACAAGGCGTATTTTGCTGTTTTGAAACTAAGGCCATTCACATGGAAGTTGTGACAAATCTGTTCACAGAAACTTTTTTAGGAGCATTGCGACGTTTCATCGGCAGACGAGACCGTTGTCAGGCATTGCGACAATGCTACTAACTTCGTAGGAGAAAACGACAAATTAGCTGAACTAGAAGAAGCAATGTATGCTCAATCAGCCCAAGAAAAAAATAGTCGAGCATACAATCAATTACATTTAAATTCATTCCACCAGAAGTCCCTCATTTTGATGGCCTATGGGAAGCGGCTGTTAAATCAACCAAATATTTGCAGCTGAGAAGTGTATCAGCTGTATCAGCCATACAAGGAATTGAAAACCGTAGTGGTTGAAATAGAAGCCATCCTAAACTCGCGACACTCAATTCCTCTCTCGCCAAATTATGAAGATTTTCAAGCTCTTACACCAGACCATTTCCTAGTAGGTGAGCCATTAACATCAACCAGATGCAAGGTCGATAATAACATCAGAGATTAAATACAAATTTTGGAAGGAATGGACGCAAAAATATTTACACAAACTACAACGAAGGGGAAAATGGAAGTCTCCTTCACCCTTAAAATGTGTCATAAACACAGGATCGTCAATAAATTTGATGAAAAATAATTTTTTTTTTCAAATTTCCTACTTTTAAGGACAATTTGAAGGTATCTAAAATAAAAGGTACCAAAACATTTTGCAATAGCATAAAATTCAAGACCAGAAAACTTTGTCCAACCCAACAAAAATTTTATTTACATAATTTCTCAGAAAATTATGACATCCTTCTTGGAAGGGAATATTTAGAATCTTTTAATGCTATAATCAATTACAGAGAAAATACTATAACCTTAAACAACTATACATTTAACATTAGAAAAATTTCTGGAGAGATCAGAGAAACCTAGAACATTGCAGACGCTGTAATATCAGAGGATAACCCAAATTATAATTTTGCAATTAATGCAACGTTAAACGAAACCAACCACTATCGCTTAGAACACCACAATGAAGAGGAGAAAAATGAAATAATGAAGCTTTTGAAATCTTACAATGATATTCTCTACAAAGAGGGTAAAAATTTTACTTTTACTAGTACTATAAAGAATGTTATTAAGATTAAACATGAAGATCCAATTTATAGGCAACCCTATAAATATCATCAAGCTTACGACGAAGAAGTCGATAAGTAAATTAAAGAAATTATTACCCAAGGTATCATCAGGAAATCAAAATGCACCTACTGTTCACCTTTTTGGATAGTACCTGAGAAGGTTGACTTATCGGGAAGACAAAAATTCAGTATAGTTATTGATTATCGCAATCTAAATGAAATCATGGTGGATGATAAGTATCCTATACCTGAGATGGATGACATACTTGACGAAATTGGTCAATGTCTGTATTTCACCGTAATAGATCTAGCTAATAGAGAAAAAACATTTTCAACGAAATCAGGACATTATGAGTATACACGCATGCCATTTGGTCTCAAGAATCCCCCTGCAACTTTTCAGAGATGCATGATGCAATCTACTTGAAAACTTGGCATATAAAAATTTTATGATGTAAATGAATGATATAATTGTGTACTCCACTTCATTGGAGGAACACATTACTTCATTAAAGAAGTTTTTGATAAACTCAGACAAGCAAATAAAGAACTTTCCTGTTCCCAAAAATCCAAATAAAAAATAAAACCATTTTTAGGTCTTTGTGGTCACTACCGCAAATTTATAGCAAATTTTGACAAAATAGCAAAACCCATGACTCTGAATCTAAATACGGGAGAAATAATTGATACCCAAGAGGAAAAGTATAAAGCTGCCTTTGAGACGTTAAAATATTTATAATGTCTGAACCCATTTTGATTTACCCGGACTTTATTAATCAATTGTCATTGACTACTGATGCAAGCAACGTAGGAATTGGTGCTGTTCTTTCTCAGGGTCATAAGCCTATATGTTATGCAAGCCGAACTCTAAACAAAAACGAACTAAATTACTCAGCTATTGAAAAAGAACTGCTCGCAATTGTTTGGGTCACTAAATGTTTTAGGTCCTACCTGTTTGGTAGACAGTTCGAGATCCTTAGCGATCACATATCCCTTGTTTGGTTACATAATATAAAAGAACCTATTATGAAATTGCAAAGGTGGAAAAATATGCTAAATGAGTTTGATTTTGATCACGTAGCTTACGCACTGTCAAGGGTAAAAATAGAGGAAAATTTCTTAGGTAAATCCTCATGTAGTGGAATAGCCACAATAGCGACTTTACATAGCGCACCTGAAGACAACGAAAACATAATAGAAACTAAAAGAGAGATGCTCAGAATCTTTTTGCAGCCTTACAATTATGGTTGAAATCAGAAAATGTGAAAATAGAAGTCACAACTATCAAAACTGGTATTTCGGACATAGAAATATTTCAAAAAACAATAAATGAAAAACTCAGGATATTAACAAGTGATAATAATGTGGAATTAATTGACCAAATTTGAAACAATACTTTATAGTTACTAGGACAAAACTAAGAACAATACAACAGGAAATACACCTGCAGATATTTTTATGTATGCAGGAACACCTGAGTATAACACACAGGAAAATTAGACTAATAAGTTAAATAAAAAACGAAGTGAATTCGACATAAATACTAAATATGGGAAAGCGCCGTCAGTAAAATCTAAAATTACTAACCCATTGAAGAAATCAACTAATATAAGAAAGGAGAATAGCAAGCATTTTGAAGAAACTAATAGAGGTAGAAAAATTATTCACTACAAAGCAAAGTTTAAAAGTAAAAAAGCTGTAAGTTCGGCCGGGCCGAACTTTTAATACCCTCCACCATTTGGTATAAATTTGGCAATTTCCAAAAAAAAAATAAATAAATAAAATAAAAAAAATCCTTTAAAAATTCTGTTAAAATCTTAAAAATACCGAATGTCTATACGACGACGTATACCTGCATAGGCAACTTTTGTCATAAGTTATTACAACATTTAAATGCGAAACTTGAAGAAAAAATTGTTTATAATGTAGCTAAAATCATCAAAATACCGAATATAGGGGGTACCGTTATATGGGGGCTATACGAAGACGTGGACCTGCACAGACAATTTTCTGGCATGGGCTGAAGTATCCATTACGAACTTCAAATGCCAAATTTGAAACAATTCCGGTGAAGAATGTCGCTAAAATCATCAAAATACCGAATATCGAGAGGTACCGTTATATGGGGGCTATATGAAAACTTGGACCTACATGACCCATTTACGAACTTAACCTGCCTACTGGCAAAATATACATGTGTGCAAAATTTTAGCCTTCTATCTCAATTTTTTCGAAAGATAGCGTGATTACAACAGACAGACAGACAGACGGACAGACAGACAGACACACAGACGGACATGGCTAAATCGTCTTAGAATTTTACGCTGATCAAGAATATATATACTTTGTTGGGTCTGACGTGAGTATTTCGAGGAGTTACAAACGGAATGACAAAATTAATATACCCTCCATAGTATGGTGGAGGGTATAAAAAGAAGAATAATATAACCAAATACAATAATTCCAGCTCTGACAAGCAACCAAATGAAAAAATCATGATTAGTCATAGAATATCATCATACTTATATTAACACAAATTGTTCAAGGCTAAAACTTGGAGATAAACTCAAATGTCTACAACATCTAGCGACTCAAAATATTACAGAATATCTACTGGGTGCATCAATATTACGCGATGATTTTTGTGTGCACGATTGCCTTAGCGGAGCCGACTCTACCAATACTGCATTGGAATCACAATAACAACTCAACTTAATCCTAAAAGAGGTTGGTTTTAAACTTCGGAAATGGTGTTCAAATTGTCCCCAATTGTTGTATGGTTTTGCAATGGCACCATTTAAATCAGTGGCATCATGTCAGCTCTAAAAAAAACTCAGCTGACGCGATATCCCAAGGAATAGCACCAGAAACCCTATCACAATATTAAATTTGGTATTATAGTCCTTTATTGCTATCAGGACAAAAAAGTGAATGGACTAATTCGTCTCCAAAATTTTTTGATATATCTTGCATTGATGAACGAAAATTAGCAATTCATGGTTTGATAGCAGCAAAGGTACGAAGACATCATAACCCGAATAAACCATCGAATCTCTCTGAAGACTCTTCCACGCACGCAATTTGACGACCATTCCAAAGAGAGCTCAATGCACATGAAATGGAAGAATTTCTGATTGTTATCATTAAATTCATGCAAGCGACGGATTTTAAGGAAGAACTAGAAAGATTTTCACACAAAACACCTGTACAAAAATCCAGTCCTTTGGCCTCAATAAATCTATTCTTGGATGAATCCTAGGTAATGCGTGTAGGTGGTCGTCTGGAGCACTTTACCATTCAAGGCAAAGCATCCAGCAATAATCATGCCTTAGACACAATCGTTACTGCGGTCCACAAGTATTATTGGCTGTATCTAGGGAGCAGTTCTGGATTATCAACCGAAAATCAGTCGCACGCAGTACTGTGCTCAGATGCATACGATACACCAAGGCCAAACCAGTGCTGTTTAAACAATTAATGGGCAATCTACCATCTAATAGAGCGACGCCAGGACGTCCATACAGTATCTGGAGTTATCTACTATGGGCCAATTTGGTTACATCACAAAATTAGGCGCAAAAGACCAGACAAGGCGTATTTTGCTGTTTTGAAACTAAGGCCATTCACATGGAAGTTGTGACAAATCTGTTCACAGAAACTTTTTTAGGAGCATTGCGACGTTTCATCGGCAGACGAGACCGTTGTCAGGCATTGCGACAATGCTACTAACTTCGTAGGAGAAAACGACAAATTAGCTGAACTAGAAGAAGCAATGTATGCTCAATCAGCCCAAGAAAAAAATAGTCGAGCATACAATCAATTACATTTAAATTCATTCCACCAGAAGTCCCTCATTTTGATGGCCTATGGGAAGCGGCTGTTAAATCAACCAAATATTTGCAGCTGAGAAGTGTATCAGCTGTATCAGCCATACAAGGAATTGAAAACCGTAGTGGTTGAAATAGAAGCCATCCTAAACTCGCGACACTCAATTCCTCTCTCGCCAAATTATGAAGATTTTCAAGCTCTTACACCAGACCATTTCCTAGTAGGTGAGCCATTAACATCAACCAGATGCAAGGTCGATAATAACATCAGAGATTAAATACAAATTTTGGAAGGAATGGACGCAAAAATATTTACACAAACTACAACGAAGGGGAAAATGGAAGTCTCCTTCACCCTTAAAATGTGTCATAAACACAGGATCGTCAATAAATTTGATGAAAAATAATTTTTTTTTTCAAATTTCCTACTTTTAAGGACAATTTGAAGGTATCTAAAATAAAAGGTACCAAAACATTTTGCAATAGCATAAAATTCAAGACCAGAAAACTTTGTCCAACCCAACAAAAATTTTATTTACATAATTTCTCAGAAAATTATGACATCCTTCTTGGAAGGGAATATTTAGAATCTTTTAATGCTATAATCAATTACAGAGAAAATACTATAACCTTAAACAACTATACATTTAACATTAGAAAAATTTCTGGAGAGATCAGAGAAACCTAGAACATTGCAGACGCTGTAATATCAGAGGATAACCCAAATTATAATTTTGCAATTAATGCAACGTTAAACGAAACCAACCACTATCGCTTAGAACACCACAATGAAGAGGAGAAAAATGAAATAATGAAGCTTTTGAAATCTTACAATGATATTCTCTACAAAGAGGGTAAAAATTTTACTTTTACTAGTACTATAAAGAATGTTATTAAGATTAAACATGAAGATCCAATTTATAGGCAACCCTATAAATATCATCAAGCTTACGACGAAGAAGTCGATAAGTAAATTAAAGAAATTATTACCCAAGGTGTCATCAGGAAATCAAAATGCACCTACTGTTCACCTTTTTGGATAGTACCTGAGAAGGTTGACTTATCGGGAAGACAAAAATTCAGTATAGTTATTGATTATCGCAATCTAAATGAAATCATGGTGGATGATAAGTATCCTATACCTGAGATGGATGACATACTTGACGAAATTGGTCAATGTCTGTATTTCACCATAATAGATCTAGCTAATAGAGAAAAAACATTTTCAACGAAATCAGGACATTATGAGTATACACGCATGCCATTTGGTCTCAAGAATCCCCCTGCAATTTTTCAGAGATGCATGATGCAATCTACTTGAAAACTTGGCATATAAAAATTTTATGGTGTAAATGAATGATATAATTGTGTACTCCACTTCATTGGAGGAACACATTACTTCATTAAAGAAGTTTTTGATAAACTCAGACAAGCAAATAAAGAACTTTCCTGTTCCCAAAAATCCAAATAAAAAAATAAAACCATTTTTAGGTCTTTGTGGTCACTACCGCAAATTTATAGCAAATTTTGACAAAATAGCAAAACCCATGACTCTGAATCTAAATACGGGAGAAATAATTGATACCCAAGAGGAAAAGTATAAAGCTGCCTTTGAGACGTTAAAATATTTATAATGTCTGAACCCATTTTGATTTACCCGGACTTTATTAATCAATTGTCATTGACAACTGATGCAAGCAACGTAGGAATTGGTGCTGTTCTTTCTCAGGGTCATAAGCCTATATGTTATGCAAGCCGAACTCTAAACGAACACGAACTAAATTACTCAGCTATTGAAAAAGAACTGCTCGCAATTGTTTGGGTCACTAAATGTTTTAGGTCCTACCTGTTTGGTAGACAGTTCGAGATCCTTAGCGATCACATGTCCCTTGTTTGGTTACATAATATAAAAGGACCTATTATGAAATTGCAAAGGTGGAAAAATATGCTAAATGAGTTTGATTTTGATCACGTAGCTTACGCACTGTCAAGGGTAAAAATAGAGGAAAATTTCTTAGGTAAATCCTCATGTAGTGAAATAGCCACAATAGCTACTTTACATAGCGCACCTGAAGACAACGAAAACATAATAGAAACTAAAAGAGAGATGCTCAGAATCTTTTTGCAGCCTTACAATTATGGTTGAAATCAGAAAATGTGAAAATAGAAGTCACAACTATCATAACTGAACTGAAAAACTCAGGATATTAGCAAGTGATAATAATGTGGAATTAATTGACTAAATTTGAAACAATACTTTATAGTTACTACGACAAAACTAAGAACAATACAACAGGAAATACACCAGCAGATATTTTTATGTATGCAGGAACACCTGAGTATAACACACAGGAAAATAAGACTAATAAGTTGAATAAAAAACGAAGTGAATTCGACATAAATACTAAATATAGGAAAGCGCCGTCAGTAAAATCTAAAATTACTAACCCATTGAAGAAATCAACTAATATAAGACAGGAGAATAGCAAGCATTTTGAAGAAACTAATAGAGGTAGAAAAATTATTCACTACAAAGCAAAGTTTAAAAAGAAGAATAATATAACCAAATACAATAATTCCAGCTCTGACAAGCAACCAAATGAAAAAATCATGATTAGTCATAGAATATCATCTTACGTATATTAACACAAATTGTTCAAGGCTAAAACTTGGAGATAAACTCAAATATCTACAACATCTAGCGACTCAAAATATTACAGAATATCTGCTGGGTGCATCAATATTACGCGATGATTTTTGTGTGCACGATTGCCTTAGCGGAGCCGACTCTACCAATACTGCATTGGAATCACAATAACAACTCAACTTAATCCTAAAAGAGGTTGGTTTTAAACTTCGGAAATGGTGTTCAAATTGTCCCCAATTGTTGTATGGTTTTGCAATGGCACCATTTAAATCAGTGGCATCATGTCAGCTCTAAAAAAAACTCAGCTGACGCGATATCCCAAGGAATAGCACCAGAAACCCTATCACAATATTAAATTTGGTATTATAGTCCTTTATTGCTATCAGGACAAAAAAGTGAATGGACTAATTCGTCTCCAAAATTTTTTGATATATCTTGCATTGATGAACGAAAATTAGCAATTCATGGTTTGATAGCAGCAAAGGTACGAAGACATCATAACCCGAATAAACCATCGAATCTCTCTGAAGACTCTTCCACGCACGCAATTTGACGACCATTCCAAAGAGAGCTCAATGCACATGAAATGGAAGAATTTCTGATTGTTATCATTAAATTCATGCAAGCGACGGATTTTAAGGAAGAACTAGAAAGATTTTCACACAAAACACCTGTACAAAAATCCAGTCCTTTGGCCTCAATAAATCTATTCTTGGATGAATCCTAGGTAATGCGTGTAGGTGGTCGTCTGGAGCACTTTACCATTCAAGGCAAAGCATCCAGCAATAATCATGCCTTAGACACAATCGTTACTGCGGTCCACAAGTATTATTGGCTGTATCTAGGGAGCAGTTCTGGATTATCAACCGAAAATCAGTCGCACGCAGTACTGTGCTCAGATGCATACGATACACCAAGGCCAAACCAGTGCTGTTTAAACAATTAATGGGCAATCTACCATCTAATAGAGCGACGCCAGGACGTCCATACAGTATAACTGGAGTTATCTACTATGGGCCAATTTGGTTACATCACAAAATTAGGCGCAAAAGACCAGACAAGGCGTATTTTGCTGTTTTGAAACTAAGGCCATTCACGTGGAAGTTGTGACAAATCTGTTCACAGAAACTTTTTTAGGAGCATTGCGACGTTTCATCGGCAGACGAGACCGTTGTCAGGCATTGCGACAATGCTACTAACTTCGTAGGAGAAAACGACAAATTAGCTGAACTAGAAGAAGCAATGTATGCTCAATCAGCCCAAGAAAAAAATAGTCGAGCATACAATCAATTACATTTAAATTCATTCCACCAGAAGTCCCTCATTTTGATGGCCTATGGGAAGCGGCTGTTAAATCAACCAAATATTTGCAGCTGAGAAGTGTATCAGCTGTATCAGCCATACAAGGAATTGAAAACCGTAGTGGTTGAAATAGAAGCCATCCTAAACTCGCGACACTCAATTCCTCTCTCGCCAAATTATGAAGATTTTCAAGCTCTTACACCAGACCATTTCCTAGTAGGTGAGCCATTAACATCAACCAGATGCAAGGTCGATAATAACATCAGAGATTAAATACAAATTTTGGAAGGAATGGACGCAATTTACACAAACTACAACGAAGGGGAAAATGGAAGTCTCCTTCACCAAACGTCATTGAAGGCATGCTTGTTATTCTCAAAGAAGTTAGTCAGCCGTATTTACCAGGGAGATGATGTCCTTATTAGGGTCTGCGACGTCAAAGAAGCCAACGGGACATTCAAGAGACCACTTTACAGATTGGCACCCTGTTCAATGATTTTCACATAAGCCACAATGAATATGACAAACCAACAATTCTTATATAACATCCGACTTTGAAACCATACAAATTATCATCATCGGGTCCTCTTTCCATACAACCAGCGTGTATCCACAAAGAAAATTTAATTACCATCCATGGACAAGAAACTAGTGCTACCATTGTTCATATTTCATATTGAAAAACATAACATTAACGAAATTTGCAACCCTTCTGGGGTCAAGTGGCTATTACACCAAACATCGATTTAAATGCCTATTTGGATGAATTCACCACCATCCAAAACAGCTGTCCGACTTCAAAGAGCTTCCAAGGGAAATGAGGAATCCGATACTGCATCATCCACATATCGGATCGTTGGCTTTATCTTCACTTATCACTATTGATGATAGTCATCCTAATAGGCCGAAAAATTAAATGCCACAAACGAGCTTCAATCAACTTATCCTCAACGATGGCAGAACCAGCCCCACATCGTGCACTACGCCATAAAAACTCGGAGGTTAAAAAAGGACAATCAATTGTTAGAATTTATATTACAAATTATTCTATTTTTATACCATCCACCTTGGAAAGGAGGGTATATTAACTTTGTCATTCCGTTTGTAACATCCTTAAATATTCGTCGTAGACCCCATAAAGTATATATATTCATAATCAGCATAAAATTCTAAGTCGATTTAACGATGTCCGTCTGTCTGTCTGTCCGTCTGTCTGTCTGTCCGTCTGTCTGTCTGTTGAAATCACGATACAGCCCACATTATTTGACGTAGAGCGCCAAAATTTAGCAGAGAAAATGAGATATATCGGTCCACGTTCTGGTATAGTCCCCATATAACGGTACCTCCCGATATTCGGTATTTTGATGATTTATGCCACATTATTTAACGGATTTGTCTGAAAATTGGTATTTGTAGGTCATAACAGGTCCCTGTATGTGTGGCAAAACATAGCATATATAGGGTCCACGGTTTGGTATAGCCTTCATATAATGGTACCTCCCGATATTCGATATTTTGATTATTTTTGCCACAGTTTTTAACGGATTTGTCTAAAAATTGGTATTTGTTGGTCATAATGAGTTCCAGCTCCGGTGGCGAAACATTGCATGTATGGGTCCATGATTTGGTATAGCCCCCATATAACGGTACCTCCCGATATTCGGTATTTTGATGGTTTTTGCAACATTTTTTCACTGATGTATGTATAGGTCCACGTTTTGGTATAGTCCCCATATAACGGTAGCTCCCAATATTCGGTATTTTGATGATTTTTGACTGATTTTTTTCACGAATTTCACTGAAAATTTGGTAGTTGTAGATCATAATGGGTCCCAGTTCGTGTGGCGAGTCATTGTAATTATAGGTCCACGTTTTGGTATAGCCCCCATATAACGGTACCTCCCGATATTCGGTAATTTGATGATTTTTGAACCTTTTTTCACGAATTTGTCTGAAAATTGGTATTTGTAGGTCATAATGAGTTCCAGCTCCGGTGGCGAAACATTGCATGTATGGGTCCACGATTTGGTAGAGCCCCCATATAATGGTACCTCAAGATATTCGGCATTTTAATGGTTTTTGCCACATTTCTTCTAATGTTTCCTTTACCCTAAGGTGGAGGGTATTAAAAGTTTGGCCCGGCCGAACTTAATGTTTTTTTACTTGTTTTTTTTTTTTATTTTTTTGAAACTGCTTATTGCAGTTATTGACTCATAAGTATTTAATATGTAAACAAAATATAAATGTCATTTACATCATATTATTTTGTGCTATACTGCAATAATGCAATTAAAGATTTTTTTTTACGTTCATTCTTTTCATTATTAATAATTAGTTAGACGTAAGCAATTAATTTGTATAAAAGATTGATACAAATACAAACATACAGGCAAACAAATTTATTTAGTCATTGCTTCGCGGTCTCAGTGTTTCTACTAAGGATGCATTTCATCATAATAGCTTACGGCGTTTCTACTTAGTCTAAACAAAAATATAGTGTTCATACTGTTCGACATATTCTATTCAACATTTGTTGACCCCAAATGTTGACTAGGCACAGGTCATGTAACTAGGCACAGGACATGTAACTAGGCACAGACATTCATTAAACCACAAAAACAACATTTAAGTGATCCAACAGGATATAACTAAACGTCAACCATGGCAACATTTATTTACATTTAAATGCTGAAGTACTCTAACGATAGGCATTTGTGGTTTTCCAGCCAAATATAAAGAAATCACACTATCACGCTTGAATTCCATCACGAATAACTTTTTTTTCAGGAAAATTCTCACCAAAATGCTTTTGTACGCTTGTAAACAAAATAATGATCTGTCCCTGGAATAATTTTAACAGCTGCCGGACGATTGGATTAGAAATGACAGCACTCTCTATACGGAAGCTACTTTAAAAAACGCAACAGATTCCAATATAATGTGGAAAAATAATTTTTGTACCAAATTTCGTCACTTATTCCAAATTTCATTGGAATCGGATAATCTTATCTTTTTGGTGCTTCAAATATGTGAATTCTGCCGAAATTTAAATAGCAGCTACATCCAAATGTGAAGCGATTTCAATACAATACGAAAAAAATTATTTTTAGACCAAATTCCGTCACACGTTTAAAGTTTTATTGAAATTGTAAATACATGGCATGTTTGGTGCATTAAATGTAATTGTTAATGTAAAACAGTTGGTCTTATATATATATATATATATATATATATATATATATATATATATATATATATATATATATATATATATATATATATATATATATATATATATATATATATATATATATATATATGTAATGGGTAGCCCATCTTGTTTCGTGGCGCCTGGACTGGTATCCAACCATTCCCACCCGAAACATGTGCTGGGGTTATTATCGAGCCCTCGACTTCGGTCGGTAATTCTACGGGTTTCTTGTAGCTGGTGATGGCAGACGTCGGTACAAGTTCCGCGGTTTGGCCACGGTGTCGAAGGATAATCAATACCTCTCTCACTTCCTCGGGCTGAGTTTTGTGGCCTGTCTTTTCGTCCTGCAGGATCCCACGAGGGGTGAGCGGCGTGAGCCGAACATAACATGTCTTAGTAATGGGACGGTTGGTGCAATGCTTGGAACCGCATTAGTTTGCATTGTTGCCGTATTGGAATGTACCAAATGTCTGTGGAAGAGAGAAGTAAAATGGAACACGGAATTAATTGGAGATTTATGGTTTGAGCTCACTATGATGAGCCGTTCGACCAGTCGCTCGTCAAGTCCTTTTAATCTAGCTATTACAGGCGATATGAATTTTATGATCTCGAATGGTCCATCGTTCTTAGATGCAAGCGTTGCTACAAATTGATCGACGGCCTTTGATTGTGGATGCTGTTTCACCAACACCCTTTCACTTACCACCGGTTTCCAGAGTCGATAACGGACATTACAATGACGTCGTCGTTTTTCCGTGGTCCGACTTAGATTGTTACGCACTTCCCGAAACACTTCCTGTAATTCGGATACACGCTCCTCTGGCGACTTGGTAGTGTTACCTGTACCAGAGACTGTTTCGTCGTTCAATGCTGTCGGCAATCTGGTTTCACGACATTGGACTAAATATGCTGGGCTGTATCCTGAGATTCTGACATTGCGGTATTGATAGCCAAGGATATCTCGCGTACGAAGTCATCCCAGCGGTTGTGTTTATTGTGGCTTACATGTGCATTTATTTTTTTTGATGGTTCTATTGGCTCTCTCAGTAGGATTCTCTTGTAGGTAATATGGTGCGGTGAATTGATTTTGCACCTTAATTTCCTGTAAATATTTCCTAAGTATCTTACAGGCGAATTGACTGCCGTTGTCCGAAACGAACACTTTCTGTGCACCAAATCTGGCGAGGACCCCCTCTCAGAACGCTTTCATTACTCCTTCAGTGGTTGTTCTTCTCTGAGGCACCAATACCCCCCATTTTGATAATCGGTCAAAGAATACCAAGTGCATCGTATTCCCATGCTTCGTTCTCGGAAGTGGCCCCACATAATCCGTACAAATTGTTGCCCAAGCTTCTTTAAGAAATTTCGCTATATCTCTTGCCATTCCCGGTCAATAGTACTTGATACAAATCCGGTTGATTGTCTTACGAATTCCCATGTGTCCAGCGGATGTCTGGCTATGATTTTCTTGTAGAACTCTTTCTCTTTGAGAACTTGGGACACATAACTTCAAAGGGGAATAATCTTCGCCATGAGTGTTTCCAGCCATGTGACGAAATCGTTGTTGATTCACAACTGTGTAGTCGGAAAACTTCGCGAGGTTATTTTTCACACTCTCCAGGTTTTTTTCATATCCAGGAGCATTCTTGGGGTTCGATTTGCGCTCTTTGTAAATATTCCAGTGGTTGACGCGACAATGCATCAGCGAAGACATTGCTCCTTCCTTTACGGTACTGGATGGAGAGGGTGCATTGTTGCAATTCAAGGGCCCAACGGGCTAACCTTGCAGATGGATTCTCAATAGAATTTAACAACTTCAGGGAGAGATTATCTGTTATTACTTGGAAGTTGCAGGCATAGGTCTGTAGGGTGAAGGGCACGTTGAAGTCCGGACATGCCAACACAGGTGCTTCTGTCACTCGTAACTTCAGGATTTCGAACACGGTTTGTTGTTCCTCTGTCCACCGCCTCCTAAAAATCGGAGTGGCTCTTTCAGGGTAGTCGGTGCAGACAATTCTTTTATTGCTGCCACTTTGTCAGGATCGGTATGTATTCCATGTAACCAGTGCCCAACTACATGGCCAAGATATCTAGTCTCCTTGAAAGGTCGCTGGTGCGGAGTGTACACCGAATGGCATCACACACCATTGGTACTGGTACCCTCGCTCGGGTACTGTGAACGCAGTGTATTTACGACTGGCCTCCTCTAGGGGTATTTGCCAATATCCATCCTTCAAATCGAGACGGTCTAGAATGGATGAGATACGTGGCAAAGGATATGCATCGGGACTGGACTTACTATTGAGGTGGCGGAAATCCATACAAAGCCTTCATGTTCCAGTCTTCTTTCGGGCTAAGGTGATCGGTGAGTTGTATGCGCTCCGAGCCAAAAGTTCATTGACCTTTTCATAAATTATAGTTTGCATTACGGGATTTCGAGCTGCGTTTCTAAGCTAAGCCGGTCGTCATTCATGACGATTCGATATGAAGCCACTGTGGCAACTCCATGCAAGTCATTGAACTGACCCAACTCTTTACTTAAGAATGTGTTTATCTTCTCCTGATCGTTGATGCTTAGTGTACTTACCGTTGACGGTGGACTCTGCGTTTCGAGTTCGCTGGGATTGTTATCGGTACTATTTTCCTCGCAAGGGTGTGCTTGGCCAGAGCTGATGGCTAAGTGCTGACCACTGTCCACCTCTTTCTCTGTGTCATTTGTCTCTTCGGGACCTGGGAGCAGAAAGCATAGCCCGGCGCACATTATTCTCGTCCCACTCCATCGTAGGAAGCCCATTCTCAATATTAGATCTTCGCTAGCATCGCGCATTAACAAAAACTCGACGTTAAGGCGGCAGTGACCAAGCAAGACCTCGGTGAACAGCACATGCTTAATCCGACGCTTGGAACCATCCACCAAGCCAATTGTTATGTTTTCTATTGTCTGCACTTCCCTGGAATCAATGGATCTAGCGAAGGTCTCTTTCAGAAAACACTTGACTGCTCCCGTATCAATCGCTGCCGCGTAAATGTTCCCGTTGATATTTATATGGGCATTTTTGCGTGAGTCTGCGAATTCGAAAGCGGTCTTTCTGTGTCAGCAGTCTGTATCTGAGAACCCACATGTCCTAGCTCTCTGTGTGCACGTTGTTCGTTTTCTCAAAACCCCTTCGTCCACACTCCCAGCAAAAAAGTTTTTGGGAATTCCGACAAATGGCCTTTCTGACCACATCTACGATACACAGTGGTAGAATTAATCACCGCTCAGGTGATTCTCTTTGGTTCTACACGTTCTATTTGGCGGTGGGGGTCCTTCGTTATGGTAGGCATGGAAGGTATTCCCGATCACTGCAATCTTTACATCTGATATACCACAGGTATTCGGGTAGGGCATTCTTAAATATTCCCTCTACCTTCTCCTCCATCGTGTGATCGCTGTGTCTCATTAAATCTTGCATTGCGAGCATATAGTCTTTTAACAATTCACGGGGTTCCTGTTTCTCTGGCGTCCAGCGTACAGAGAATTATGTGTTGAATATGTGAGAGAGAAAAAGAAAGAACAGTGTGGATTGTTGTTTAATATATGGTTTTTATTTACTAATTACGATATTCGAATGTATACTGAAAGAAAAGTTAGTCTCTTAGTTTCTATGTAGGCTGAATTGTTCCACTAAAGTCCGTCGTCCGGTTCGACTCCCTGGGCTTCGTCGATATGTGACCTGCACATATCGTAGCCTTGGGACAGGATGGGTTGGTAGTTGTTTACTGAGACCTGGACAAATACTCTACGTGTTTTCAAGGATTCTGGGAAGGATCAGAGCTACATGCTGTTGGTCTGTGAGTATTAGGTAGATACGAATAAACAAGGCTACTGTTGCGAGAAACCTTAATAGATACTCAAGCAGCTTACAAGGATCTAGGATTCGGTTGCAAAAGACATTAATAAGTACTCCAGAACTATAGGATATCCAAGGATACGGTGGCGAGAGACGTTAATAAGTACTCAAGCATTATAGGATATTCAAGGATACGGTTGCGAGAGACCTTAATAAGTACTCAAGCACTACAAGGATTTTGGATAAGGTTGCAAGAGACCTTAGTAAGTACTCAAGCACTACAGGATATTCAAGGATATGGTTGCGAGAGACCTTAATAAGTACTCAAACACTACAGGATACTAAAGGATTCGCCAAGGATAGCAAAGGACTCACCAAGGATAATAAAGGACTCACCAAGGATATGTCAGGACTCACACAGGGATATGCAAGAATAAAAATATAGGGTCCCAGGATGTCCCAGTATTAAAGTTATGATGGTCTGGCACTGACTGTCCGAATTAATCGCCCTTTTATACGGGAGTCCAAACACGTTCCTTGTGGTAGATTACCGAGACCTTGTTTATCACATTTGAATATCTCAACAACATAGTCAGGGAACATTATAACGGGACACGGAACCCATAGAACAAAATGCGTTATATTGTCTCCTACTTTATTTATATTATAAAAGCTTTTGTACAAAGGTAACTTCAGAGTGTGGGCGTGTGTGAGTGTTAAATTGGTTGAGGTTTGGATATATCTATTTTTGGCCTATTTCATGTATTTAATGCATCAAACACGCTATGTATCACCAATTTAATGAAATTGAAAACGCAAGAAGGAGTTGAGTCTAAAAATAAATTCATCAAACTATACTGAAAAAATGTATTTCCTAAATTGTATTGAGATGTGTTGAGGTTTCAATTTATCTTCCACATATATTTTTTGCCGCTTTCATGTATTCCAATTTCAATGAAATTTGAAATCTGTGACGGATTTTGGTCTAAAAATCAATGTTTTCCTATTACATTGAAACCGATTCAGATTTGGATATAGTTCCCATATATATTTTTTCGGCCGATTTCCCATATTTGATGCTCCAAGCGGGGTATGTATATACGATTCCAATGACGTTTGGAATGAGTGACGGAATTTAGTACAAACATGTATTTTCCATATTTTATTGAGATCTGTCGAGGTTTGGATAAGCTCCCGTATAAGTTTTCTGCCGATTTCGTGTATTTGACGCATCATACGCGCTATGTATTTCCAATTTCAATGAAATTTTGAATTAGTGATGGAATTTGGTCTAAAAATTAATTTTGTCGTTATTTCTCTCCGTATGAGACGTTTATGTTCTCTCAGGTATACCAACCGTAAAGAAATAATAAAAAAAAATATAAAACAAAAAAGTATTAGTTTAAATATTAAAATCAAGTAACCGTTTATTGAGTGTTTTAAGATGTAGTCAACCCAAGTTGACAGGTTACCTTTGTTATACGCCAAGCTTCGAAGTTAGTGAAAAAAATGACTATATGCTTAATAAGTCACAATGCACTGAGGTGGCTGGAAGCACCGATGCTTCCAGGACATCTCTAATAACAACACGGGCTGAGAGAGTACCCGGAGAGAGTTGTAGAAAAATTACTTGGAAAAGTTGCCCACGATCCGAGCTGTGCGAACGTAAACCCCAAGGTCCGTCAAGTACCAAGCAAAACGTAGGCTCCAAGGCAACCTTTTAGCCCAAGAACATATCTTTCTACGGTCCGTCCTAAGCAAACATAGACTCTCTGGATTGCAATTCTGACTTAAACATTGCTGCCCACCTTGAAACATTGGACAATGTTACAAAAAATAATAATAGAATTCATTAAGAAATCGAATTCAATGGATAGTATTTACATAAATAATATAATTGTGAATAAATGATGTCTTAATGCTAATGACGTGAAACAAAATTGTAGTGAGAGTAATACAATTTAATTAATTTTTCAATGTTAGCGCGATGTGGTCCCCGAAATGATCCAACCAAAAAATGTGTATAGTGCCGTAGGCAAAGCTGGTTGCGACAAAACACGCGTTGACACGTGTGCGTAAACTTCGGAACCTACGACTAATGCAATGTCACCGGATTTTAAAGAAGTTGGGCCTGCCAATTCAAGGCCCGCAACAGATTCTTAATCGTTGACGAAACCGAAACATTAGTATTTTTCCCTCTTTCTAATTTGGCAACCCGCGGAGTGATGTATTTCATAACACTTTCGTGAAGTCGCGAACCAATTGTCAAATCACAATCAACCTCTTCATTTAGGAATGTAAGAGGTAGGCGAAAGCTATGGATAATAACGCTCGGACCGGTATAGCCGCTTGCTGCAGCATTACCCGGACTACCAAGGTAGGGGGAAGAGCGATTATCCGACTAATTGGCAGTGCTGCCACCGGAGCAATAACTTGTGAAATAGAAGGGTGACGAGGTGTAGAGACCTGTACCATGTTTGGACGACCGACGGTTGTTTGTGCTACATTCCGAAGGGATTTGTGTTGGGGAACTATTCCATCATCGTCGGGATGAACCAGTACTATTCGACCAAACCTCCAAGCCGTTGGGGCAGTTGCCCCTGGGGTATAAGAACCAAATTGACTTCGATATTACGTTGCCGAAACTTCCATTTATAACGCTTGTGCAGACTATGCAAATATTCGTTCCGTCACCTAATACAAAACTGTTTAGTTAAAGCCTTAATTCAACGAAAGCGATTAAGGAGACTAAGAAGCGCTTCATTTATGGCCGGTTCAGTATGAGGAAGAAGAGGAGCGCCTACAAGAAAATGACTAGATGTTAGAGCCACAATGACTTCTGGATTTTCTGCTTTGGACATAGCGGTGGAGAATTAAAACCAGGTTCAATTCGAGATAGTACAGTGCTAACCTCTTCAAATGTGCACCGCAATTGTTTCGCATACCGGCGAAAGTGTGATTTGAAACGACTTCCAAAGTCCTCCCATGTGTGGAGCGCCAGCTGGAATAAAGTGCAATAAGATTTCTTGAAAAAATTTTTTAAAAAGGAACTGACAAATTCGAGACCGGCTGACGTAAACGTTCTAGAAATAATGGTCCGTTCTGAGAGCAACGCAGCGTTTTTATACCCTCCACCTTGGAAAGGAGGGTATATTAACTTTGTCATTCCGTTTGTAACATCCTTAAATATTCGTCGTAGACACCATAAAGTATATATATATTCATAATCAGCATAAAATTCTAAGTCGATTTAACGATGTCCGTCTGTCTGTCTGTCCGTCTGTCTGTCTGTCTGTCCGTCTGTCTGTCTGTCCGTCTGTCTGTCTGTTGAAATCACGATACAGCCCACATTATTTGACGTAGAGCGCCAAAATTTAGCAGAGCAATTGGTATTGTGTCTAGGATGGTTGGTATTGAAAATGAGATATATCGGTCCACGTTCTGGTATAGTCACCATATAACGGTACCTCCCGATATTCGGTATTTTGATGATTTATGCCACATTATTTAACGGATTTGTCTGAAAATTGGTATTTGTAGGTCATAATAGGTCCCTGTATGTGTGGCAAAACATAGCATATATAGGTCCACGTTTTGGTATAGCCTTCATATAATGGTACCTCCCGATATTCGATATTTTGATTATTTTTGCCACAGTTTTTAACGGATTTGTCTAAAAATTTGTTGGTCATAATGAGTTCCAGCTCCGGTGGCGAAACATTGCATGTATGGGTCCATGATTTGGTATAGCCCCCATATAACGGTACCTCCCGATATTCGGTATTTTGATGGTTTTTGCAACATTTTTTCAGTGATTTGTGTAAAAATTGGTATTTGTGAGTCATAATGGGTCCTAGTTCGTGTGGCGAAACATTGTATGTATAAGTCCACGTTTTGGTATAGTCCCCATATAACGGTAGCTCCCAATATTCGGTATTTTGATGATATTTGACTGATTTTTTCACGAATTTCACTGAAAATTTGGTAGTTGTAGATCATAATGGGTCCCAGTTCGTGTGGCGAGTCATTGTAATTATAGGTCCACGTTTTGGTATAGCCCCCATATAACGGTACCTCCCGATATTCGGTAATTTGATGATTTTTGTCCCTTTTTTCACGTATTTGTCTGAAAATTTGTATTTGTAGGTCATAATGGGTTCTAGCTCCGTTGGCGGAACCTTGCATGTGTAGGTCCACGATTTGGTAGAGCCCCCATATAACGGTACCTCCCGATATTCGGCATTTTAATGGTTTTTGCCACATTTCTTCTAATGTTTCCTTAGGGTAAGGTGGAGGGTATTAAAAGTTTGGCCCGGCCGAACTTAATGTTTTTTTTACTTGTTTTTTTCTAAAATACACGTATTGCATTTTCAAATAACAGTTCGAATCAAGGTTTTTATCCGAGGAACCCAATGCACGTAATGATGCGTAACATTGATTGATTTCCACCATGAATTGAAAGCAAATGTATACATTCAACAACGAGGTGAGCAAAGCGACTGGCAGAAGGCAAAATTTCCCCATGTCACCACTATGAGTACGCCGAAATTTCTTGGAGGGAAATACCGCGATAAAACTTTCCCCTTAGAATGTTGCTCCTTTTGAACAATAGGGTTTATAAAGAATTAAAACGAATCTAAGCGCACATTCCATCCCATTCCCAATGTTTTAAAAGTACTAGATTCCACAAATGATAATATTTCAGCATCAATGAATTCCTCTTTGGAAAATCTATCTAGCAACAACTTTTAATTGGAGATCCATTTACGCAATCGCGGTAATTGTCGAGTTGAATTAATATCGCGAGTACCGACGAGAACACCATCAACATACATGAATTATCTCAAAATATATCAAAACCAAGGGAAACTCTTTTTGAGTGTCTTGGCTGGAACGGGACTGCGAACAAGTGAACTCTTGTTTCGACGAAATCGTTGTAGACCATTTTGTTGTTGAGTTGCACTGTATGAGGAAAATCAGACTTAAAAGGAAGCGACAAAACATACTGACCTTCTGATTTTTTTAGAGTAGGGGCGCGGAAATTCTCTTTACAAAATCTGTCAGAGGGAGAGATAAATTTTCGTTTGGGTGTTTCTTCTAGTAAAAGTAAAAACTGGCTAATATTTTCCTCTACCGGGTAATGCAGCCTAATATTGAAAAATTGCATCGAGGTGGTTAACAATGGACCTGTCAGGATCCAAACAAATACCGTATTTAATAGTGAACCTAATACACATTTCTACTCTGCGAAGTGTGAAAATCTTACGCGTTTGCAACAGTAGGGTGAGCCCCAGTCGAAGTGTATGCTACATTTGAATCTGAGGCGACAACAACGGAGGGCAAAGATGATGTTGATAAGCCGGTTAATACCCGAGTATCACCTCTTGGTGGTTGAATTGAAGAATGATTAGTATTTGCAAATACTACACCAAATTAGAACTTTGGCACTCTTTAAATTATTGTTTCCGAGACTAGCAATTCCAACAACATCCCCGTGTTTTGACAACTGACAATTTCTACCTATAAACAATTTCCTGAATTTAGGGCTTGACGAAGGGAGTGATTTTGTCTAGGGCAGAGGGGACAACAGAACGCCGAAGTGGATTTTGAATTCAGGTTAACCGAAGCACATATGTGATTCAACCTTTTTATACCCTCCACCATACTATGGAGGGTATATTAATTTTGTCATTCCGTTTGTAACTCCTCGAAATATTCATGTCAGACCCAACAAAGTATATATATTCTTGATCAGCGTAAAATTCTAAGACGATTTAGCCATGTCCGTCTGTCTGTCTGTGTGTCTGTCTGTCTGTCTGTCCGTCTGTCTGTCTGTCTGTCTGTTGTAATCACGCTATCTTTCGAACAAATTGAGATAGAAGGCTAAAATTTTGCACACATGTATTTTTTCCCAGTAGGCAGGTTAAGTTCCTAAATGGGCCATGTAGGTCCAAGTTATCATATAGCCCCCATATAACGGTACCTGCCGATATTCGGTATTTTGATGATTTTAGCGACATTATTCACCGGAATTATTTCAAATTTGGCATTTGAAGTTTGTAATGGATGCTACAGCCTAAGACAGAAAATTATCTGTGCAGGTCCACGTCTTCCTGTAGCCCCCATATAACGGTACCCCCCGATATTCGGTATTTTGATGATTTTAGCGACATTGTTTACCGGAATCGTTTCAAATTTGGTATTTGAAGTTCGTAATGGATACTACCTCCTAAATAAAAAAATGAGCCTTGTAGGTCCACGTCTTCATATAGCCCCCATATAACGGTACCCCCGATATTCAGTATTTTGATGATTTTAGCGACATTGTTTACCGGAATCGTTTCAAATTTGGTATTTGAAGTTCGTAATGGATACTTCATCCAAAGTCAAAGAATGAGCCATGTAGGTCCACGTCTTCATATAGCCCCCATATAACGGTACCCCCGATATTCGGTATTTTAATGATTTTAGCGACGTTACTTACAGGGATTGTTTCAAATTTCGTATGTGAAGTTCGTAATGGATACTTCAGCCCATGCCAGAAAATTGTCTGATTTTAGCTACATTATAAACAGATTTTTCTTCAAGTTTCGCATTTAAATATTGTAATAATTTATAACAAAAGTTGCCTATGCAGGCCCACGTCGTCGTATAAGCATTCGGTATTTTTAAGATTTTAACAGAATTTTTAACGGGTTTTATTTTTTGGAAATTGCCAAATTTGTACCAAATGGTGGAGGGTATTAAAAGTTCGGCCCGGCCGAACTTACAGCTTTTTTACTTGTTTTGACTCGATTCAGTTCCCTTAATATCACGCAAACAGTTTAGGGTCTGAAATCTTTCTGTCAGAAATGAATCTAAACCTATCCACAGAGATAATGCCGATTTATCGAGCATACTTTGCTCCCACAATGTGACCATGTGACAATGTGACTTAGGCAAACGTTGAATACACAAAGAGACTAAAAAAGGATCCCATTGATACGTTGGAATATCGGTAATCGCATAGCCGACAGACAAGCGTTGAAGAAGTTTCAGATTGGGGATAGTTTCTCGGTCTGGTACTGGAAGGTCAAATAATTTCTTTAAATGTTAACTTCTATTGCTATAACTATTCTTTAAAGCAGTCCAAGCTAAAATGCAACTGCGGTGGGTGAGTGGAAATTTGTTAACTATTTCCCTAGCTTACTGGATGTTTTTTGCACTAAATGGCAACGTTTCTATATATAACTTAGCCGCGCATAGTTTATATAGACCCTACTAAATAAATCCCGGAAAGTAGGACATGATTTAAAATCTCCTTTAAAAACTTCTATATCACACGGGGAACGTGCGAGATGGTGAACATTATCGGAAGGAACCCAACAGAATATGTTATATACGGCGCTATGAGCTTCAGAACTTCAGAATCAATTGTTTCAACCTGTGTTCCAATATCCCTAGAAGCCTGCGTTGACGATCTTAGGTTGGGAGCAGGAGGACTCTCCACTAATGAAACTATGGAACCATTCACTTTAGAATATGAAGGCGATTTTTGCAGTTCCCAAAATTTAGAAAGTGTCCGATTAATAGCTGAAAGACATTTCATATAGGTTTGATGCGAAACCTCATATTTACTATCAACGGAGTCTATATCCTCTTTTTGAGTCTACCGACGACATCGAATAATCCAAACATTTGTCAAACATCTCCTGAACCTTGATCCACAATTTATCTATTTCAGCGCAAAGGACTTCTAGTTCAATCTCATTTGTTTCTACTCGCGCACCAAGCTGAAATAAGCGTCAAATTTAATAAGAGCACCCAAAGCTCAAATAAACATGTTCAATGGCGTGAATGGCATTGTGAATAACTATTATATACCCAGAAGAGCAAAATCACTAATGATTAAATCTTTCTTAAAAATGCAAAAACTAGCACTTAATAGTGGGCAAGTATCAAGAAATGGGTATTAAAGACGAAATCGTGATTAAATATTGCAGAAATAGACCTACCTACTTTCCTAAGTTCGGATAAGAACGTTTGCAGCGTGTGCGTGTGGAAAAAACTAATTTCGAGAAATATTGATTCGATTATATCCCTAAGCAATAAAATGTAAAAACGAGTAAGAAAGTGTAAAGAATTATTGAAAGAAAAATACATTTTATTTTTAAAATTTAGATTTGACTGAATGTAGTAATCGAGGTGTATAAAAATATTAAAATAGAAAATAATATATGAAAAAAACAGCAAAATATATTAAAAAGAATTAAATAAAATAAAGTTTTATTTTAATCCTATACAAAAATTAATTTTCGTACACATGTCACTGGTTTTTTTCTTCAACAGAAATACACTAGCGACTTTGTTTTTTGGTTTTTTTTTTTTGTATTTTTTGCTTACTTAATGAAAATGATTTCACGTACCTGTTTGTTATTAATGATCGATAATGTGTTGTTGGAGATGTTGTTGAATGTGACGTGTATGTTGTGGACTGAATGCGAATGAGGTGGCTAATTTCCCGTGATCTTTTGCCTGAGAAGACAAAAAAGAAAAGCACTGATGAGAGATCCGGCTCGATTGGATCAAAGTTATGAGACGTTAATGTTCTCTCAGGTATACCTAACAAGTAAAAAAGCAGTAAGTTCGGCCGGGCCTAACTTTGAATAACCTCCACCATTTGAAACTAATTAGAACATTTTCAATTTTTTTTTTGCTAAAGTCATCAACAAGTAAAAAAGCAGTAAGTTCGGCCGGGCCGAACTTTGACTAACCTCCACCATTTGAAACTAATTAGAACATTTTCAAATTTTTTTTTTTGGCTAAAGTCATCAAAATACAGAATATCGAGGGGTACCGTTATTTTGGGGCTATACGATACCGTGGACCTATACGATAATTATCTTCCAGGGGATAAAGTACTCGAAAGGAACTCCTTGTGTGGAATTTCAGACAATTCCGTAAAAAAATGTGGCTAAAATCATCAAAATACCGAATATCTGGGGGTACCGTTATATGGGCGATATACGATATCGTGGACCTATATAGACAATTCTCTTTCAGGGGGTAAAGTACTCACAAGGAACTCCTTGTGTGGAGTTTCAGACAATTCCATTAAAAAATGTGGCTAAACTAATCAAAATACCGAATATCGGGTGGTACCGTTATATGGGGGCTATACGATATCGTGGACCGATATAGCCCATCTTCGAACTTGACCTGCCTGCAGACAAAAGACAGATCTGTGCAAAATTTTAGATTCCTATCTTTATTCGTTTTGACTGTAGCGTGATTACAACAGACGGACGGACATGGCTAAATCGTCTTAGAATTTTACGCTGATCAAGAATATATATACCTTGTTGTGTCTAAAATGATTATTTCGCTGAGTTACAAATGGAATGACGAATTTAATATACCTTCCATACTATGTAGGGGTATAAAAAAACCAAAAAGCATTAGTATAAATATTAAAATTAAATAGCCCATTATTTGTTATGTGGTGAGCTCCGAAGTTAGAAACAAGTTAAAAAACAGTAAGTTCGGCCGGGTCGAACTTTGAACCATCCACTTGGAACGAATTTGGAAATTTTCAAAAAATAAAATCCGTAAAAAGTTCTGTGAAAAATTTAAAAATACCGAATATAGCCGTTATATTGGGGTCTATAAGACGTGGACCTACATAGGCATTGTTTGCCATTAGCCATATTCAAATTCGAAACTTGAAATAAGCGGTGTATAATGTAGCTAAAATCATCAAAATATCGTATATAGGGAGGTACCGTTATATCGGAGCTGTGCGAAGACCTGGACCAACATAGACAATTTTCTGTCACAGGCTATAGCATCCCTTACTAACGTCAAATACGATATCTCCAACAATTTCGGTGGGCATTGTACCTAAACTCAAATACCGAATGTAGGGAGGTACTGATATATGGGGCCTATACGAAGACCTGGATCTGCATTGGCAATTCTCTGTCACAGACTGTAGTTCCCATTACGAACTCTAAATACGTAATTTGAAACAATTCCGGTGAATAATGTCGCTAAAATCATTACAATACCGAATATCGGGAGGTACCGTAATATGGGGGCTATACGAAGACATGGACCTGTCCAGATAATTTTCTGTTATAGGCTGTAGTATCCACTACGAATCTCAAAGACCAAATTCTCTAAATACGTAATTTAAAACAATTCCGGTGAATAATGTCGCTAAAATCATCAAAATACCGAATATCGGGAGTTACTGTTATATGGGGGCTATATGAAAACGTGGACCTATATGGAACATTTACGAACTTAACCTGCCTACTGTAAAAATAAACACAATTTTAGCCTTCTACCTCAATTCGTTCGAAAGATAGCGTGATTACAACAGACAGACATATAGACCGACAGACAGACGGACGGGGCTAAATCGACTTAAAATTTTACGCTGATCAAGAATATATATACTTTGTTTGGTCTGACATGAGTATTTCGAGGAGTTACAAACGGAATGACAAAGTTAATATACCCTCCATAGTATGGTGGAGGGTATAAAAAGTGCTAACAAAGTCACAATGGACCAAGGTGGCTGGAAGCACCGATGCTTCCTGAAATCTCTAACAACAACACAGACTGAGAGAATAGCGAGAGAGAGTTGTAGAGAAATGTGTTGGAAAAGCTGCCTACAGTCCGAGCTGTACGAACGTAGGTCGCAAAGAGAGTTGTAGGGAAAATCTTCAGACTAAGATTTGACCCTACGGTCCGTGCCAAGCGAACATAGGCTCCAAGGGGAGTTGCTGGAACACATCTCTTTACGACCCGTACAAAGCGAACGTAGGCGCTCCGGATCTTGGCAATATGCAATTCTAACTTAAACAGTCATATTATATATTTAAATCGGTTCAGGTTTAAATATAGTAACCATCGGCCGAAAATATACATGGTAGCTATATCCAAACCTGAACCGATTTCAATATACTAAGAAAACTTTTATACTCATTGAAATCGGACACACATATCGTGTTTGATCCATCAAATGCATGAAATCGAAATAAGTATATGGGAGCTATATCCAAACCTTGACAGATTTCAATATAATTGGCCCAATTAATTTGTGTTTTAATTCCGTAACATCGCAATCGGAAAATATGTGAAATCGGCCGAAAATATGTATGGGAGGTATATCCAAACCTAAACAGAGTTCAGTTTATGAAGATTTCTATATGAAGGAGTTGCCAGATCGAAAAAATTAACATGCGTTCATAACAGAGATAAATGCTTCCAAAATACTTAACTTTTTATACCCTCCATCATACTATGGAGGGTATATTAACTTTGTCATTCCGTTTGTAACTTCTCGAAATACTCTTGTCAGACCCAACAAGGTATACATATTCTTTATCAGCGTAACATTCTAAGTCGATTTAGCGACGTCTGTCTGTCTGTCGGTCTATATGTCTGTCTGTTGTAATCACGTTATCTTTCAAACGAATTGCTATAGCAAGCTAACATTTTGCACACATGTTTACTTTTCTAGTAGGCAGGTTAAGTTCGTAAATGGACCATGTAGGTCCACGTTCTCATACAGCCCCCACATAACTGTACCTCCGGTGTTTTGATGATTTTGGCTACATTATTCACCGGAAGTGTTTCAAATTTGGTATTTGAAGTTCAAAATGGATGCTACCCGCTAAGACATACAATTGTCTGTGCAGGTATACGTCTTCGTATAGCCCCCATATATCGGTACCTCCCTATACTCGGTATTTTGATGATTTTAGCGACATTATGCACCGAAATTGAAATATTGTATTTGAAGTTCGTAATGTATACTACAGCCTGTGACAGAAAATTGTCTGTGCAGGTCCAAGTCTTCATATAGCCCCATTTAACGGTATCTCCCAATATTCGTTATTTTGATGCTTTTAGCGTCATTATTGACAGGAGTGGTTTCAAATTACGTATTTGAAGTTCGTAATGTATGTTACAGCTTGTGACAGATAATTGTCTATGCAGGTCCAGGTCTTCGTATAGCTCCGATATAACGGTACCTACCTATATACCGTATATTGATGCTTTTGGCTACATTATTCACCGTTTTTTTTTTCAAGTTTGGACTTTGAATGTGGTAATAGCTTATGAAAAACAAAGCCTATGTAGGTTCACATCGTAGAGACCCCAATATAATGACTATATTCGGTATTTTTAAGACTTTAACGGACTTTTTTTAAAATTTTCAAATTCGTTCCAAATGGTTCGGCCGGCCGAACTTACCGCTTTTTAACTTGTTTCTCTTTATATCGTGTTTTTTGAAGAAGTATGCGAACTGCCCTAGTAATGCGGTAATATAATTTTTGTCTCTCATTCCATATATAATTGAAATAGCGTGCTTAAATACATGGATTTTTTGGTGCATTGGAATCGGACATACCTATATCCTAGTCAACAGATTTCAATATTTTGTGGCAAACTAATTCTTCCCTCATTCTATATTTCATGGGAATTGGATATACACATCGTATTATGCATCAAGTAGCTCATACACCAAAAACGATATATATAGGGTAAAAAACTGCAACCAAATTCAGACTGCTGTCATTATTACGGTGACAGCTTATCATATTGTTTTGAAGCGTACAAACGCATTTTTCTGAGAATTTTCCAGAGAAATGTTATATTTAGCTTGGAAAACCACACGTTACTATCGTTAGAGCTCTCCAGCATTTGAATCGCTCGTCACCACAATACTGGCAGCGTAGCCCGACGTCAAGGAAGTGGGCGGAAGAAAACAGCAACATCAGCAGAAATGGTTCGAATAGTCAAGAAGCGACTTGATCAAAACCCGCGACGCAGTTGCCGAAAATGGCTCGTGAGCTGAACATATCGCAATATTCCATTCGGCAAAAATTGAAAAATGAGCTTACCCCGAGCCATTGAAATTCCAAAAAATGCAAGGACTTACACCGCAACATAAAGAAAATAGACTCAAAAGAGCTAAAGAGTTACTTCGCTCGTATTAATCGACTGAGCCATCAAAATAAATACCGAATATTATGGCGAAAATATTCTGGAGGGTGTATTAAAGCCTTGGGCACGCAAACATTTTGGCCGCGCCACCCAAGAATGCTTACAAAATGAGGTTGCTTGTCTCATTTCCAGCGCACAATGGCCACCAAAATCTCCGTATACCAATCCGTTGGACTATAGTGTCTGAAGCATTTTGGAAACCAAGGTTGGCACTAATATAATACCAAAGTGTCGATCACCTCAAGCAAGCGCATCGCCAGAAAGGGAACAAAATACCGCAGAGCACCATTCGGAGCGTGACAAAGTTGATTGACTCGAACAAATCTAAAATTATTCTTAAATTTGATGCTATTTCCCACATTTTCAGGTTTGGATCTTACTTATATATATATATATATATATATATATATATATATATATATATATATATATATATATATATATATAGATATATATATATATATATATATATATATATTGGGTCAATGTCATCTATTTGATGCACCAAACACGCTATGTATATCAAATTTCAATGAAATTTGAAACGTGTGAAGGATTTGAGTCTTTAGAATAAATTATAATTATATATACTGAAAAGATTATATGAGCACTAAAATTAATTTTTAAAATTAAAATTTGTAAAGGTTTGGATAAAGTTTCCATATACTTTTTTGGGCGATTTCATGTATTTGATGGACAAAACACGCTATGTATCTCCAACTTCAATAAAAGTTGAAGGGGCGCCTGGATATAATTCCATTGCAATTATGTGGATTTTGGCCCCTTCTTACAAAATGTATCACATTTAGAAAACTTTGGTGTTAGACGCTGTTGGACATACTCAGAGGAGAAAATTTCAAGCCTGATTATTATTTATTCGTATTAACCGCTTTTGGACATACTCAGAGCATAAATTCCCAAAACATTTCAAAATTAGAAAACTTTTGTTCGCGTTAGCCGGACATACTCGGTGGAGCAAATATCACTCCCCGGCCAAAACCGACTACTTTCTTAAGGTTTAATATTTAGAAGACTTTGGTTCGCAATAGCCGGTGTCGCACATACCCAGAGCAGAAAATCTCAATATTTTCTCACACCCGTTTATGTCCGCATTTGTTTCGGACATAGTGCCACTTTCTGGGGATTATGAAAGAATTTTTCTTAGACATAATCCCCATTCCATTATGGGAGTTATGAACGAAATGGCCATGATCCTCATAATTGTAATGGCGATTATGTCCGTGGGGATTGTGACAGGGCACCAGTTAAAATGTGTGACGGAATTGAGTCTAAAAATAAATTCGTCAACTTATATTGCAATTGGTTGAAGTTTGCATATACGTTCCATCATGGCTAAGTGAGAAACGTTGTTCAACTTCATAGCAAGTAAGAAAATGCAACTCTGCAACGGAGTCTTAAAGTGTCAAATAGACTTTTAAGCATGCAACAATTGGTTTTGTTTATTTTACATTTTTTCATATATTTACATTATAGGGGAAAATTCAGAAAAAATGAAAAGAAAATTGGTATTTATTCACACAATTAAAACCAAAACGAAGGACCAATATCTCCAAAATTATACATTTCCTTGCCCGCTAACGTGGAAAATATAAATTTCTTTGGCATTTAAACATGAAATAATTTTAAATTATTGTTTTTTCATTCAAA